>NC_090795.1:10542500-10875000 GCF_040054535.1 Antennarius striatus
TCTCTGTCACCACCTGGGCTACATGCAGGTCTGATGATAGGCCATAAAAGAGAGAAAGTGCCACATCCATTCACATCCGCTGTTATTCCCACTGATCACAGTCATTGATACGGGTGGAGATGGCTTTCATGAAATCAAGAGGGAAGGCACACAGACAAAAATGTAAGAGCAAAGGGAGGAAGGGAAGAAGTAAAGGGGAGAAATGATTAAGGGAAGGTTAAAGGAAAGGAAGAAGTGGAGGAAATACATTAAAAAAGACTGCATTGTTCCCCGGAAATAATAGACTACAAAAAATTTGATAAAGGAGGAGAAAAAAGGAAAAGGAAATGTAGAAATAGAAAAATAGATAATAAGAAGCAAAGGAGAAAGAGGTTACTGAAGATGACAGAATGTGACCAATGTCAGAAACAGGGAGGTAGAAAAGAAGAACAATCATGGTGAGAGTGACACTCTAGGCTGATTTAGAAAAACACATAAATTCTGTTTTTGGCAAAATAAACAAATGGCTAAACGACATCTTCGGGCTTTTTTTCTCCTCGCCATTGGTCTTTGTGGCACAATTCATGTGTGCGAGTGTGTGTGTAAGAGACACTCTGACCATGCAGGAATAATTGCTTGAAATAGACCACATTAACCTGCAGTTCTCTGGGGCGCTGGCCTGGTTTAATCCAAGGATGAAACACGACACTGCCTGCACACATGCACGGTACAGACACAGACAGGAACCAAGTCATACCTGCACATGAGGGTGCAACAGCCATCAGAATGAATACACGTGTGTCTTTGAGAGGGAGGTTTGGCCAGACACTAACATCAACACAGTCACACGTGTGCAGCAGATGTTTAGTGGCAACTTCTTTTCGGTTTCCCCCAGCTGCATGTGGATGTAACGATGATGTGAATCTACAGTAACACCTGGGACAACACTGAAGGTGGAAGTGAACTGAGCTGTGACAGATGGATTAACTGATTGATGGTGTGCTAAACTGGACCTGACTGGATTGTCAAGGGTGTTGTCAAACTGCTGTCAGCTGAAAGAAAATGCCAGCAGACTACTAAAACAACAGGTCTGTTGGTTAAAAGTGTTCTTAGATGGAATGCAGGAAATCAAGCTCCTCAGAATATAAAGTAAATCCTCAGGCATTGGCACTGCTGTAAAAGAGGAGCAAAAAACCCAACATATTTGACTATGACTCCTATGACTTTGTATGGAGGTGATTGAGTCACAAAATGTAGCACAATGTACTTTATTTACATATTTTCTTCTTAAGACTTAATACATTTGATAAAATTATTACCGACCCTACTATGTGTCCTCTTTACTCCCCTGGTTTACTTTTTTGTCCTGTCTGCTCGGTACTCCTCTCCTTCTATTTCTCCATCCTAAACTAGGTCATGAAACAGCCACTGTATAATAATAAAAGCTTATGCACAAATACAATCCCTTAATTTGCCATTTTGTATCCTGCAGTTCTTCATAGTGAAAGTGTCCAGTTGAGTAAGATTGTGGGTGGCCCACATTCACAATGAACACTGTGAGTTTAGAGTACAAGTGTCTTGTTTGAATTGTTGATGTATTCATTTGACACTGCGGAAAGACACCACAAATCCAGCGACGGAAGTTTTGCAAATTTTGTCAGTGAAATTCTCAAAAGCCTATCCCTTCATTTTCCACCGAAGGAATGACTTATGGCATTAATTAAATTGATTCATGTGAGCTTAATGAAGCAATAATGTGAGGCTGCCATTGCCAAGAAAAAGCACAATGCCATAATTAATGAGTTACCACTTCCCATGTCAGTACAGCCCTTATCAGTTCACTTTGTGCACTATGAATTCTTATTTGACAACCACCCAGTCAAGGCGCATGCTAGTCGATTGATTTTACATCATGCTTCACAAATCTTGAGCGTTGTTTCAATGGCCCAGTCATTTCAAGATGATGTTTATCTTTAGTTGTTGATTTAGTTTAGATAAGTAAAGCACAACATGGGTAAAATAATGTATCAAGCAGTAAAGACTCGTGTTACACTATGATTGAAACTTCAGCTCAAGACATGAGGCTGTCTAATAAAATAAAGTATCATAGCAGAAACCTCAAACATTGCAATTAAAAGTACACGGTGTAATCCATAGTCTATTGATTTTTGTAGCTGCAGTGCAAATTTCCTTTGTGAGTTTTCTTAGACCAATCTATTGAAACTACAAATACAAGACAGAGTAAATTTTAGATAACAGCAGATTCTCTCTGTACACTTTGGAGGCACGGTTATTTAATTAATTTCTGAATGCAAAGACAATCCTATCTCCACACTCATTCTTCAGAATTTCACCGACAGTAATCAGAGTAATATCCCATGAGAAAAAGAGCAAACCAAATGACCCCATGAAGCTGAAATCAAAGGCTATGCTCTGTGCTTTAAGGCAGTTCTGCTTCCTTTCAAGTGACTGAAACTGATCAACTCAAGTGCTGTTCTGGAGTGGCATATTTACTTCTATGATTCTGACCCAAATGCTAATGATAGCTATTAAGGCTGGGCTGGTTAATGATATCAAGGGAGCTGTGAACGTGCTGTGACCAACTTGGGTGTTTTCATGTGGATATCACATAGTAATGGGATTAACACGGTCTACCTAAACCCACACTAAGATAAGCCCAATGAGGCTCTATTAAAAATACATTGCTTGTAACAATGAGCTACGGCGAGAGTGGGTGAAAATGACTCTGGTCTACTTTGTGATAGAAAATATGCACACACTGTTGTGAATTCCCAGTGGAAAAAAAACTAAAAAAAACTTGGATAATATGAAGTTCTGTCTGAGAAAAAGATCAGGGTTTGGTTTTTATTATTCTTCACTCTTATGTGCTTTCTCAATTTTTTCACCAATGATTAATTGATCAAATATTCAAAAAACAAGGGTATGTAAAAATCTGTCAAGCTACAATATTCATGTTGGGCTTGAGACTAAAAATATGAATAAATAATATACATATATAAAGACAAGCACATTCAGTCAAATGAGAGTAAAGACAATACAGAATATAAGAAATGAAAAAAACAAAACCACATAGTTGTAACTGATTATACAGAAAGGAACATACCAGTGTTGTTGCGATAGGGGCCTGTGTCCGACCCCTGGCTCTGGCTGAGGCTCCTCATGGGGCCCTTGTTGTGGTACACACGTTCTTCATAGATGGGATCTATGTGGTGCTCTGGGGACCCCAAGGGCCGAAGGGGCTCTTGACTGTGCTGACTACTGTAGGAGCCACGAGAGCCTGGAGAGAAGAGAGAGGGGAAAAATTACAAAGAAGATAAGAGTGAGAGGATGACAGAGGAAGCAAAAAATTAGGGTATAGATCATGGGGTAAGGAAAGGCCTCACAGAGGAATTCAACAGAAGAGTTTTTTCAGGTTAAAAATAATAGAAATATTGGTTATAACGTCATGCAGGACAGAAAAGTAAAAGGGGGTGGTGGTGATGGGATCCCTCTAGGATGGAGACAAAGATATACAGAGGAAAACTTAGAACACTTGAATGTGGCGGAAGAAGGGTGAGTACCAAAAGGAGATGAAAGATACAGAAATGGTGAGGATGAGCCAAGTGAAAGGTGGGAGATGAGAGAGAGGATCAGAAAAGGAAAACAGTTACTATGACATCACTGTCGAGACATCTGTATATGTTCACCCTGACTCAGTTTTGATGATATTACAGAGTGGTAAGTGACAGACAGCACATTGTTTATAAGTGTGTGCCTTCTTCTCCTTTTGGCTTTTCCCTTCAGGGGTTACCACAGCAATCAGTTGCCTCCATCTAACCCTGTCTTTTGCATCTTCTTCTTTCACACCAACTACCTTCATGTCCTCTTTCACTACATCCATAAACCTCCTCTTTGGTCTTCCTCTAGGCCTCCTGCCTGGCAGTTCAAAACTCAGCATCCTTCTACCAATATATTCACTATCTCTCCTCTGGACATGTCCAAACCATCTCAGTCTGGCCTCTCTGTCTCCAATACCTCTAACATGTGCTGTCCCTCTGATGTATTCATTCCTGATCCTATCTATCCTGGTCATTCCCAAAGAAAACCTCAGCATCTTCATCTCTGCTACCTCCAGCTCTGTCTCCTGTCATGCCATCAGTGTCTCTAGACCAAACAACCTCACTGGTCTCACCACAGTTTTGGACACCTTGTGTGTGCCTATGTTAGGTGAAATGGTAAGGAGAGGAATTAATTAGACATACATCAAATCAGAGGAAAAAACAAATGACTGGTAAATAAAGAGAGACAGATAGAGATATTCAAGGAAATAGATAGGAGATTGAAAGTCAAAACCAGTGAAAAGATGGGACACATTATTTTGTAATCTCCCAGGAACACATTGCTGATCCTCAGGTATAAAATAATGACATGTAGTGTCCCCCTCTTGCGTTGTGTTTGGCAGGAATCCCACATGCACAGGGTGAGGAGGACACTGACAGCAGGCATTTGTTCATTACACAGCAGATCAAATTTAAGGGCTGCCTTGGAGAACATAGAAAGCAAAATTAAAATCAACAAAGGGAAGGAAAAGAATGAAATGGATGGTGGAATATGAAGATGATTCAGAGGGGCTTGGGTGACATGGCAGAGCATTGGAGTGAAAAGAATTGTACAAACTCACATATACACACAGCTCTAGAGAGCTAAGGGTGGCTGTTTGGAATAGACGGTCCAGTGGAGCTAATGTCATATCATATCACATTAGCTCTCAGTCGATTGCAAGTGTGCCAAGGATTTTCCAGTGGATGAAAGGGATGAGTGCAGACCTTCAAGACTCCAAATTAGACCCACGAGTCTATCCACCATCAACCGTCAGCTCCCACAACCCTTCACATCCTATCAGATACCAATGCCTGTGAGGCTCGCAGCCACCTCAGCAGGATCAAGCACACATATTAACATACATCCATGGTACAGTTTAGGATTGGTGCCTCCACTGTTTTTGTGAACTGTCCTATAAAGTAATACAAGGGAAAGATGAATCACCTTGACGAGTCTAGTAGAAACTAACTGTATTTCCTCTGCATAGAGCCAGCTTTTCTTGACTCAGCTAGATTCCGGTTGGCATCAGCTATGCTCTGGCAGGTCGTTTTCAACTGATTGCAGTGTACATCTAGTGTCCACAATAAATGGAATCTATTGGTGCTAGTTTGGTTGTTTGACTGTGTAACCATTGATTTGTCCTGTGCACAATTCTGTGTATACCTGATGTTGACCAATCAGTGGTCGGTAATGTTTTTAACCTGTTTGGCTTGTTTGGAACTCCAACAGAGATGGTATTAAACAAGCTGTCGTAGGTACCAGGTGCTTTCTACCAAATGGAAATGCAAAAAAGACACGTAGAGTTGAGTCAAGTCAACAGAGATGAACTGGTGCTTGAAGCCACTAAGTGGGCATTGGGCTATAAAGTCTCACAAATATGAGGTAGGTCAACTCAAAAGCCTGGTGTTGAAAAAGACGTCTTTGAATGAGTAAGAGTCTTGCTTCCAATTCCTGTCCTACACTTGAGTACATGGTGACACATCTGTTTACCTTGTTACGTCTGTCTTGAGCTTGACTGTAGCAATAAAAGATGTTGAGCTTCACTTTCATGAGCAAGGTTAACTGGCTGGTCTGTTTACCTGCTTTGCTAACAACAATTTTGCCCGCCTCCTGTCACACTCTGCTAGCCACTGGTTCACAGATAGAGAAAGCAAACACAAAATTGAGGAGAAAGGGAGTGTGACAATGAGATAAAGGCAGAAGAGAAAATTGAGAAAATGACACAAATGGATGGAGAAAAAAAGATTCAATTACACAAAGTGTAATACTGGCTGAGCTTCATTGACATCCTGTGAATTTAGAGTGAGGCAGAAAGAGGAAAAAGGAGCCAAGATCAGATGGATGGTCAGAATATACATGAAGGAAGGCTAATTAGAGTCATGGACACACCTATTAACGATATGACTCATCTAAGCATATTTATTCTTTGAAGTGTCGATGAGGCGGTTTCGTTTTTAGATTTATTTTATTTTGACTCACTCATGGATACACTGACCTCTTTCTCTCAAAGGATGAAGCAAAGAAAGGAAAACTACAGTGATGCTTATGCTGTTTGATTCTGTAAAATATTTAAAAATTCAGGGCCTTTGGCACCTTGATGCAACTTGTGTTCTTGAAAGAGAGCAAACCAAACACCATTTCTACTTTCATTAAAAAAGATAGATTAGATAAAGAAGATATATCATTATTGGCCCAACAATCATATAATGCACCTATTACACTGCATATATAAAAGGGGGGTATGTGTGCCACACTAAGACTCACAAAATCATGATGAACTTCCAAACAACAAATAATTAAAAACGACTTTATGGGCCAGTCATCATAATGGAACATGGCCAGTAATTTGAATTCTACAGGACTGCTATGGTAAATAAGGTTTGAATGTCAAGCCTTGTCAGAGACACCGCCAGAAAGAACAGCATTTAATTATCACTATTTACTAAAAGATCTTAGCAATTCATTTCCATCAGCTTTGCGCAATGACATTCTTCCACTATGGCAGTAATACTGTAGTACATTTTTTCTGGAAAGGACAAGTAGGTGACTTCTGTTTTTTTTTTTTTTTAAGGGGGGGGGGTAATATTTTACTTCGCTCCACTCCATTGTGTGAAGAAGTGGCTGTTGGAGCTGTTAAGTACCCCTCCAAAAAGACTTTTTACAGGTGAAGATCATCCACCAGGGATAAGCAAACCTACGACTAATAATTAGGTTTGAGCCGGGTACTCGCTTCAGACGAGTATCCTGTATGGATAAAGCTCTTTTGATGAGTACGAGCATGATGCGAGAAAAACTCATCAATACTCGTGCTCGTGCTGAAGGAAAATCCACCCAACTGACTGTCTTCACACTTTGAGATTGGCCAGTCACACACAGCGCCCGCCCCTCCCTAAAGAGACTGCAGCCAGAGCAGAGCTGTCGCTCCCCCACTCTCACACACACACACAGACATTGACTGATCTCCCTGTTCGCTGTAGCTCACATCGCTTCTCTTAGGTTTTCGTCAGTTTGCCTCTATTTCGGTCTATTTAAGGTTACTTGGTGAACTTGCTTCTTGTTTTGTTGCACGTATGCGGTGCATTTGACCACACAGAGCTGAAAACTGCTCGTGTCGCTTCGGTCACTGCCTCCACTCCAGTTGTTTATTTTGTTGTTTTTTTTATCTGCTTGCTCTTAGTTTGACACGTTCTCAAATTAGTTAAAATTAATTATTTATATACTGTATAGATATTTTAACTGTTACATAACGTGCACACACACACACACACACACACACACACACACACATGCTCTCTCTCTCTATCTCTCTCTCTTTCTCTCTCTAGCTCTAAAAATTAATGACTAAAACTACAAAGAAAAAAAAGACGTGTTGAGTATGACAATTTGTTGTTCATAATTTCCTATTGCATGTTTTAAATTCATTGATCCACTACATGTTCTGAGTTCATAAAAAAACTAAATAGTTCTTTTACTATTGTGATCAAAAGCATTGAATCTCAATTCTTAGGCTGTACTGTAAATATTCATTCTTACACTTAAGAATATTCATGTTCTGAGTTCATAAAAAATTTCTTCTGTAAATAGTTCTCTAACTTTTGCCATCAGAAACATTGATTTGAATCTCAATTTTGAGGCTGTTCTGTAAATAGTCTTAAAACAAGCAATAAAGATAGCAACATCTGATCAATCCATATCAATTTCAGACTAAAATGATGCACAGATTTAAGCCGCAGCGATTTTCAGGTAAACCGCCCATTTAAGTACCGCCCATTCCGAGTACAGATAAGGATAAAGATTATTTAGATGGTTGAACAGATACATATACAGATAGTGGTGTACTCGCTCATCCCTACTAATAATATCTATAAATTATTCTTGGTTGGTTTGAATTCAGGAATATAACAACCAGCAGAAGTTGATCAGATCAGAGCCAGGTCATGTAATTACTGCTAAGAATTGGACATATAAATATAAAAAAAAATATGACAAATTAAACCTGACATATGCAAATATATGTAATTTCTTTTTTCACACAATTGTCAGACAGATTCATGTAGACTTTATTTTCAAAAAACTTTGTTCTTGTATTTCTGCCATTATCTCATTGTTTAGCCTTTGCAGGGGTAATAAAATAATTCGGCCACTTTCAGCTGCAGATGTATTGACCAAGCTCATGAAAACAAATGCCTACACTCATAGACCTTAAGCCTCAGATCTGTCTTTCAGCAGCAATCATTTTTGCTCAGACTTTTCCTCTTCATTTAAAGTCTTCATGAGATATGCAACCCCCTGCCATTGCTTGAAGATCAGAGTAATACCCTCAGGGTAAAACATGAAGGTCACGGTCTTCATCAATACAGCTTCGAGTTTAAAGACCATCAATTAAAGTTGCCTCGGACCTTCGAAATACAGCCACCCAGTTTAATCAATATTAAACTACATACTTAATTTATGCCAGCTTCTGATAAAGGAATCTGCAATAGCGACACCAATATATTTTTTGGCTTGACTCAAGCTGTTCTTTCATTCAGCCCACTGCCACAGATTAGCTAACTTAATGCACACATATACATTTAGGAAAAGGAAAAGCGAACAAACAAAAACCGAAGATCTTTACCCTTTAGATGACTCTTAACTAGAAAACAACTGAATAGGTCAAACTAGTAAAACACAAAAATGTTGGATGAACATTAGCATAAATATTTATCGATATTTTCAGTAACCTCTGACATCCATTCAGAGCAGAGAGTTTAAAAAAATGTGTCGCTGACTGAAGTCATTATATTCCCATGATGCAGTGGTACAACAGTGGGTTGGTGTGCACGTGAGACTGAGTGAGTGTGTTAAGACCCACCTGCTAGGCTTCCTGGTCTCTGCAGTGTAGCAGTAGCATAAAGCTCATGGGAGATCTTGTACTGATCAGAGGCGTGGTGAGCTGCCAGCCGTTTGGGAGACAATGTGGCATAGCTTCCTATGCCTGAACTCATCTGCAAAGACACACATTTTCTATTGTAAATATATTCACTGGAACTCTACAGTGTGAGGTCTTTTCACTGGTGTAATTACTGTTAATGCGCAGCTCAGCAAAAAAATGTAAATACCAGATTGTTCGATGATTAAATCTTGTGCGTAAGATACACATGTTTGCCATTGTATTGTTTTCAGTTTACTTTGCCAATTTACTGTAATGTCTTTATCTCACTGGAGAAAATTAGTAAAATGATCTTACAAATTGCTCTTGAAGTATAAACTAAATCAAATTATAATTTAACCTGAGAATCCCCATGTTAAAAATACCTCTCATCATGGTAGAGCAGGAAAATCTAGATATAACAATCCCACCAATTACCTGAGAAATCAGGGTCTGGATGAAATGCTATTCGACAAGATTAAATAACTACAACTGACTCGTATAGATTTTTGTTTGAAGATATGACTCAATTTGTAATTGCTGTGGAGCTGCCCCACAGTGTTTTTTGTCATGATTAAAGATCTGACAAAGTGGGAAAGAATATAATTTTCTCTCTAACACCTGCCGCTTAGTGTGAATCAATACTATCACTGCATAATATCATAGTTGGGACACTGTCGAATACGGTTCTATCGGGAAAAAACCTGATAGAGCCGTATAGTATTACTGATGCAAATACAATCCGGCATTAAAATGATGATCAAACCAGGTCATAGTAATATTTAACGGAGAGTGTTTGAAGGAGGTATCAATATAATTTGATTTCACAATAACCAGAGGGAGAATGTGCTTGTGTTTAAATTGGACATAATCTTCAAATGACATTCATCCATTCATCTTCCAAACCGCTTTATCCCCCGTAGCGGGTCACGGGGAGCTGGAGCCTATCCCAGCTGTCTTAGGGCGTGAGGCGGGGCAAACTCAGGGCAGTGCGCCGCGGAGCCACACACAAAGACAGACAACCATGCACGCTCACACTCACACACTACGGACAATTTGGAACGGCCAATTAACCTGAAGCGCACGGGTGGGAGGAAGCCGAAGAACCCGGAGAGAACCCACGCAGACACAGGGAGAACATGCAAACTCCGCATAGAGCGGGACTGGAGCCCGCAGCCGCCTTGATGTGCGGCGACAGCGCTACCCACTGCGCCGCCCTTCTTCAAATGACATGTGTATTTAAATGAACAAGTTTCAGTTATCCTGTGTTGTCATTATTAACTTCATAATATGAAGCATAGATTTTATCCACACATTAACTCTTGTATTCTTACTGCCGCATTGGTTTGAATAGTGTTTTTTTTTTTTCAATCAATACAAAATTAAGCAATTTCTTTTAAAATGCAAACATGTTCCATTTGATACTCTTTATTTTCTTCAGGTGTCCACACTGCAGCAGCAGTGTGGACACACTACCTGGTGAAGAGGGGAAGATGATGAGCTAGCCCCTCCCCCTGCTGCTGTTGAGTTGGGTGGAGAGGCAACCCTCAGAGGGGACCCACCCCCTCCTGTTGTTGTCACAGCAACGGTGGTGCTGGAAGATAAATGAGATGTACTATAATTTATCAGACAAATAATAACCTTAAATGATTCATTCCATTTCTCATATAAAAACTGTGTTTCTATCATATGCAAACTACGTGTTTTGTGTACGCTGAATGCCATCGCATTATTGAAGACAATAAACTCCGAAAGGACTTTTCTTGTTCCATTCTACATTATTATCAACACTAAGGTTTTTTTTATAATCCCTTCTCTCAATCAGTATATAAACTTGATGAATAAGACCCTTTTTTACATAATAACTTATTTGATCTACTGTACATCAAAATGTCACAGTATTTGTATTCACCTGTATGATTTTGCCAATCGATTAGGAGACTGTTTACTGGGAGAGGAGGATGAGGATTGCAGGCGCTGACTGGTGGAATACCCCGGCGCGTCAGAGGCTGATCCCAGACGCTGGAGTTTGCTGGGGGAGCCCGATCCAGAGCCTCCTCCTCCAGACAGAGGAGAGCTGACGCGCTGGTTGGGTAAAGTGGCGCTGGAGTAGTAGATACCTGGAAAAGAGAAAAGAACATGCAAATTTAGGTTCACTTAAATTATATATGTTGAACAGGCGCATGTTGAGTATGATATTCAGTTGGTGAAGAGTCAATAAAAAAACCTTTTCAATCATGATCAATTGAAGGAGGTTATAGTACACAACACATATGGGAGGCAATATAGCTTGTTCATAGAACATGATGGTAAAAAGATTCAAAATGTGAGAAAATTATAAATACAGACTGAGAGAAATATTTTAGTAGCAAGGATCCCAAACATAAATTATCACGATTCTCATGCATGTCTTTCAGTGACTCCAAATAGCATATCTGTACCCACAGCACTTCATGCAATGCCATATTAATTTATTACAAATAGAATGCTTCTCCAAGAAGAATGACAGGAAATAGGCTGGAGGAAAGAGAGAGGGGGTTTCTTACCTGACCCTGCCCCAGTTTGTGATTGTTGCTGCTGAGCTGCACGACTGGATGTCACCTAAAGGGATATGTGGTAACCCAGGGAAAGTGACGGGAGCGGAGCCATGACAGGGAAGAGGGGATGAACAGTAGAAGGAATAAGATTGGAGAAGGGAAAGGAAGAGACAGATTTGTGAAAAAAATATGATAAAAAAGAATAAAGTAGCAGTAGTTACCATCAAAAACTTTTATGCACAATAAGTTCAGACAAGCCTTTGAGAAGTCCCAGATGAACAGAGCAGCTAGTAATGAAATCTCCAAAGAAATGTGAGTTACGAATCAAATGGACTAATAGAAGCACACCACAAAGTCTTCGGAGCTCAGCTGACTGAAATAATTTATGATGAAGTATTGTTGCTCCACCTACAGAAAGTATAGAGAAGGATTGTGCATTCCATAGCATATTCAAGTCTTATAAATAATCCTTCCTTAAACTGAGCCCTACATACAGCATTCCCTCTTGTGTAAGCATTGGACTGGAAACATAAAATGCAGTATAATGCAATAACTAAAACATTCAATAACAACTAAATATTATATTATATTATAACTAAATAGCGCAATAGAACAGATATCACGTATGTCTTGTCACAAATATAACACAAATTATGGGTGGGCCTTAATGTATAATGTATGATATTACTGATGCAATTATTAATAAGGTATAAAAATTTATTTTGCGGTATTCTGACTTGTTGATGTAATGATGGTATACATTTCATGCCTATGCAGTGTACCGCATATGATTCTGACGAAGATGCAAGTGGAGAACAAACATGGATGAAGGAAGTTCAGAGGAAAAGTAAATCCCCCAAAATAGTGACATCAGTGGTTTGGAAGTGGTTTAAGTTCAAAAGAAGAGATATGAAACGATAATATGCACACAGTGCAAGAAGACTGTATTAACAAAAGGAGGAGACACATCAAATTTCTTTCACCACCTCAGAAATAAGGACCCAGTCCAGAACGAAGTGTGTGTCAAAGCTGTAGAGGAGTGCTCAGTGCGTAACGCTGACCACAGCACAAAAAAAGCATGCTGGTTCAAAACGACATTGCCACATTTTTGACTGGATGTACTCCATATGACAACCAAAGCAAATGCTGCACATCACCGAAACATTCAACAGCCAGACAGCATCTTCTGCCAGTCTGAAGAATCTTATTCCATTTCTTGTGGACAAAGGCCTCCAGAGCTTGAATAAGCTTGTGTGCTGCACTTTCTTAAAAACCCACCAGAGATTCCTTATTGCAGTGAAGTCACTGTGACAACCAATCTTGATAATCCAGGATTTATTCGAAACCAAGCATTGATGCACTTTAAATATTCATGCAATCGTCGTCCTTTTGGAACGCCCAATGATGTCCAAGCCTCAGCTTCCTCATAGATGGCAGGACAATTTCTTATAAGATTATCTTAGACTTTGTGGAATCCATTTCACCTTCTGTGTTATAAGTTTCTGGTATTTGAGGAAGTCAAGCATCACCAGAGCCTCACCAATATGCCATTATGCTTCACTGCAGGTAGAGTGTTCTTCTCAGCATGCGCTTCATTCTTCCTCTTCTAGACATACCACTGATCCCTTGGTCCCAGGAGATAAAGTCGACAAAGTTTTTTACCTAGGAATTTCTGAGCTGCTGGAGCTGACTTTAACTCCTTTTGGGTCAGCAGTGGTGAATGTCTCAGTTACGGCATGGAGCTCTTATGTAGACTTCAACGAAAAGAAAAAAAAATCCTGCTAGAGTAAGCCTAATGAAGGTTGGCACAGTGTTTTAACAACATCTGATTTGCAAATGTGTGTTCTTATGGGGGATGATATTCAGGGAATTGAATAATTTTCAGACTGCAGAAGTCATTAAAAGTAGTACTTTGTGTTGAATGTTTAAAAAAATCTTTTAAACTCTTGCAATGAGCATTTTAAACTATTCTTGTTTGACTAGGCTAGTGTAAAACAGACAATAAAAGCTGTAGTTTGCCAATAAACCTAAAATATAATGAAAGCTGAATAAACTTGCTTACCACTGTACAAATACTTAACAGGATCTTAAATAAAAATTACATAGAAGTCCAATTAATTATTATTTTTTTGCTCAACTGCTGTAGGAGGTAGTTACAAAGATGTCTTTCTACAGCACATCGTATGCTGCTCAATCCTAATGTATTCTCCTCAGTCCCCAAAAACAGTAGAGGGAAGCATATGTCACTGTTGCATTGAGCCTCATGTTGATGCTCGGAGCTCTGATTCAAAAACATTATAACCAACCTGACATTGCTGCGAGACAATCGCACAAGACCATAGTATTCACCACAACATAAACATTCTGAGAAGTTTGAAGACTCCATCTAGTTCATAGCATTACTACCATTACCTGTGTGACACTAAGAGCAGAAGAAACCAGCTAATATTACATTTATATTAGCTTCATTAAGAAAATGAAAACTTGTTTGAATACCTTCACTGCAACATCTGTAGTATATACAAACAATTTTGGGGTGGAGACAGGAGTCTATGAAATGTTGTAAAATACAAACGCACATGCACGCACGCACACACGCACACACACAATCCTTTTTCGTTTGTTTTCCAGGTGTGAATGTTTGCAGCTGCACAATTGTGCAGACAGCCTGCTAAAAGAAAACATGCAAGCTCAGCAGTGTTTCTCTAGGAAATTAAAGCAACACACATGGGCAGGCAATTCCGTTCTTATGTGCTCAACGGCAGCGTCTTCTATTTATGACGAGCCGATGCACGACTGCCGAAGGCAATGGTTCACTGGTTATGGTACTGCATTGTTTGGGTGGTGCTGGGGGGGGGGGTTCATTGAAACTCGCCTTTGTATGAGCGAAATTGCAGTCTTAAATATGTACAATAGCTTTTATTTTTCTTCCTTTATGTTCTTGACTCATTGTGTTTTGTCTCCCTGTGAGTAATCAGAAGTGCTTGAAGGGTACAGTATAGCATTCAAGCTTGGCTCCTCGATTCACTCTGATCTCATCACACAAGAAGTAAATCCTGCTGGAAGCTGTAACTTAACTTGGCTCAGCTACACTGAATGGGGAGCATTTTACTCTAGATGGTAAAACATTCTCATAGAATCACTGCTCCAGTCACAATCTGTGGTCATGAGGATAAAAAAGAACAGAAAGTAACAGAAAGTAATATATTTCATGCACATGTTGCCCCTAAATAAATAACATGTACAGTATGTGAACTAAACAGATTTGCAACACAATGCTGATCACATTTCACAAAGAGACAGTCATTGTGAAAAACTTCTGAGTTTGAGGTTCCATGTTATCAGTTTGTCAGGACTGTCAACAGTGATCTCATTTGATATGCCGGAATACAGAGTCTAACTTTTTATGGTGCCTTCCATAAATAGAACACTGTTTGATGTCCATTCCTCCTAACAACAGAGAGTCTTCATGTCTTTCATGATACAAAGTCAAAATCCGTTCATGTTATTTTTGGTTTCTCTACATTATTCACATTTCTACTATTTTTGTGATGTGTGAACTTCAAAATGTTCAACTCAGTGTGGACATTATTGGGATTAAGTTAAGCTTTCATATGATATATAGTACAGTATTATTATAAAATATTATATATTATTATTTTTGATGCTTTCCATGATATTTAACTTCTGATTAAAGTTAAATATTAATGCTGCCCCATTAGCTCCAGTGTTAACAGAGAAAAGAGCAAACAAATTTTACTCAAAATTTAAGTCCACTCTCTGGACAAATCCAACTCTCTGGAATGATGATGGATGAATGGTAACACAAAGTGAATGAAGCCTCTCAAGTTTCTCTCTATTAAACTGAATGCCTGTCCCAGGAGAGCTGTTATATTACCGCCACAAAACTTCTGTTAGGACAAATGCTATACATGCAAATATTGTCACTCATGCTTTTGCATATAAATTAAACAGTTTAAATAGGACTTTGTGTTTAAGTGCATCAGACAGTTTCAACATAATACTGCAAGTAATGCTCCCCCTTCTACAGAAGGAACTATAATTTTGTATTACTGCAATAAATTGTAAAATTTAAAAAAATATTTTGATTATGCTGATGAGGTGAGAAATGTTTTTTGTGAACAATGCCATCTGATATCCTTATTTACGTGCAGATGGATAAATGGTTATTAGAATGGATTATGAAAATGTTTATGAACAGCCTAAGAGATGTCTTAATCAGGATGTGAGCCACTATCCAGAACAGTGTGCACCATAAAAATGTGCTATACAAGTCCCCTGTGTTAGTTTAGTAGGTTATGAAGCCAAGTGAGAGATCTAAGGCTAATGAGATGCAGGCCACAAAACTGAGTTTAAGAACCCTGTTAATGATTCCTGTTACTTAACAGCATTCAGCACTGCTGTTGTGCTGCAGTGAACGAGGTCCAAAGTGAGACAGACATGGGCTTTAGACTGATGAAGATGGAATGAATTAATAAACAGCTGGATGGCTGATGTGCCAGGTGGATAAATGACAAGTATAGATGGATTGTTGGCTGAGGGAACACAGCTAGAGAGACTGACGGAGTGCGTGTGTGAGAGGGAGAGCAAATTTTCTATTCTATATCATCTTGCAGAGCTCCTCCATTGCTCCAATAGTAAAACACTGGGATGTTTGAGGTGCCATGTATCCATGAATTATTAAATCAGGGCCTCTCAGGGTTATAAATACCCCACAGAAAGGCAGCAACATGCTAGACTTTTCACTCCCCCCCCCACTCTCTTCTGAAACAGGCACTCGCAAAAACTTCAATCAAAAGCCTCCCCCTGTACACACATGTATGAAAGAATGTATGAAAGAATGAATCCTGCATGGCACCTGCCTGTCGAGCAGCACTGGGCTGTGTAAAAGCTATTCATGAGCAACAAGCTCTGCTGACAACACTGGCCCCATTACACTGACAAGCCAAAAACATCAGAGAGGAGGGTACATACACACACAAACACACACACACGCACACACACACACGCATGCACGCACACACACACGCACGCTCATGCTTACAGAGACAGAGATGATAAGGAGAGAGGACAGGGAAGGAAGAAGGGAGGGAAAGGAGGACAGTAACACAGCAATGCAGAGAAATGTGATAAAATTAAGAATCAAATAATTCCTCCCTTTGTTTGTTAATTTATTTTCATACAAGTCTATCTGTCTGCCCCCCCAGACGCACACAGACACACACAGACAAACCTTATTTATTTATTTATTAAGGGAAGCAATTGGAGCTTTTTTTTCTCTTTGCTCTGAAACAAGCTTTTTACATCAGAGGGGAAATGAACGAATGTGTTCACAGACACAGACATCACCTCCTTCACCTTTCACTTTCGAGAGACGCGCGCACACGAGCGAAGAAGCACCAGTAAACAGGCAGATTTACACGCATGAGTTGTGAACACAACCCGAAACTAACACTTCACGGACGGGAAACTTGCTGAGAAACTCGTGCATGGACTAGCTAAGAAATGTTAAACACATTACCAAAGAGCTGTGATCCTCATCAAATAATTATCTGGTTTACAATTCTAGACTTAAATTATTCACTGCTGTATATCATGGACATAACATTTGCCACTAATGGAGGCAATATAACTAAAAGACAAACTGCAGCTGTTCAGTAACCTAGCAGATGTGTAGGTAGTTTAAATTTGAGGGGTGCACACAAGCGTATGTGTATACTGCATGAGTATTACGTTTGATATGTTGAGGAGGTGAAAATTGAAAATAATTGGCTCCTGTAGTCTGGAAGGTAATTGGGTGGGTTTTTGCTCTTCATCAACACATTGCAGTAATTAGTATGTGACTTGATCTGGAGCTTTATTTCTGAAGCCTTGTAAACAAGACGCTTGCTGAGATATCTCTGTGTGCATTTAATCATCTCTTCATTTTTTGTCTATGAGCATCTGACGAACGCTCCTTATGTCAAGTGCCAATGAATACATAAAAACAAAAACTATCCTATCTATGAATAAGATCCAGTCACTGGAAATAACTGATGAGTTGCATATGCACACTGACCAGCTGGACTCAAACAAATCAAAAACAAAAACAGGCAGCAAGAATATAATAAGTTTAGGGGGAGAAAAGGGTCGGTGTTTTCTATGTTTGTGATGGAGAGAAAAAGGGGTGAGGAATTAAAGATCTTCATGCATTGAATGAGCAAAAAAAGTATAACTTAGTCATTATATGAAGTAGAAAGATCCCTTCAGGTGAATACCATTAAATTACGTAATTCTCTTCTGCTCAAGTTTTAAAGTAGACACGCTAAGTTGACAAAAAATGGTCAATCCAGTAGTTTTGGTCATTATCATCAACACTTGAATCCTCATAATCTTTGGAAGGCAGTGTATCCTACCTGGTTGTAGCTGTGCACGGCTCCTCCAACCTGCCCGCTGCGCTGAGGAGTTGCTGCTGCGGAGATACTGTCGCTAAGGGCGAGGGTCTGGTTGCTATGGTAGCTGGCAGAGTACTGGAGCGAAGCCTCCGGGGTGGAGTTGAGCTGCAAGGAACTCTGGGAAAGAAGAGCCGGTCCTACCGACAGAGACAGAGGCAGTGCACGGTTCGTTGAGACACGGGGGGTCGAGTTAAGTTTGTGGGTGTGTGACAGAGAGCGAAAGAATGAGTGGGGAGAAATAAAGGGTGAGATAGTGAGAGGGTGCGTGAAGGGGAGAGATTGAGAGATGAGGAGTGAAATGGGCAAGAGAGAGCAGCAAATTAGAGCAGATAGTGCAGCAGTGCAGCACTCCGTATGTTGGAGATAGCATACATAATTTATTAGCAGAGGGAAAGAGAAACAGAAGAACAGAGAGAATAGGAGGAGCAGGAGGAGCAGGAAGATGGAGTGGATGGGAGGAGAAGAGCTGAGAGGAAGAAAGTTGCTATATATGCGATACCTAATAACATGATTTGTTACCACCCTAAACATGGTGCTGTTTTTACCCTGTACTGCCAACTTAAGTTAATCTTCACTTGAACCCTGGTGTGAGATATAAGGAAGCAGCTTGGGTTAAATAATTACCTCTTGTTTCTTAATGTTGGTATTTAAGCTTTGTAGGATATTCGAATTACACTGTGAGTCTGAACACCGCGACAGCTCAAGTGCAATTATAACGCCTGTCCTTAAGTAGGTCAACTGGGCCTGGCTGCAAAGAGGGGGCACCGGCTGGAAAGCTCAAGGAGAAGGGGTAACAACCTGGTCGAGCTGCCGACTGCAGAATGTTGAGGATAAACGTTCAAACATTTTCTGAAGGCTGAATACTTCCCATAGCTAAACTAGTGATAGGGCCCCCACTGCCTTAGCAACTTCCAGCTCCACTGTAACCCCTCTCAGAGTTTTAGGAGGGTGCAATTAAAGGGGATGGAACCGCACAGTCCTAAACGAACCTGGACTAAAACTAAGATCTAAATGGATCATTTCAACCTCAAACCACAAGGGTTAGCATCATTCCCAACCAAACTGAAGCAGCCACTGCTATGGCATCAACAACTCTCTGATACCCATTCTATGTTTATTAGGCTTGCATTTATTTGGAACAGAAACTTCACAAGACAGTATTCAGACTGGCCAATCTTGTAAACTGTGGAGTAAAGAAGTAAACTGAAAGGACCTGTCAGTGTCAGTGTTTGTAGGCTATGTGGGTTTGGATGTGTGATTTGGTTTTTCTATATTGTTTTTAAGAATGTGACCTATGCTGCATAAATATTTCACTAAGTTGGTAACTTTATTCTACCTCCTCTTTTGTGAATCAACATTTCATGCATATAATGTACAGTAAAAGTTTCTTTTTGTTTGGAAGCTAGAAAATTGTTGGTTTTGACTATGTTTTCATATAATTAATATGTCTTTAAAGTGCTTTTTCAGAGCTCACTGACATATTTCTTATTTCACTCCCCTAGAAAAACAAAAGCCTCTTTTTAATGCCTCCCATATCTATTCGGTTGCTCCTTCTGTCTTCCCCGTCAAGTCTGAGCCCTGTGAACCGAGATCAACTCCTCCGCTTCTCGCCGTCACAAAAGACATGTCTTTTTTAATCTCAATTCATCCCTTACTTTCTTATGAATTATTACACAGCACTCAGTGTTACACAGGCTGAGATGGAGCTCCTGAACTCACCTTCCCCCAGCCTTTTGTGTTCATAACATTTGTGAGTTTTGAGAGAATAACTAGACAGGTTAGTTCTAGGGGCTCATGAAGTAGGCATATTTGTACTGCACATAATCCGATGATAGGAATGTTTTCGAAGTTGGTTGTTGGAGAAATAACCTGTGAGATATGTCATGATACAAATGTCCGTGTATGTGTGTATGATCTACTGTATGTGTGGTGTGGTGTGTGCATGATAATGAGTCTATGAGATTGAGAAAACACAGGGGTTTAAGTTGATCCATGTCTCTGACTTAAAATTTTTATTCTCATCATGAAACGACATCAAATATTACGAAAGTATACATATTCAGCACCTCAAGACAAATTCTGAGAAATGTGTTCTCATTCTGTCTATGAATTGCTTCTAGACACACGTATACTGACACGCACACAAAACATACACATACATACAGACACACACATTTGCAGACACAGACACACACAAATAAAAAAGTATTTTTTAAAAGGCTAGCTTTAAGATGCACATAAGTCCCACAGTTAATTTCAATTTTGTGTGTGTGTGTGTGTGTGTGTGTGTGTGTGTGTGTGTGTGTGTGTGTGTGTGTGTGTGTGTGTGTGTGTGTGTGTGTGTGTGTGTGTGTGTGTGTGTGTGTGTGTGTGTGTGTGTGTGTGGCTCTTTGGACTTTTTTACGTGCATGGACAATTGTGTTGTTTTGTTGTGACACCTTTGCAACTACACTATCAGCTGAAAGCAAAAAACCTCCGTGTTTAGTGCCACCCTGCACTGAAGTCAGCGACATGTCACTTTCCACTGTATTTACTGCTAAGCTATTTGCAGAGGTACCATTTGGGGAAACACACGCAACACGCACAAAGCTATACTGAATTTATCTGCAAACACACATTGTGATGCTTTTTGTGGAAGCCTATTTGCAAAATTGGAATAACAGCTGGGTGTGGAGCGCTAACAATATGAGTGCTGACAATGAGAAAGCATCTCTTTGGACTCAGATAAAGCAGGACTGATGGGAACTAAGACACTTCCTACAAGCATGATAAGAATCAAATTATCTGACATGTCTCCCCACTGTTCTGCACGAGCTTCACCGTCCAGCTTGTTTCTTATCAAAGGAGACCAGGGACGGCATTTTTTTAGGAGAATATTCCAGCCTTATCCTATCCAGTATTTTGTTAGCCTGCACACGCACATTCTGATTTGTACAGGCTTTTACAACATCTAGCAAAATGTGCTGAGCTACATATAGTGTGTTTCCTTAAAATGCCATCCATTACAGCTATAGCAACTATTAAAAAGGTCAGCAGATAATAGGTAAAATGGGAATGCAGTGATGCAGAGCCAATGACCTGTGAAGAAAATGCCAAGAACATTTAGCGAGACCTCCCACAAATGCCGATTCTCATTCAATTTCATTGTTTGGATTAGTTTATCAGAACATAACCCTGGAATGGAATGGAAAGTATTTGTGATGTCTGCCTAACTGGTGTCTGTGTCCACATTGTATAAGAATTTTTTTATACAATTTTTTTATAGCCTTTAAATCCTTGTATTAAGTGTCATTAATCAAACTGCTAAACTATTAATTTGTAATAAAAGATATTTCTCTAAGTTTTTCTTGTAGGGCTCCACATTTTCAAATACTTCATCCGACAAGACATTCCTACACATTATATGTGTGACTAATGTACAATGATATGAGTGAGATTTTAGTATTAACACTGGCAGTTGTCGCACTTAAAGTGTATAATTGAAGGCTCGAGGAGCTGTTTTCTCCCCTCCTTATGTAAAACAGAAACTATTACCAAACAATAGGCACCATAATTCTTTGGTATGTCAAACAGCCACAGGTGTAGAGTGAGGAGGGACTGTGCTCGACAATTAAAAATGAGATTCATATCCCTTTTGAAGCACTAACAGGTTTGTTTACACATGCTTAAGTGCCTGCTTGAGTTAGACAGACCTTGATTCTAATGTGTCCCTGGGTTGAAAAAAAGTTATGAAAACAACTAATTCTCCATCTGTGACAGAGCGTGAAAAAAATTTATAATTTAAATTAAATTCTGTTTGAACCTTTATGCTATTAGACCAAAATGGTGTTTAGTTTGTGTTGTAATCCTGGTTTGATCTGTGTCTCGTATAAAGCAGGAAATGGATAAAAATAGTACAATTCTAAATAATTATTTTACAAGATTACACTTAATGCCCTCTCTGAACACAAAGAAACACACACACACACACACACACACACACACACACACACATACACACACACACACACACATACACACACACACACACACACACACACACACACACACACACTTGCACAGTGTATAAACTGTCAACACTTACGTTCTCCACTGTCAAGTATTCCTGATTCCTGGAGAGAGCGAATGCAGGAATCCACCAGCTCTAAGCCGGTGGTCAACTCATCCTCTATATCCTTCTGTCCATCTGCTGTGAGGAGGATGAGAGACACAGAAATGAACAGTAAGATGAATTAGACTCCTGTTGGCAGTTATTTCAATCACCAACATGTTTGGGGTTTTTTGGGAAATTATGGTTATTTTTAAAATTTGTGGTAATGACTTCCAAACTTTCTAAAAAGGTAACCAGGTTTGGGTAACCTTTCTTTTAAAAAATGAGTTATTTAATAACTGTATTTTGTAATTACTCAAGTTTCCTTGAGTAATTACTCAAGGGATTATTAAAGTATCTATCTATCTATCTATCTATCTATCTATCTATCTATCTATCTATCTATCTATCTATCTATCTATCTATCTATCTATCTATCTATCTATCTATCTATCTATCTATCATGTTCTAATAGCATTTCAGACTGAGAAATAAGAAAAAAAAGAGAAGAAATTGGGAATGGGGCAAATATTTTTTCACAGCACTACAAATCCGCTGGGTTGCTGCCTCAGTGATGAAAAAGTTGCTTGAAAGGGTTAGATTATTCAGTGGTAAGTGTGTCTAAGTACATTTGAGAAACTGTGTGTATATAAGCAGCAGATGAGTGGGCTTGTGGATTTTACACGTGCTGATAAACATTGACAGTCAGAACCAGCCCTCATGTTGGTCTGGCACCACGTAGACATCCTGATATATATTTTAGCATGCCTCTGCCTGGCTGTGTGGGCATTTGCAGGGGTCTGTGATAATTTTTTTAATTCAGCAGGTGTGTGGGTGGATGCTTCTGCTGATACATTAATTGGTTGCTGGTATAGATTCCATGTCCCTTGACAGACAATTTTCACAGTATGTCAGTCAGATATGAGGCAACTGAAGCCAATAAGTCCAACGCTTCAATTCAAGATGTGGTGCAAGAATAAAACCATGCAAATTCTGTCATTGTTATCAAGAATGTCATTTAAGACACTGGTAAAACATGAATGAAAAAGGGTTGAGGAGTCAGCTAATGCAACTACAGCTTACATGCATGGCTGAGCAATAATAATGTAAGAGTGTGTGTGTGTGTGTGTGTGTGTGTGTGTGTGTGTGTGTGTGTGTGTGTGTGTGTGTGTGTGTGTGTGCGTGCGTGCGTGCAAGTATTCAAAGTAGAATTTACCTTGAGCGTTCCAGCGAAATTGCTCATCTGTTGAACTGTAAAAGAATGATGTCGGAGATTATAATCATAAACAAACATGAAGTTACAAAAATCAGTTGTATTATTAAAGACAAGGAAGGACAAGATACAATTATTCATAAAAAGATCCTTACTAGAAAATATTTTTACAATATTAAACTGGATAAGAAATAGAGACGTGGCTCAGTCACCACATACAGCTCAGAGTTTTTGCTTCAAATATCGTAAATCGACAAGACAATCTAATTTCAATCCCTAAAAACATTCATAATGCCTATATTTTAATACTTGTAAATTACCGGTATGTAAAAATATCTACTGTACAGAATGAAAAAGATTAAGTTGCAGTAAAACTTATCTCTGATTTCGTTGATGTTTTATTTTGTTAATAACAAAATAACAAAACAAAGTTAAATGACAAAGCAAAATCACTTTTTTTTAAAAACTGAGTTGCAATCAGATAACTTCATTTGTCCAATGGACAACTTTATATGCATGCGCCTAGAAAAGGAGATGGCCCCCAGTCGAGTCGTACACACATGGACATGCACAGCCAACATTTCCTTTCCAGTCTACCATTAGCTGACAATTGATCTGAGATGGATGGGGAGGCTTAACAGAGAAAAGCAGCCCAGGCAAGAAAGAAGCAGAATGAGTAGAATATAGGGAAAGTTAGAGATGTGTATTGAGCTGCCTGATGTGTGATCAATGCAGACAAGGATACACTAAATGATAAATATGGACTCTCACTTCATCTGCACCATAGTGCGGTATGTGCGAGTCTGCTTGCTTTCATTTACATTGTACGTGTTTTAACTGTTCATATTCCATACTCGACTTCCTGATTGTGTGTGTGTGTGTGTATGTGTGTGTGTGTGTGTATATAAAGTATATATATATATATATATATATATATATATATATATATATACACATATATATACAGTATATATATACATATATATACAGTATATACATATATATACAGTATATATATATATACAGTGTGTGTATATATATATATATATATATATATATATATATATATATATATATATATATATATATATATATATATATATATATATATATATAAATTGAACTATTGCTATTATTCACTTTCAACAGGTCCTTGCTGTCTTATTCTTCCCAGTCCCATCACAGAGGAATTGAATCTTATTCCATAGAAATCCCACAGGAATCCCATGACCTATAGGATTTCCACAATAATGTCAGCCTCTCGTCTAGACTGAAAGGATGGATGCTTTAAAGGGTCTTAACTAGGGACTGGTATCTCTCTTCTGGTGTGACTTTTTTAACAAATATTGCAAACAGCAAATACCAGCAGACCTAAATCATTGTGGAACCAAAACATAAATATCTGTAATGTTTCTTCAGTTAACAGAACCACATCCTATAAACTCTATAGGATATGGTGTTTTCAACAGGTTTGCCATAGAATAATCTATAGTACAGGGTCACAGTACTACAAAGACAGATTTCATTTGCAACACAAACATTTGGAGTTGAACTTAAAACATATACAAACAATTAAACTGACCAAAATTGACCTACAGAATGTTTATGTTTTCCCTCTGCTGAATGATGGATTTATTGTTGCATTTTTTAGTATCAGCATTCAGCATTTCAGCATGACCATCACCCAGTTCCAGCTTTTATTCAGGAATAATCATACAGTCATGCTTGATACTTGATTTCTGCTTATCTCGCCCTCTCGATGTGGTGTGTCCTGCATTTTCCATTGCAAAGTAATTACTTTATAATAGCTAATCACAGTGATTAACTACTGCGGCACTAAAGACAGGTGATCCCAGTAAAAGTCTGATCAGTTAATTACCAAAGCAGAAATTATATCACCTAATCAAATCAGGAAAATCCACTTGAATGAAGACACTGGCAATGTAAGTATTGTTACATTTTTTCAAACACTTTAACTGTTTTAATTACTAATGATTTTCAATGATTTAATCCTTTAAGCTGCACACCCACTTACTCTTCACTGCTGAATTCTGCATCACATGATTAACAATCAATACGAGACACTTGGTTGAAATAATGACCGCATTTCTCCATTTGTGATTTGTTCCATAGGGTAAGTCTTAAACTTGTTTGATAGTTTCTCTACAGCTGGGAGTAAAACTGATGTAAGTCAAGGTCAATTGAAGTAAAACAAAAATCAGAACGCTAACGAGTTTGCAGCTGACTAGGTTAATGAAACGCTGTCATTGTTGGGGAAGCAATGGCTTAGAGAAAGAGTTAATTAATCCCCAATGGGTTTGCAGTGGTGAACGTTATGAAAGAGTGGCTGCTTTTCTTTTGTGAATTTGTTTGACACAATACAAAGTAAGATTATTCTCGGCAGTATTTTCTTTGACAGAAAAGTTTTAATTATATACAACTCTGGAACTCTTTTCTGGTTTTCTATCAAAGGGCAGTCATTGTCACCACGTTAAAAAGTGGGGATAACACTATTAAGGTCTTTATGGTTTACATTCATAAATCAGTAAGAAAGATAACTCGAATATAAAAAAACATCCTTCAACTCACATGACTTCATTATATGAACTGACTATGGATTTTCTCTTTCAATATTTTCACCTAACTTGCATCCATCAGTTTGTAATATTCTTAATATAAATAAAATGTAGATAGAAGTCATTAAACCCATGCCATTATTTATGCTTTTATCGGAATCCAATAAACTATTTCTTTAAGTTTTAGAAGTGGCTCTTGAGATCCAGTCCTAAATAAAAATGCAGACTGGTTGAACTGCAGGGCAGCACGTTGGCACAGTGGTTTGCGCTCGTGTCTCAAAGCAAGAAGGTCCTGGATTTCAACACCTTTCTGTGCAGCGATGGGGTGCTTTCTCTGTGTGTGTGTGTGGGTACTCTTGGGGTCTCCAGCTTCCTTCCCTCTCCAAAAGTTTGCAGCTTAGGTAAATTGGTCACACCAAATTGTCTAGGTGTGAGCGCGACTGTTTGTCTGTCTTTCACGTGGTCTGTGATGAGCTGGTGTCTTATTGGGGTGTACCCCTCCTCTTGCCCATAGTCAGCTGGGATAAGCTCCAGCAGACCCATGACCCACAAGGAAGATAAACGGCTGTAAACGACAGTATTGCGTCTGTCTCATCTGGAGGAAAATGGATAGGTTGAACTGCAAGGAGAATCTAAATCTGACTGATTCAGACAGAGAATGTGCTGCAGGCATTATGCATATAAAAAAGACACACAGGTAATACAACCAAAAAAACGATGGGGAAATGGAATGATAACCAGAAGGTGGAAGAACTGCGCTGTCTACAGGAGATTTAGCAGGGCGAGAGACTCAAACGTGTGTCTGTGTTAAAGTGTCCTTGATTAGAGAGAGAATGAGAGCGAAGAAAAAGTTTGCATCGGACTCTCAGAGCTGATAGATGTCAGAGACACTCGATCAGCACACCATCATTCCACCACACTGCATTTTCTCCCTCCAATGCCAAAACACAGTCCCTCTCTTCAAGCAACTAGTATAAAACTGAGTTGAGAATATATTTTGAATTAACCACTCCACTCAACCACCAACAGCTTCTTTGTCCACAGACAGGGACCTCTCCCAGTGCCAATGAAATCAGACACGCACAACACAATGTTTTATAAATCAAGTCCCTTGCTGTGTAATTCTCACAGGAATATAGATAGTTCAAGTACACTTGATGTTTTTAAAAGGCAGAGTGTATACTTAAGCCAAGGTTGAACAATCTGGAATATTACATTTTCATAAAGAAACATTTCAGCATGTTTCAGTAGTTTCTGGTCACTTGGGAAAATGGATAAAACATGTTCTTTGCTATCTTTATTGCCAAGATTATGAAGATTCTGAGAAGTTTTGGATGAATCCATCTGATAAACCAAATGATGCACAAAGATGTAATATGATGTCTGGGGTTATTGTCAAAATTTCCTGTGACTTTTATCAAACAGAGGTATACATTTACATGCCTTCAGATAAAAAAAAGGACATGTGTATAGAAAGGGTTAAAAAAGGTTAGGAAACGTGAAGGTTTTAGTTAACCAATTGAAAACGAGTTACGATTTGTTTAAGGTAGGATGTAACTATCCAAGAAACCCAGCAGACCCCTTGGCTTGGAGACTGAGTCATATACTTACCATTCAACGTTTTCCTCAAATCCTCCAAATACCTCCCTACACTGATCATAGCATTTAACAACACATTTCTATCCCGATCAATCTGTTACAGTGGTTGCTTGAGCAGGCAGAAATATACAGTATTTCAATATAATTTCTGCACTCTTAATTATAGATTCCTGGAGCTGATGTCATTGGGAGGGAGAGAGGGGCATTATATTATAGCAACTTCAACACTAACCTCCATAACTATTTAAGTCCTAAAAGAAAATAATTAAGTCTTCACCTGCAACACTAACGCTTGATGATGGATATCATTTTTTGTAGTAGATATCTTCACTTTTTCACATATACATGATTGAAGACACTCAGGTTTGACAGGTTTGTTGTTAACATTGCTTTTAAGTTCCACTAGCTTGTGAACTGAAGCGGTTTAGTAGGCAGCTAGTTCCCTGTGACAACTGATTCTTTGAAAAATACAAGGTAATGTGCCAACTCACTCTTATGAAGTGGCTCTGGTTTGAAAACCACTCAATCCCTTTTGTAGCTCTGTCTCTGACATAGATGTGTATCTACATGTTGTTGGTTGTCATCCCATTATCATCACTACAGAGGTAACTGGTCAATTAAGGTACATGAATACACTTGTATGCTTTGCACAGGAAGTGGAGTAAGCAACATGGCTGTGGGTGTGCAAGTGTGTGCACATGCACAAGAACGTGTGAGCCCCCGACAACAGTATATTCTGCTATGACACAAACTTCCAACTTTTGTGGATACGACAGCTGAATGACAATTCAGTCTCCGGGCTGGAAGACAATTGTCTTGTTGAATTGTTCACTAAAATCACAGAAAATACACCCCAATCCTTCCTTTAAACCTCTTGCACTATTCCTGTTGAAGAGATGAACCTTTTTCACATGAGCCCAAACCAGCCGCAGATTATATGGTTCCAGAAACAGAGCCATAATTGCAACCCTCCTCAATGCTGCCCTGGGGGAGGTTCTCTGTTCTGTGAGACGCCTTCTCCCGTGCCTGGGGGACTCTTTATTTTAAATCCCATTCCTTGGGATCTCAGGCTTTTATTCTGGGGCCTGAGAGGACTGAATTACTAGGAGGAGAGGCTAACACTCTACTGCATGAGAGCTCCATCAGTCAGTAGTATATTCCTAGTTGCCAAGTGTGCCATAAGGATGCAGAGACCTTTTCACAGGACAGAGTGATCCTTTCCTGTACGCTACATTTTTTTTCCTGAAGTGGTGGAGGCAGATATGTCTGTACACTCTAAGGAGAATGGTTGCAGACGTGAAGGCGGATATGTCTGACCTCAGAAGCTGGTTAATGGTTACTGCAGCTTCTACCACTTGTGGGATTCCTCCATAGTAACCATAGGAGAAGGAGAATTAATCAATCTGCATAGGATTTGTTCTGACGGTCTCGCAGCTTGAGCCATTCAAGTCACCATAAACTGCAGAAAACTTGTTTTCTATGCTACTGATGCTTGTATTAGCAATTATTTTGATTGACCCCTGAGGTTTGCTTCTACATATGTAAATATAACTATAGAAGTACTGTGTATATTTTTTTTTCAGTTGTTGTTATTCAGTTAATATTAATCAGTTATAATTATTTCAGAGAGAGTTCTTAGTGTGTGTGTGTGTGTGTGTGTGTGTGTGTGTGTGTGTGTGTGTGTGTGTGTGTGTGTGTGTGTGTGTGTGTGTGTGTGTGTGTGTGTGTGTGTGTGTGTGAACATGCATTTCATTGGGTTTTCTGCTGTGAGTGACACCTGTTGGTTAAACTATTCTTGCTCAAGAATATCTGCTGTGTTTTGAAATCACCAAGCAATTACATTCATTTCGACAGGTGGGCTACCACCAATTTGCACCGGCACAGATAATGACAGAACATTCACTGCATAATCCATGAAGGACGGGCAGCCTGACACTGTACGTGCCCTGTATTACGGTATGCCCCACAGATAGAGGTCTAATATTTATATTCATCCAACACCTTGGTGCAGTGGGGGCCTCATGACATGTTAATTAACAAAAGACTGAAAACTCTATTCCAAGCATATTGAAATTTTGTTACACTTTATATTATGCTGTAATAAAAGTTGACTTGTTATCAAGCTACAACTCAAACGAAACACCAAAACAGGTTTATCGGTAAAAGGCGATGACGTGATCTTATAAAGGATCATTCACAAAGAAGGATTTGTCAAACACACCAGAGTGTAATTTCAGGTGCTTGTTGGCAGAAATAACTCCCTAAATTGTGCATTGGGTTTGGATAAAAGGAAGTTTTCAGGATTGTTGCATTAACATTCTTTAACATCCAGACAGATGTTGAAATTTGGTAGATGGACATGAACCATGATAAATTTTCTTTTAATATGAAGAACAATTCGCATTGCAATTGTTTTTAGAGCATTTTATATTTATATACACATGCACATATATATTCTCCAGGTTACTTTACATCTTTCTCCTTTGCTCTGTCTGTGCCACAGCTGTATACAAACCTGTAGGAGTGTGTGTTTGACGCGGGTTTGGTCTGACTTCACAAGATCCAGCAATGTGGCGCCTTCCTGCTGCGTTGTGCTGAGGTGTGTGAGTGTTTATTTATGCTATAGGTGTCACGAAACAATACAAGAAACTAAAACTTTTTAGTTCTCCATTTCACTGCTTTGTTGTTGAAGGTTCTGCTCCCTCTCTTGGTAGAGTGGCATTTTAAAATAAGAGCATTTCTACATAAAATGGAGAAGAGCGGATGAAATAGCTAATACTAAAATTCTAGGTGATGTTAACCCCGATAAGCATGCTAGACACGTCCCTGTATTACTGATGGGGCGGACTATTAGGGAATGGGAGGATTAGAGGCTGAAAATACTTGGTCTGAACAGCAATAATAATTTTGTCAAATGTGCTTATTTTCTTCAAAAACAATCTAGTCTCATCCAGTGGGTATCAACGATGATTTATTCTATATGCAGGCCTGTCATTGCCTCTAAGAGGTCTGGACAGCATGCAGTGAATAATCAGAACGTTTTGAAAACAGCAAACATGAATTTTTGACTGATGCCGAGTTTGTTTCTCATCAGATATCTCGATGTTTCCCTTTAGATACTGTGCTGTGCTGTACCAAACATTTCAACTTGTCAAATGAAAGGGTTTGGTTTGGAGGAAAAATAAGCCATATGTCTGCCACTTCTGTTTGACATATCATTCTCATGGAGTGATGGAACACTTTCATTACTTTTTTTCAGCTTCCCTGTCAAACAACTTTTAGATTTAAGCAATACAACACTGTTGTCCTCCCATATGCATCTACAAAAACCTGTTTCTTCAGAGAGGAGGTACATCCTGTTCTTGAAATGGATCCATTTATGAATGTGAACATGTGATTTCCCAAGTGATATTTCTTTTTTGACAACAAGCCAGCATCATGCTGTCTTTGTCTTGTCTTTGACTGCAAAATAAATTGTATCTCCTGCAGCTTCTGAAGGCCCACGATGCTTTATGTATATGTTTGTATGACACACACACACACACTCTCACACACACACACACACACACACACACACACACACACACACACACACACACACACACACACACACAGACTCACACTCAAGGACGGTAGTATGATTTCATGGGTGGATAGGGCATCTCAGAGTTTCGGTTGGAGAAGCCGACGGTCTAAATCACTCATACCCTCGAGGATAATCCAACCAATGATTTAGAGGAAGTCACTGAGTCACTCCCAGTAGCTTCCACTCCAATGGAGGGATCTATTAGTGTGTGTGTGTGTGTGTGTGTGTGTGTGTGTGTGTGTGTGTCTGTGTGTGTGTGTGTGTGTGCGCATGCATGTGTGTGTTTGTGTGCGCATGCATGTGTGTGTGTGTGTGACAGAGAAAGAGAGAGAGAGAGAGGGAGATGTACATGGGGGGAGAGGTTATTTGCCTTACATTGTCTCTCTCTTTGAGGCCCCCATGAGAAAAATTACCAATACCTGTGGCTTCAAACACCCACACACACACACACACACACACACACACACACACACACACACACACACACACACACACACACACACACACACACACACACTACACAGGAACTGTTGATGCTGACTGACATAATGGCTCGAGCTACATCGTGTCGATAAGCATGATTCAGGTAAGAGCACTTCATGTGTGGCTAGAACATAACACTCCTGCGGACACACAAAAAGTATACAACTTCACTACAAGTGCTGTACTCAAATGTCTTATAGAAGAGGCACATGTAGTTTGCTGTGAAAATTTGACGTGATTTTCTAATAATGAACAGTATTCTGTCCAATTAATCATACAAGCTGCAATTTTTGATTTCATAGGAAAGTGAAACAAAAGTATGCAATACAAGATTTTAAAATGAAAAACAAGTAGTAAAAATTAATGACTTGGTATTTACAAGAAAGTGGTAATGAAGTTGTAATAACTGTAAAGAAACTGTAAAATAAGTAATACTCTGCAGGTGAGGCTGTAGCCATTTACATGGTACAAATTCCCTTATTAAGATCTAATAAATCTACAAGATACCTCTTTATTTTTGCTTCCTAGTTATTTATTATCAGTAAAATTTCTATTTCAAAAACTACACTTGTGGTTAATTTATTCCCTCATTTGACCGTTTATTTGCAATTAAAGAAGCTGCATGGAAACGCGTTGTCCTCTTCACAATAGCAAGCTCCTGGGATACATTTAATCATTTTCTTTGAATGATTCTCATTCAACCCATTCACACATTAGTCAGTGAAGTTATGTCTGAAAATAATAATGTGGTCATGTACTGTATTCTAATGCCTCGCTGGGCCTATCACTCATCTGGTTCACATTTCTCTTCTGTAATTAATACTATAGACAGCTAATGTTCCACAGGCAGTTGACATGCCCTCTTTAGAGCAAAAATGAATGATGTACATGCTCTATTACACACATAATAAAGTGTGTGTGTGTGTGTGTGTGTGTGTGTGTGTGTGTGTGTGTGTGTGTGTGTGTGTGTGTGTGTGTGTGTGTGTGTGTGTGTGTGTGTAGATGTGTAAGACAATGAGGCTGTTCAATTATTCTATATGAATACATAGATGCAGTGTGAGAATTCTGTAAGCAGAGTACAGAATATGTGAATGTAAATGTACAACTGATTGATGGGAACAATGTGACGTGACAGGTAGAGGGACCCTGAGTATTAAGTTTTAATTAACTTCTAAGAGGGAATCTGGTTTTTCCGACTACCACCATATATCACCAGACTGCAGCTACCTTGACTTTACCATCTCTGTCTCTATACATATTGAAAGTTAGTTATTTGCATAACCAACTTTGAAGAATGTGTCTCTTTCATTCTTGCAGAAAGCCTGAATTTACTTTACACAATTTAAAAATATTAGTATGCTATCTTACAAATGTAAAATCAAAAAGAATTCAGACTTTCTTGTACAGTATTTCTTTTGTGTCTGTTTGCAGAAGAAATACAGAGAGAAGGAAGAGAAACAAATAAAAAATTACCAACAAATATACACACTTATAACAAAGACTGCAAGTAAATATCCAACCCACTGCTTCCTCTACCAGACGCTGATGGCAGAAAAACCTACCTCCCTTTATTATATTACTTTGTTTCATTTGGGTTAAGTATACGGCCCATATTTCCATGGCGAGATCATTAATTATACAATGTGCTGTAATACAACTTCAAATAAGGAATAATTATACTTCTATGGTTTTATTCCAGACAGCATCCTCAATAAATCCTGAATATTATCAATGTGTTTTGTTGATTTAGGCAGTGAGGAGAACAATACAAAAAAATGGAGTAATTGCAGGGTTACCTGAAGACAATACATTATCTGCATTGCAAGTGTACACGGAGAAGTACATTCCTCATAATGTTATTAAACAGGAAATATCATTGTACGTGCATGTGGAAGGAGTAAAACTATCCACTTTTCAGAGTGCTTCTGAAAAAGACACAAAACACCTGTTCATTTATTGATCAAAGTTTATTGAAAAGCAATAGTTTTTCATCTTTAAAGCTGTCATACATCCTTGCAATGTGTAATAGCGCAAGGATTTTTTTTAATCTCACCTGACTGAAAATTAATCATAATTTTAGACAGTCTTTTTCTTTACTGCTGTTCTTCTGTCTTTAGAGAGTGAAATAGGTTTGAAAAGAAATTATCAAGGGAAGCGTAAACCTGGGAAAATACATCAAACCTACATTTAGCACCAGTATAGGTCATTTTAAGGACTTGCACAGTATCCAGCACAGTATGTTTTATCTGGAATAATGACAATTGTAATGCATGTGATCATGAATGTTAATATAGAATCTGTTAATGGTTGCCATGTTGCAATGTGTAAATGCTAGCTGGCTATTTAACAGACTAACTAAGTAACTATCTATCTATCTATCTATCTATCTATCTATCTATCTATCTATCTATCTATCTATCAAGCAATCAAGCTACAGTATCTATCTATCTAGTGGTGGGCTGCTGGATGACTTCTAAACATATACAGGCAGTCCAGGTGAGGAGCAGGTGGATGAAGTGATTATTTGTACTACTGCAAATGACATGTAAAAACCATTATATAAAGGTCTTGGCCTTTAACAGGCAGCAAAGCTTTCTTATGCTGGGCTTGTTGTAAAAAGTATTTCACAATTACATTTTTTTTTCATGACAGTCGTTTTACTCACATATAATTTTAGTGGAAACGGTACTGCTGGTCTCCTATTTTTGCGAGAACATCAAAGTCAAACAAGTCCTATGGGCCGTAGTTTGCCCATGCCTGATAAAGCGCCATCCAAAATTTGAAAACAATCTACACTTACAGTTAAGAAGAAGGGGGCGGCAGTAGAGAGGGTTGTCCAATGTTCCTAAGATCGGCGGTTCGATTCCCGTACAGGTTCCCTTGTTTGTGTGTGCGTGTGCTACAGGGGCCTGTACAAACTAATATGGATGCATGCATTTGCCTTATTTACTAACTAAAGTGTGCTCTTAATTTCCCTTCGGGGATCAGACCAATATGTAAAAAAATTTTAAAAAGTTTTATAAAATTACAATATTATCTTGAGCTTAAACTCTAACCCTCCAACTTTTTCAATGCTCATATACTGAAATCTGCAGACTATGAGTCACAGAAGTTCATCTAGATTATGTCAGTTTTAAATCATGGAATGACTCTCGCCACCTGGCGTACCATCTGACTCATTGGGTTACAATGCAAATAAAAATCGATTTGGGAGGATCCAGTGCAGGTGATAAAAGTCACAATGAAAAGTGTAATCACAGCATCTGGTAATGGCTCTTGGGGGGACTTTGCCCCCCGCATCCAACCCCTGGCCCACAGGAAATAAATGTGCTGGCTTTATTCTGCTAATCTAAATCCTCTGTGAAGTCTTTGTGAGAATATGATTCTTTGTGCAGCAGCATGGCTCAGTATTATACATGCATTGCATTATGCATCAATGAATGAGTCTAGCCAGTCATTTGCAGTGTCTTTTTGTTTGCTTTCAAACTGCTGATGGCTTCGGTATTCATGTAGGCAGCAGAGGTAGTGATGCAGAATAAAGGCTGAGAGACTGAACACTTTCCTGTCAATTTCTGTCCTCTTCATACTGTCGGTACATATTAATGACAAAGTACTTCTGGGGATCAAAAAGTGAAAGTGGAGTGTTTCAGTTTGTGAAATAAAGAAAGAAAAGAAAAAAGAAAAGACTGGGCACAGAACAGTGCATTTAAATACCCACCAAAAGTACCTGTGCCTGACACAAACACACACAAACTATCACCTGCAATGCTTCCGCTATTAAATCTTCTGCTTATACTGCTGCAGGCATTGATTCCTTTGGCCTCAGGGTTTCATGCCTCAAGAGGACAGAGGGCCTCCGGCACTAACTCTTTTGAGGACATTGGTAAGAAGACAAAAACTTTATCAGTAGTCAGGAATGCTAAGGCATACATGTTGTGGAAACTCGTGCACATTTACTGGGAGAAATAAAAAGAAATAGTTCTTTTTGATTGCAGCTTGTCTTTTTCTTAGCATTTTCCAAGGGGATTATGTCTGGCCCTCTTTGTAAATCTTTACAAAGTAGATAACTCCCCGTCTCTGATGTCAACTCTTTCTTTTGTCTCTTTCACTTGTTATCCCTGTACAATCAGAACTTTACCTGTAGCATTGGTTTTAAATATATCCAGTGCATGTAAAAATAATGGTTGATTAAGCTTATGCAAACCAATAAACTGTAGGTGTGGGGGGGGTTTTCTCCAATCCTAATCACAGCATCAACACACGCACAACAATTGTGACTGCAATGAAGTGTTTATATTGTAGAAAACAATGAGAGAACAAGGCTCTTCAGGTGAGTGGCTCTGCACACCAAATAGTTGTTGAGCAAACCAAAACAGGCATGAAGTATAATCGAGTAACATCTGCTGTACATCTGATGTTACTAACATGTGTATTGCAAATGCAAAGCATCATAGTTTAGAATCCCTGTTACATTTCAGCTGATCTTGTCTTCTCAAAGTGACAGAGTTTGAAAACATTGTCTTGTCTTCTTGTGTATCCTGCATGTTAAAAGTGCTCAGCCATCTCTGTGGAACTGATGGTGAAGCAGACACCACAATCCTACATAACTGTGTCTAATAATTGCATTCACTAACACACAATATGGAGCTGACGAGGGAAAGAAAAGTTTCTTTAAAAAACAAGGCAATAATAAACATATAAAGAAACAAAAAGATTAAGTGTCTCTCACAGCCGATCGGTCGCCTACTAAACAACCTGCCTTGACCTGGAATTGAAGCAATCAGTGTAATTTAGGAAATGCCAAAAAGGGGCATTATATTTCCATATTTTGCTCCAATGTTATCGGGGTTGTCTGATGAATAAGTGATGGATGAGTGACAGGACAAACAAACAGAAGAGCTCACCACTGATCACAATATTATCATGGGAGGGGGCTATGGCTAATGATGTCGAAAACAAAGAGAACAGATAACACACGTGTCCAAACAGCCATCAGGTGTTCTATTATTTCAGCCCTGGGGAGACATTACCTTCTGCTGCATTTGTTAATAAGTCATTTCTCTTCTCCCTCTTATGACTCAAACTCTCTCTTTCCTCTGTTCTCTCTCTCCACACCTCATTTTTGGAATCGGTCTCTTTCTTGCCGTTTCTTTTTATTATCTGTCTCACTCCATGTTTTGTTTTCATGTTTCTCTCCCAGTTTCTTTCTATCATGCTGTTTTTCTCTCTGTCTGCCTTCTCTGGCATTGGTTTGGTTGGTTCTTATCTATTTTCACCACTATCTGGTGTTGGGGGAAGATAAGCATACATTTGCATGGTTAATGAACCAAACACCCTGATTCCCCTCAGCATGAGGAGACACACACACACGCACGCACGCACGCACGTACACACACACACACACACACACACACACACACACACACACACACACACACACACACACACACACACACACACACACACACACACAGGGTGTTGCTGGCCCTGCAGGCCTCCATCTCCTTGCCACTGACATGGAGTCACCAGCTGCGGACAACTAGAGGAGTAAAAATGTCTTGACATCCACAACAGAAATGACAGGGATAGGGACATTATTTGAACTAACTTGTTCACTTTAAAGAAAACGTGGTTAAATATTGGCGAGAAAATAAAACTTTGATCAGAAAAATACTTTGAAAATATGCAGCTTTTGACTGACTATATATTGGCTTAATACTTGATAGGCTTCAATAAATACATCAAGGTAAGCCATTTTTAATCTAAAGGGATGTCAGAGGCAAATATGAATACTGAGGTTAGATGGACAGATGCCTGTAATAAACATTAAATCCTCTTACCTTCATAGACTATAAGAACTTCACACACATGTAGTGAGTGTCACAATGCAGTCACAATGATTACACAGATGGATGAATTAGCTAAGGTACTAAATATATTTTATTCTTAAATCACAGCAATATACTGTACAGTATGTACGTTATATGCATCTATACAGCATGTATAAAACGTTATTGCAACTGGAAAAATGAGAGGAGAAACAAGAAAAAAATTGAAATTCATTAGTTTTTGCCACCAAGAAGCATTTATACTCATATTTTAGGTACAAGCAGTGATGATCAGGTATACTAGTTGTCACCTTGCGGTATATTTCTCTGCAAGTTAAATACACATTGTCCAGCACAATAAAAACAGTTTTTATTTTTATTTTGTTTGCTTTGCTGAATTTATTTTCCTCTCATATGAAAATGAGAGAATAAATGAGTTCAGGTGACGGCATGTCCACAGGGGAAAGAACCTTTAAAAGTCACGCAGGACACCCTTAAAATAAAATGAAAGTGCAAAGGCAAGCAGCAGCGTGTAGGTTTTCATGTTTAAGCCGATTTCTTTTTAAAACTAAACGTTCAGCAACAACATCCACTGTTCTGGCCACTGTTCAGGAGAGGCATCGCATGGACAAGCAGGTTTTAAGCTGTGAGTATATTTGGTATACATCAGCTGTACTTCTGTGTCCCTGAACAACAATAAATCTTTAAATCCCTAAATCTCTGTCCGCTCTCCACTCACTCTGACCTCTGGCTTCCTTCTGCATTAGGCTTGCATGCCCTTTAGCTCACCATTTTTTAAACATTGCTAGCAGCTATCCAGTGCTATCAAATCATTCCAGGAGAACCCAAACACAGAAGATGGGTGTCACCATACACATTGACATGTGACAGGTGAGGCAAAATATGTACCCGCTAAAAATGAAAAAAGCTGGGACATAATTTAAGAATGAAGACAGACAGTTAGAGGGAGGGATGAAACACTACAGAGAGGCCGACAGAAAGACAGCAAGAGGGGATGACAGCGGTGTGAGAGATGTCACCACCTGCCACCATTTTTCTCCTCTCCTCTTGGAAATGCATCATCAGTCATTAAGGGGGTGCATGACTTGCGGTCTCATCATCACTCACAAAGACACACACATACTCACATACACAGGCCTGAACACAAGGCATATTTTAAGGTGTAATGCAGCAGCCTATAATTTGAGTTCTCTCTATGCAGCATTTTGCTGAGCTTATAAAACCGCCTGAAGCTAATGGTGTGATGGATCCCCCTATTATCACCCAGTGCAGGAGACAAGAGTGGGATATAGTGAGATAAAGGAATGTAATTGGATAGTATTTTAGCTGTGGCAAAAACAGGAGAGTAGTCAGGAACAGAACAAGTGGACAGAGAAAGGAGTTAAATGATAAGTGTATAATATCTGAAAGCTGTCTGCCTGTGATGGACGACAATAAATTGAGTCCAACACAAAACAGAATTCAGTGATATCTGTATGTAAATATTTTTAAAATTAATGTGATCCAATAATGCAAAATAAAAAAATTATAAAAAAGGTCAAAATTAGTAGCATTGACTAAATAATAAAATCAATGAGTCTCACTAGTAAAGTGCATTTTAATATAAGCCACTCTTTTATGAGGTCATTAAATATTAAGAGAACAAAGAGAACAGAACAGAACAGACCAGACCAGAACAGAACAGAACAGAACAGAACAGAGTGCAGAAAACAACCCTGAAAAAACACAGTACAACAATACAATGGCAGAAAAGCATGGGACATTTTTCTAAATGTTGTTGCATTTCTGCAAGGTTTTGGGTTGTCTTTATTGCTGCGAACAACTATGAAATGTGAAGAAAAAAAAAAAAGAGCCCAAAACAGGGGTGTGAATGTCTGCTCCTTAGGGTCAGACAAATTTAGAAGTGCAGATTTGTGTGTTTGCTCCTGAGAAAAGCCTGGGGCCCGTGGTGAGGAAATGTGGGCATGCGTCTGGGTGTGTTCGTACACGCAGCACAGAGAGTTACACCGGTCCCTGCTGGTGTGGAACTAAATGTCACAGCTTGATTAGAATAAATAGTCCTTTGCGAGCTGGTGTGTGTGTGTGTGTGTGTGTGTGTGTGTGTGTGTGTGTGTGTGTGTGTGTGTGTGTGTGTGTGTGCGTGTGTGTGAGAGAGAGCCAATACACACACACAGACACACACACACACACACACACACAGACACACACACACACACACACACACACACACACACATTTTGTATCTAGGTTTGTATTTTTTATTTTTTTTAACTAAATTCAATTGACTATCATTAATATTTGATGTACTATGTGCAATGAAAAAATTGGATTCTCCTTTCTTCACGATGCATCTTATCGTATAAAGGAGAAGACAGTCATCAACATACTCCACCCCGTCATGCTTGTTTGTAATGTGTAGATTTATGTTAAAAGGAAGTTGTATGAATGAAGTAGAGTGAGTTATGATGACAGATGTGTAAAATGAAAATGTCAAGATGGAAGCAGCTCATGTTCACATAAAGAACACTTAAACTGAGTAGCTATCTGTCTTCTTCTTGCTGTCTATCTGTCTTCTAGACTGTAGCGGCACTACTGAAATGGTGAGAGGAATGTGTGCGTGTATCAGTTGATTAGAGAACTACGTTTTTTTGACATGATTACAATCATGTTGGAAGGTGACTGTAGTTTCTTATTTTCATTTAACTTTTTTGCAAGGAAATGCATGAATTGTTTTCAAACTTATTCAGGGCAGTTGTCATTGGTGACCACATAAAACCTTTTACTCATTCAAGTAGAAAAATGTCAAGAAAATTTGCACCTGCTGGAGGCACAAATGCAGCATATCCAGCAATATCAATCAAGGGCCAAAATTGTTCCTTCAAAAGTGCTTTTCAAACTCATTCAAGACATTGTCCAGAAATGGCTACAGAGAAAATATCATTTTGAAAATTTAAATTACAAGAAAACTTGTAGCCACTGAAGTATCACAGATGGACGGATAAACTTGATTCCAATATTCCCCTGGCCCATTTTGTGGTGGCGCATAATAATATGCAATGTCTTGGTAGCATTTTGTGTTTTGGTGAGAGCTTCCATCACTACTTGATACTAGAAGAGGAAAGAAGTAGTAATTCCCTCTCTTTGTACAGCAATTCAGAGTTGCGAAAGCTACATTAAGCTGCATCAGCAGCAGTAGATAAATAGAAATTCTGACACCCGCGGCTAGGATCTGTTTGTTTACAAAACACACATAATCTATAAGCATCAACCCCTGAGTACCATGACTACACAACAGCAGGATACATAAGTGACACAGCCCAAAGGAATGTCTGGTCAACCGAGCTCATCGAGAAGGGTTATCTAACACATACTGTATAAACATGTGTACAAGGACTGCTTCAACATAATGCAGGAACACATTATATACAGCTCAATTCTGTAACAAGTACTGCACGCAAAGTACAGAAAATAAACTACTTCTATTAAAGTCTGATACCTGATATTAAACACACCATAAATAATCTTCTGACAATAAATCTATTGAAAAGTGCAGGTTAAAGTACATTTATCCAAGTAATTACATTTATATATTTATATATATATATACTGTATAAGAACTGAAGAAGCCTCTTGGATGAGAGGTGAAACGTCTTCAAGAAACTTTCTTCAAGTCAAGAGGATTCTTTTTTATAATGACTGTTCCCGGGCCTCACGCCCTAAGCCAGCTAGGATAGGCTCCAGCTCCCCGTGACCCACGTCAGCAGATGAAGCGCTTGTGAAAATGAACTAATGAATGAATGATGAAATATGTTTTGCTTTTAGTACATTGGTGCTGATGTCATCTGATGATGATGATGTCATGTCATCATTTAAATAACTTTTATATTAAACTTCTGAAGAAAAAAATGTGGTGGAGTGGAAATATAAAGTTGGAAACATTGAAATTATGTAAGTTAAGTACAAGTACCAAAAAAAATGAAGATAGATTTACAACATAGTACATGTTAAATACATGTTAAATCAGAGTACGAAGATTTCAATTTATAAGCAGAACAACTACGGAGAAACTAAAAGAATAGAACGATGTTTGGAGAGATAAAAACAAACATGAGGAACAATTAAACAGTAATAAGCCAAAGATAGAGGAGACACAAGGAAAGAATTATTTAAATAACAAATCAACTATTGCATTCTGCTGCTGCCACTGAGTAATGAAAGCTATTTATTAACCATCTATGTCTTCTTCTTTCCTCCTCTCCTCTCTTTCTCTCTTCCCCTCAATATTTCTGCGTTGCATTTCGCCGCCCCCAGCATCGATACCCCATCACTCTCCGTTAAACGCTAACAATTCCATTAGGCAAAACAAAACATTCATTCAGAGGTCACATTTGTCTCGCCTGTCATCTGCATACCAACGAGGGGTGGCTTCTCATCTGACATGACCTTTCTGCTTTAAAATAATTCCAGAATTATAATTGAGTTTTGCATGAGACCATCTTTTTTCTTTAATGGTGTAGCTTATGAACGACTGCACTCAGTCTATGTCTTACTAGTTGTTCCAGTGCATGACTGATTTATGACCTAATGTAATATATACATGCTGTCATCTATCACATCATATTTGCATGTATACTCAATAATATTAGCCACGAGGCATTGAGCTGGTACTGTGTTTGGTTTTAGTCAGTAGAATATGACAACATAATTATATTTAGCCAGTGAATCCATAAGCTTATGAGGTTTCTCATATATAGCTTTGATAATCTACTGCCCTGAGTCACGATTAGCTTAACAGCAACTTCACATTATTCCTCAAAAGTTCACAGGCAGTGCTTTAATGCACCAATAATGTGTTCAAGAATGCACGGAAAGGTCACAGAAAGGCAGACAAAAGCCTAGGGAACTCTAATGATCTGAATCTGTCAGGAGACATATCCGCCTTATATCTCAGATGGCTCCTGAACCGCTGGTGAGGGATGTCTGGAATATATTCAGCAATCTGCTTGTCCGCTTCCCACAATTACTGCATTATCAATCCCGCAAGTTTTATGAACATTTTATATTTCAATTTTAGAGATTAACAGATGTGAGAGGGTGGTTAATAAAGCTTAGAACAAATGTTTTGCTACAACAGTTTGAAATGGAAGAGATGATGCCGTAGTAGCCTTAGTCTGCTTATGATCCATCACGCCACAGCCAATTTTAGCACTGAAATCAATTTGATCTATGTATGATGAATATTATAATTTTCTATATGACATCAAACTCTATTTTTGGAGACACTTTATACATAAAATGTGACCTCGCGCATTCGCACATCAACGCTCGCAACTTCACCTCATCGCGGAGTTTTGGTAGGCAGTCACGTGATACCATACGCGCATTCTATTGGCTGTCGGCATCCGGAAGTGCGCTACGTCTCATGAGTCTCGGACTTATGTGAGACACAAAAGTGCTTTAAACTGTCAATAAGAGTGTGGGAAAAGATAACACAGATAGAAAGTGGTTTAATATCAGCATGGGGAAGGTCATAAACGTTTAAATTACCATAAATAATAAAATAGTTTTTCAATGTATCACGGAAATGGTTAATCGCGTATGGTTTCTGGAACACATTAACTGCAAACAATGGGGGCGCACTGTGTAAATTTTTATACAAATATATAATATATACACACATACATTAGGCGCAGTGGTTACCGCTGCCGCCTCACAACACGGCGGACCGGGGTTCGAGTCCCGCTCTGTGCGGAGTTCGCATGCTCTCCCCGTGTTCTGTCCGGGTGCTCCGGCTTCCTCCCACCTCCAAAAGCTTTAGAGCTTCAGGTTGATTGGCCGTCCAAAATTGCCCATAGGAATAAGTGTGTGTGTGCATGGTTGTATGTCTTTGTGTGTGGCTCAGCGGTGCACTGGCATCGTGCCTGGAGTGTCTATGCCGCCGAGATAGGCTCCGGCTCCCCGTGACCAGCTGCGGCGGATATAGCGGTGGTAATCTGAAGATGACTGACTGACTGACATATACATTAGTTGTTTAATCATTTAAGAGAGCACCGAAGGTTAGAGTTTCACAGTCAGATGGAAAAGACAGCAGTAGCCAATGTATCCCACTGGTTGCCACTTCACACTAATGTTAGAAAAATGACAAATTAGTCTCGGCATGGAGTCTGTGTTTGTGTGTAAGCGTGTCCGTGCACAAGAGTGTTTGCATCCTGTGAAGAGTGTGTTTCATGCCAACGTTTCACAGTGTGAACAGATGTTAGTCAGTAATGCCCTGGGTTTCAGCACTGCAGTCAAGGGCATTTTTTTAGGGCCCTCACTGCTGAGGAAGAGTCCATGGAGATGCCTGAATTGCTTTATTGAGCGGAACACAAGTCAGGACATGCAGGCACACACAAACACACATACAGTCTACATACACGGATGCAAACATAGGACTTGCTCAGAGCATGTGTAATACAAACACAAAGAGAGGATAAATACGAAATACACAGTCAAAGCATGCAAACACACACACACACACACACACACACACACACACACACACAAACACACCACACACACACACACACACACACACACACACACACACACACACACACACACACACACACACACACACACACACACACACACACACACACACACACACACACACACACACACACACACACACACACACATTACTTGTGAGTAGTAGGTAGTTTTCACACTGACAAGCTTCTAAGCTTCTAACAGATGAATGGACCCTCTGCTTTATTAATATGGTTGCTTCAGCTTTAAGCCCACAGGGAAGCTTGTCTAAAAGAATATAGGCTGTCATGAAAGAAGAAACATAAGTTCAGAAGCACGTGATAAGAGTGCTTTTTTTCTTTTGTGAAATGTCAAAACAAAGCTCTTTGGAGTATAGTAAAGGACTCTGGTGTCTCATTTTATGTCCTAATCCATGTAACTTATCCTCATTCCTTCATTTTTTACCTGTGTTTTATTATAACAAATTCACTCAGAGTCAGCCACTAAATGCTATATTTAACTGCTGCCTGTCACTGAGACCATGATGAGGTGGAAGAAAATGGTGGTGATGGTGGAAACCATTGGAAAGGTTAATGCTGTCACTCTGAATAGCATCAGACTCTCCCTGTTCCTTTACAGTTAAGTTGTGGTGGCTAATATCTATATTTAGGATTGAAACTTGCAGAAAAAAAACAGGGGTTGACATTGCAATCTGCATAAAGGGTAATGTCAATCAAAATTGAATAAAAAATAAATAGACAAAAAAAGGCCAAATACAAAGGTGAGCTGTCTGTTTTAGAGCAAAAAAGAAGACAAAAGCACATCACACGTTTTGGTTGACACGCATTGACAAATTTGAGTGCACAAAAGGACCGTGGAATCATCGGCACACAGTGAGCTGTCAGCAGACAAAAGCTTAGCTAAGCCAATCCTCCGTATCTGATGTGATAATCATAAGACGATGCAACTGTGAGACAGAAGACTTGACAGCAGACACGGTACTGCGATGCAGATAGATTCACTAGATTCAGACATCCTCACAAGCATGAAGCAAATGTGCCTAAATAGATGCTCAATAGGAGATAAAACCACTGAAAAGTGTTGAAAGACATGGGACTTTGACCTGCATTACTAAGTGTTTAACGTGCACTGAGGACACGAAGACTTCACATGAAGATACTTATAAACTATGAGAAAGTTGTAGGTCATATGTTTTTTATCAAGGTTTTGGGATACACTAAAAACTTTCCTTGATTGATACACTGAATTGTGTTGGTTTTGAAGTTCAGACATAGGCCATGCGTTTGCTCCACATTCCATGCTGCTTATGGTGGATTGATATCAGGCTAAAACTTGAAATTATAAATGTAAGTGTGGAGATGTGTTATCTGGTGTCTTTGCACTAAATTTATTTAACTAAACAGAAATTTAACTTATTTTAGTTTAAGCTTTGTGTAAAAACAAAAAAGCCTCATTGAAATACTGTGAGTGAAATAAATACAGCAAAGTGTGGGTCGCTGAGTTTATTTGGATGCTTCTTAACGTAATTTTTGAAGGCAGACTGGTTCACGCCATAGCTGCAAAGACAATGCACAACAGTTACTACATAACTTCTATTAGTTTAGCTACAATACATATTTACTATGTCCTTGATGTTGGTTCTCAGTTAATTTTAGCTCACCATCAAGGTGCATTAACATATAATTGAACTTCAATACAAACCCAGGAAGAAAAGCTTTAAACTTTCATGACAAAAACAGAATGAATTGGAAGTTCAGAAGATTTGTTTTCCAATGCGCTCTGCGTTCCTGCCTGCTCCCCTCAGGGTTGTGTACTTGTGCAATAAGCAGCCTGAGGGAGTCAGAGGGATGCTGAATTCATTTGAAACTGACTCTTTGACTTCACAAAAATCAAAAATCAAGCACAAACATCCCAACAATTCCAACTTTCCACCAAACTTTACTTTAACTCAGGCATTTTATTTTCTAGGACGTAAAGACAGAATGTGAGGGGGCAGTAGTGAAGAAGATGAGGAGTAGATATTTGGTTCAAGGTTTGAGCTGTTATCATGAATACAAATATTAACATGCTATCGGCATACATCTCTCGTCCCTACATCTTCATCTCTACTCCCTCTTTCTGATAAGAGCTCTCTTTCCCTCATCTGCAAACTATTTAGCACTAACAAGGTCAGATGTATAAACTGTAAACAAGATTACATTTTAAGTGTTTCTGCCCTTTAGCTAAGATGGTCAATGTTGTATTATAATAAATAGTGTTTAGCTAGTGTAATGCTAGTGAAAGAGGACATGAAGGTAGTTGGTGTGAGAGAAGAGGATTCAGAAGACAGGGTTAGATGGAGGCAATTGATTCGCTGTGGCGACCCCTGAAGGGAAAAGCCGAAAGGAAAAGAAGAAGAAGCTAGTGTAATGCTAATCCGGTTCTCTCTTCCAAAGCAAAAAGTCTCGAAAGCAATATGTCCCCAGAAATACTCACCAAAAACATAAATGTTAGGCATTGTCTATATATGAAATTACTCTCTTCAAAACTGTTTACAAAACTAAAAGCATGTTGCCTTTGTTCAAAATAATCCATTAACCTTAGAGGTGGAGCAGATGAAGATGCCTCCTGAACTTGGTGATTACACATCTGCATTGGAATGATCACAATAAAAATGTGCAGTTTAATCAAACAACATAAGGCAATACATTTTGCCAGTTTTGTGGGACGGTAACACTGGCGTGTTGGCATTCTTCACCATAAGCTGGCTTCAATTCTAAGAACTTCAGTTGTCAGACATGATCTCAGAGAAGATTTCCAGCAGGCTCATCGTCGTCAGCGCTCCATCACAACCACATTCAATGGGCACATGCTCATCTTCAATGGTGTCTGGCAAGTCAGAGAAGGGCTTTCTTTACAGATGAATCCCAGTTTTCTCTGCACTAGGCAGATGGCAGTGCCAATGTTGTGAACAGAGTGGTTCATAGTGGCAAAAGGTTTATGGTAAAGCACAAAAAATGAAGATGCATTTTGCTGATGCTAACCCTAACCCTGATGCTAACCCTAACCCTAACCCTAACCCCAACCCTAACCTCTTTTCAAAAAGGGAGACCGGAGGATGTGTTCCAACTATAGGGGATCACACTCCTCAGCCTTCTGGGGAAAGTCTGTTCCAGGGTGCTGAAGAGGACGATTAGATCGATAGTTGCACCGCAGATTCAAGAGGAACAATGCAGTTTTCGTCCCGGTAGTGGAACACTGGACCAGCTCTACACTCTCCATCGAGTGCTCGAGGGTTCATGGGAGTTTGCCCAACCAGTCCACATGTGTTTTGTGGATCTGGAGAAGGCATTCAATCGTGTCCCTCGTGGTATCTTATGGGGAGTGCTTCGGGAGTACGGGGTCCAGGGAACTTTGCTGAGGGCTGTCCGGTTCCTGTATGACCGAAGCCAGAGCTTGGTTTGCATTGCTGGCAGTAAGTCAGACCTGTTCCAGGTGCACGTTGGACTCTGCCAGGGTTGCCCTCTATCACCGGTTCTGTTCATAATATTTATGGACAGAATTTCTAGGCGCAGCCAGGATCCGGAGGGAGTCGTTTTGGGGACCAAAGGATTTCATCTCTGCTTTTTGCAGACAATGTTGTCCTGTTGGCCTCTTCAGACCTGGACCTTCAGCGTGCACTGGGGTGGTTTGCAGCGTGCAGTGTGACACGAGTGGGATGAGGATCAGCACCTCTAAATCTGAGGCCGGAAAAGGGTGGTGTGCCCTCTTCAGGTCGTTGGAGAGTCCTTGCCTCAAGTGGAGGAGTTTAAGTATCTTGGGGTCTTGGGGTCCTACCAGGAGGAGACCTCGAGGAAGACCTAGGACAGGCTGGAGGGACTTTGTCTCTCAGCGGTCTGGGAACACCGCGGGATCCCCCCTGAGTAGCTAGAGGAGATGTCTGGGGAGAGGGAAGTATGGGCATCCCTCCTGGGACTGTTGCCCTCGCAACCCGGCCCCGGATAAGCGGTTTAAGATGGATGGATGAATGGATGGATGGATGGATGGATGGATGGATGGATGGATGGATGGATGAATAGTGTATAATGCAGTGTGTGTCCATGTACGTGCATGTGTGTGTGTGTCAACATGTGATGAAAATATATAATGGTGCAGTCAGCATATGTGTCTTGAAGAGTCTACAACCTGCTCAATCATGCTCTAACATACACTTGTGGGAGAACCCACACCCTCAGACAATCTCTTGTATATGCCTGATAAAGGCAGGGAATTATGACCTCCTAAAGTTGTACAAACAATGAATTTTTTACCTGGCCATGTTCAGAGACACACAATCGCGTTTTTGCCCAACAACGAATGAAGTAAGGTTACCTGATGCTGCTCATGCTGCCTGCCTCTGATCCCAGCTTGCATCTCTCCAGCTGTGTGGCAACGATCTGGCGCTCAGCCTCAAGTTCTCTGGTCAGGCGTTCAAACTGAAGTTCCTGGAGAGATTCAGAAAGTGTTAGACAGAGACCGACAGAGTAAGGGAGGTTAGCAGGGAAGCTCTTCTCTACGACAGTTTGGAAATACAGTGCGCATTCGCGCATCACGTGATACCATTCTGTTGGCTGATGGCATCCGGAAGTGCGCTACGTTCCATGAGTCTCAGACTTCCTTGAGACACAAAAGTGCTTTAAACAGTCAAAAAGAGTCGGAGAAAAAAAAAATACAGATAGAAGGTGGTGTAATATCAGTATGGGGAGAGTTCATAAACATTTAAATGACCGCAAATAATTAGATAAATAGTTTGTCGTTATATCGCAGAATTTGTCATTCGCATTTGGTTCCTGGAATGCATTAACCACAAGTAACACGGGCGCAATGTACCACTAAAGTTATCATTATACAATCTATCCAGAGAATAGTGGGGTATTAGAACCATAAATATTATTTCTAATGGGTAACTGTCACCTTTAAAGCCACCTACGTTTCAATATGAGTGAATTTTCTTTAACTACAGCCTACTTGTCACATGTGAAGTGAAGCACTGTCAGCCACACGTCATGGAAACAGCTTAGGGCAGAAAGACAGCTCTGCAGCAGTTAAAATGAAGTGTTATCATTAACATGAACGTGATTGACAGGTGAGTTCAGGCACGAGAGGGTGACTTATGGCAACAATTCTAAATGTGGGTGTCGAAAAAGCCTTAAATTGTGTCTGCTTAGGGCGTGGGAAGGCTGGCACTTCACCAGAAACTGGGTTACAAACTGTGAATTTGTCTGTTCAGGGAACTCCTTCATGAAATGTATTTGTGTTTCACAGGTTTTCTATGGTTTGGTTACACAAAGATGTACTTTAAAAGTCATACAGAGAGAATTTGAAGGCACTTACTGCACTGTCCAATAGTAAATGAAAAACACAAGTTAATTAATTATATTTTAGTAATTAATTAAAAAATATAGCTTTGACATTGTAGTTGTCAGTTCATTTTGTTGTTTCCTCTTTTTACGAATCACAAATTTGTGACTTAAGTTAATTTACCCTTCTCCTCTCTTCACCTTAACTCTTCATATTCATTTTCCCTCCATTGTAACTGACTGATATCACCTGTGTATCCTTATACTCTCCCTCATTGCACTTAACTGTTTAGTGTGTTTTCTTTGTTGTCTGTTGATCATTCCTTCAAACCTTTCTTCTTTATATTTCTTGTGTTGTGTCTCTTAGATTTACCATTGCCTGTCTCTTGGATTTTACCTATTCATGTTTTGTAATAGCCACTTTAATTTTTTTATTATTGTGTACCAAGCTTGTTGTCTGCATTTTGGACTCTTCACTTTTTGGATATCATTGTCTTTATAGGCACTAATGCCTACCTGTATATTGGACTGATCAATTCGAAGTACCTTCCTCCGGGATTAATAAAGTATGTATGTCTGTATGTATGTATGTATGTATGTATGTATGTATGTATGTATGTATGTATGTATGTATGTATGTATGTATGTATGTATGTATGTATGTATGTATCTATCTATCTATCTATCTATCTATCTATCTATCTATCTATCTATCTATCTATCTATCTATCTATCTATCTATCTATCTACACTTTGAAATGAGCACCTATACTGTAAAATGGACTTAATGTGAGGGCAGAACACAAACTACTGATTACTGGCAGAAAATTTATTTTAATTTTAGCCCAGGGATTTTAACACCTGGGCCAGGTTCACAAAGCTTCAACAAAGGCTCTTATTTAAAGGAGAGAAACAAAGAAAAGCACCCCGCTGTCACTATTTTATAAGCTTTGTGTTCAAATTGAAGGGGGGGGGCTGTCTTTACTAAACAAACAAAAAAAAATAGGAGGCATTAAAACTAAAAAAAAATCACTAAGCAATACCATTTCAGTGGCAAACCAGTACAAATAAATTTAGCTGAAGAGATCATAATTATTTCCCCCCACTGTACTTTTACCCTCTGGGCAGTTATAGAATGAAAATAAAGCAAAAAGTGACAATATACCCTTTATCGCACTAAGCAGTCAGGTTCCTTTGGTCCATCCATTTTCTTGTAGATAAGTTGACACTAATCATCTTGTCTACAGCAGCTTTTTTTTTTCTGCTTTGTAGGTCACAGAGGTTACTGAAGCCTATCCCATAGGACTACCTAGAGGCAGGGCACATTTTGATGAGTCACCAGTGCACCGCAGAGCCACATGAACGACAAAGAGCCACTGACACACTCACACCTACAGGCAATTTGACATGATCAATCCACCTAAATTACAAGTTTTTGGAGGTGGGAGGAAGCAAGAGAACCCAGAGAAAACCGACGCTGACACAGGAAGAACATACAAACTCCATACAGATAAGACTTGAACCCAGAACTGTCTTGCTGTGAGGCAACAGCGCTACCCACTTTACAACAGTGCCACCCCAACTGTTAAAAAAGCTCCAAAAAATTTTGAGTGGCAAATTGATCAGCTCTTCATTCATAAGCATGTCAGATATGTTATTGTGCTCTGTCTTATGTAACGTTTGTCTTCTTACATTACATTCTGCATTGCATGTGTAAATCAAATAACAACTTACAGACAAAAAGGATGAATTAATTAATATATTATGGACTTGAAATTAAATATCATACTTGACAGTTGTAAAATCCAAGCATGGCATTATAATACTGAAGTGTTAAGCAGCTGACAGCTTATTCACATATAATCTGGTGTTGTTCTTCACACAAACTAGTCTTATTTGTAGCAACATTCTGGGTTTGCTTCAAATCATCAGGTATCACTTGTGAAGCTTTCTTGAGAATACAAAACTTACAAAATTCAAATGCTCGGTGAGAAGTGCTTTTCAGTCAGACTGCATGCATTCCTTTAAACCTGAGGTGCGGCTGTGTGCTGATGCGGTAGTGGCTTAACTGACAGTTTCATATCTGTCATCAAGCTATGAGCCCAACAGATGAGATTTCAAATCACGAGATCAATACGAGCATGTGCATGTGTGTCACATTCCAGCCTCATGGAAACAGATCAGTATAGCGGTGAAATTCACCTCAATGACAATACTGCATATGTACGACTGATGCATGCCAGTGTGAGCAAGTGTGTGTGTAAGATGAGGAGAAAGTGTATGCTGGTTTGATTGGTTTTCTCAAAGCTATTTGGAGCTTTGAATGACTTGATCCCCAGTCTGTATCTCAAGTCTCCAACCTCAATCCCCTCTCCTCCTCAACATTACAGAGCACAATGCAATTCATCTCCATCTCCCTCTCTCTGCTTAGCCACTGTTCCCTCATACATATGCACATTCTTTCTTCCTTCCTCCCATACACACATTTATTTCATTACATTCTCCTTATTCTCTCAGACATGCATATTCACTCAAATGCCAAAAGCAAGCACCTGACATATAAATATGTAGTACTATATGTAGTTCATTCAACGCACAGAAGGAAATTCCTTTCCTTTACCATGTACTGAATGCTATCTGAGGACATTATTGATGTGTAGCAAGTGCATGTAGAAAATCAGTTTCAGTGCTACCTCCTATCAGCAACTTCCCTCCTGTTTCCCCAGCTCTATGTATGACAGGATAAATCCCCTATGTACATGTGAGCAGCAAAGTAACAGGTTCAGCCACCCCTATGATGCGAAGATGATGGGAATTTGAGCAGGGTCTATTAGAGAGTCTAAATTACAGCTTTGTTTCAGATTGAAGTGCCTCGCTTCAAAGGCCCGCTCTGCTCCTTGCAGCAGATTGCTTTGTCACCTTGTTTGTCACAGCTGCAACTGTTTTAAATCCTCAAGGTGTAAAAATGCAAATCCCTGGACTGAAAGTAGCATTATGGTAATTGATGATGCCTCAACAGTAAAGTACCTTAAATGCCTTCTAATATACATAGAAGTGCTTGAGTGTCAAAAACAGATGGCAGACCTGTTAGGCCAGCTCTGTATCCTGGTAACATTTGCTAAATTATGCATAACTCCTTTAATTCATTGAAAGCCATTCACCTAAAGAGATGTTTGCTGTTGATATGTTGCAATACATGGCTCATATGATGATGAAACGTTTCTTTCAAAGACTTTGGAGTTAGTTTGACTTGTCCAATTAATTAAAATGCATTTGTCCCATTTAATTTGTTGCAGAATAAGACAGCAAAGAGCCCATTTTGAACCATAACTTATGACGGAACAGGATGCTCTGTTCAGTACTTCTGTGCTGCACTTTTGTATTTTATCTATAATTATAGACATTCTTTTAAAAATACAAAAAAGCTTGATGTCAAATGGGATATGGAATCTTGTATTGAGTACCACAGCACAACACCTTTTTCCTGAACAGCAGTAAATTTTAAAACAGCTGCTGCAACAGACTGACAGAACAGTCAGCAACACACATTTTCAAACCATCATAATTACTACACTTAAGAAATTTTTGAAAAAATGAGTAGTAGCTTTACATCATAAAGCCTCAATGATGTCTTCAAAAATAGCTTATTTTGACAAAGTACGTTTCCAGCAGAGCGAACATCTGCCACGTCAATAAAACTGAATTAGTAAATCATGAAGAGCGGTAAATCCAAGCTGACACAAACATAAAATCTACAGATGGATGGAAAATAAATGATAATGTGTTAGTGCTATGAGGAAAACACTTGATCAACATTTAGAGTTAGGTGAGACCATGTTTCAAGGTACTGACACAAAAAATATTAACCTGACAGTATTAACCAAGACTTGTAAGAAAATTTGGCATGCAAAGGTGAACTGTAGCATTAAGAAAGCTGTGAATTATGAGAAATACAGAAACACACATTTATGGTTATACACATACATAAGTATTTCTTTGCACATTGCAGTACAGGTATATCACACAAGACAAGCTGCTTCTCAGCCGAAGGTAATTCATCTTCTCTAGCACACATTGAAATCGAAGCAGTGCAGTTTAGCTGATGCTGAATACTGGCTGGGATCAGCAAGCTTAACAACTTTCAAAATGAGAGAATAATATGTGTTGTGGTGGATATTTTGATCGTTCAGCACATATCGTGCTATGAGACCCTTGCTATTCTGCTGAATCCATAACTTGTAAACTCGTTCCCATTCTGTTCCTCATAACGTATTTTACCTTTATATACCTAACATAATGCATCCACGGACCAGTTCTAAAGTTGGTGAGTTGGGAATTTGAGCTACTTGTGCTTCGTCTGTATGTTTCTATCCAAGTGCACAAAGTGTGTGTGTGTGTGTGTGTGTGTGTGTGTGTGTGTGTGTGCGCGCGCGTGCGTGTGTGTTTCTCTGCTTCCCTCTCAGGAATTAATAAAAGACAGAAAGCGGCAACTGCAGTCAGCCACAAAGGTCTCTATGGCAACTATGGAGCACCATCCTTCCCCCTGCATTGTAAATTAGATCGTGACTCCTCCTACACAGTCCCTGCCCTTCTACATACCTGCATTGTTATGACAGAAAAGTCTGCACATTTATTTGAACCTTTCCTCTGTAAAATGTAGAGGGTGGGGGGCTGGGACTAGTCACAGAAGCTTTTCTAAAGAATGCTGTTTATTTTGAGAATATAGTACCCTCAGTGGCACTGATTTTCACGAGTACAGCAAAACCAATAGTTTGATAGTGCAACTGTACTCTTCCATATTTCTAATTATATGTACCAAAACTGAATCAGCAATTGTGGCAATACAACAAATCCTATGTTTCTGAAACAATTCCTACTCCTTATTTCTCAAAGGCAACAGCAAGAACTAAAGATTTTAGTTCAAAGAATATGATCGAGCTATTTTAGAGACATTTCTGAATGACACCAATTTTCAGTTTCTAGCTGTCAAAGTCAAAAAAGAGGACTATTTGCCAAGAGCATTTCTACTGAGCATCATTGACTTACCAAATCTTTTCAGGAGTGTTTCATTGAGTGATGACCCCGATTATGCAGCAGCTGTGCAAGGGACGCTTCATTACTGCTGTTTGGGCTTTGTCATTTTACTGCATCTATATTTGAAACCTTCTCCAATCTATCTATCTATCTATCTTTTTATATCCATTCATCCATCCATCCAAAACCTCTGAGCTAAATTTCCCTAAATAAACTGTCCTGGATAAAAGTGAAATTGCAAAATAACAGTTTTCTTTTAAAATCATTCTAAATTGAGAGGCACTACATTTGCTGTTGGGAGTTTTTGATGATAAGGCTAAAATCTCGCACTTCCTACAAGGTTTGTAATAACTCACATGTACCAAACAATATTGCTACAAAACTCCTTTCCAAAGTGCTGTTTAGTTTAGTTTAGTTTTTTTTTTTACCCTCTCACTAAATTCAGTTGTTAATGTTTCATGTTTTTCATATAAAGTATGAATGTCACACCTCGATCATGCAACATTTCATGCAACACGGGATAAATGAAGAAATTATTCCCCACATATCAAAATTTGAAATTGGTAAGTGGCAGCTGTGGCTTTATTGTGGTTCTCTGTTGTTAGTAGAAGAAATACCATAAAGACGCTGTACACTGTCTCTGTGTGTGTCAAGAGATAAGGCCCAGTCACTCCAGAATGGCCCATAGGCAGCTATTACCAGCACTATTTTAGAGGGAAGACAAATGGCCATCAAATGGAGCCATGACCTTCTAGTTGAGACTTTCTCATTCTTTCTTTCTGTCTCCCCCTTCCTAAAACTGAGATGATTTGAATGGAATGAAGAAGTGAGGAAGAGGAGTGTTATCAAATGTTCCCTATCCTCTCCTCTGTCACTTCCACATATTAAATTCCCCACACAGCAAAAATATTCTCTATTTCTCCTTTCTAAACTTAGAACCACGTTCCATAGAGCCTGAACATGACTGAAATTTAGCTTTTCTTTCATTTCTCCACCCCATTTCTGTTGGTCTTGTTTGTCACTTTAATGAAAATAAAAGACAAATGACGAGTTGGGAGAGGAGCAGCAGGGCAGGATGGACAGAGAAGGAAGTGAGGGGGCAGGAGCAGTGGAAAAACAGGAAGTACGGAGAAATGACAAAAAAGACAGATGTCTCTTTTGATGAATGTCTCATGAGACCATGGACGTGGGAGGGAGGTTACCTCAATCTACTACTACACATGCATGGGTTTGCAAGAAATAGGGAAAAGGAGAGAGACAAGAAAACAGACAGTCTAACAATGCGGGCATTGTATATCGTAAAACAATGGTTTTTGGTTACCTGCCATGGGGTATGTGTGCTTATCAAATGTTCTTGTTCCTCCGTCTTTGAAAACAAACACCTGTTAGAAGACTTTTGTATCAACTCTCTTACATTAGGATTTACTTTAAGTAAAGTCCTGTTCATTGCAGTTTGGCTTTTTATGATCTACAAGTTATGCTAGCGATATTGTCATGTCAAAAAGGTATAAGATCAATAAGTTAAACTTGTGATACAAACAAACCAGCCGTCGAGACACATTATTTGACACTTCATATGGAGATAATTCAGATAACCGTCTTCCCCTGTCAACAAAAGATGAGCCGATCAACCAAATGACAGCATGAAGGAGTTGCAGGTGGTGAAAAACCACTTGGCTGATGCATTTTTAGTTTATTTTGTGTTTCCATTTCAAAATAAAAAATGTAGTGCTTACGCATCAGTAAAAAATTGTATGTGTGTGTCTGTGTGTGTGTGTGTGTGTGTGTGTGTGTGCGTGTGTGTGTGCGTGCGCAGGCCACGCATGCAGGTGCTCTCGCCATCTGGCAAACAGTGATACGAGACAAGGAAATATTACGCAGCTCGGTCTGGCTTCATCCTGCATCAACTTTGCTCATTAACACCTATCTATTTCCGTTACACATGATTCATTATTGTTTTACACCAGGGATGGCAGCTCCTCCTACTGCAGCAACGACTGGCCTTTTTAGTGTCAGCCTGCATCTGACAAAATTCAATTTGCATTAGCAGCGATACCTGGAGGGTGCTCTTTAATGTGATTATGAGTATGACAGTAATGCAACAGACAGCACATCAGGACCAAGAATAACAGAAAAGGCTTCCCCTAAGGTATTATGGCCAATAAACAACACAAACAACACATACTAACAATGACAACTACCACTCCTGCATCTACTTGTGTGACTATGACGATCGCCAAAACACAGCAGAGAAAACTACTCTTGTGGAAGAACAAACAATTAATGTGATTATGCCACTGAACTCAGAAGAGGATCAACCAACAAATACACACATGGCCAAACCAAACAACAATTACCAGTCTGCTGCCAATGTGTTATTCATCCTGGTTAGGGGATGGATGGATGGAGGACAGGAAAAAAAAAAAATAGAAGTTCCCGGTAACGTCTGTCCACCATTCAAGGAAACAAAGAAAAGGACACTGAAAACATATGAACTTTTTAGTCTGTCATGCATAACAGCTACTGTAGACAAAGAAAATGTATGTTTAATAAATATTCAGAGGACCAGATGTTCAATAACTGCCACAGCAACAGCCCTCAAAACTAAACCATTAAATAGATAATTCATTTGCTCACTTGGAAATGACAGATATTTTGATTTTGCAGTAAAAACTAAAAAAACTCGCAAAAACTAGAACTGGATCCATCACATTAACATTTAGTGCATTGACACCTGTTGAATGCAGCCTATGTTGATGCTTTGTTTTCTAGTGTACTCAGTTGACTTCACTGGCCAAGGAAGTACATTTCACCCAGGAAAGAGACAGGAAACAGATGAGACTAGATGGTATCGCCTGTCTGTCTGTCTGTCTGTCTGTCTCCCTCTCACTCTCTTTCTCTCTCTCTCTCACTGTGTGTGTGTGTGTGTGTGTGTGTGTGTGTGTGTGTGTGTGTGTGTGTGTGTATAATTTCTTTTTTTAATGGCATGAAATGCTACTTCATGTGAAAAATGTGTGAAAAATGTGAAAACGCTCTCTCTAGACACCACACAGGAAGTTTTGATGACTACAGTGATTTGTGGGTTTGTGCACTGATGAGGTCTGTGTTTCCCAGTGTATATAAACACTGACTTCGCTCAAATAAAAAAAGGAAATCCCTGTCGATTCTATTTTAAGGTGGATTTTTATTTAATTGCCAAGAACTCAGCTGTTAAAAAAAAAAAAAGCCTGATTGTACATGGAACATCCTGCCTCACCTTTGGGGATGGATCAGTCCCTCTTTCATAACTGATGCTCATTTAAATTCTGTCTGGCATGGACAGCTTTGGAGCCATTTATTACCATCTGAATTTTGTGAGTCGTTATACTGGCAATGTGTTTTTAAGGAGGAATGCTAAAGGGATATTTTATCAAAATTGACTTCTTCCTCTCTATAAGTAGTTTAAGTTACAACATACCTAAAGTTACAGCATTTTTGTCATTTATTTCCTTGTTTGAATCATATTATCTAAAAGCAGTCATAATCATTCAGTTTTAAGTTATTTAAGTGTTGTAAAATGACAACACTGTTAAGCCTTCACAGAGAGCTAATAATCTTTGCTGAAAGTGGTGTAGGAAACTTCTTAGACACCTCGCATATTTAGCTCCAAATTTTATTTTTAGTTCAACCCAAACTTTCAGTGCAAGTCCTCTGAGTGATGCTGTGTTGTTTGATAAATATGAGCCCAGGATTAAAATATCTCTGGTCTAGGCAAAGAGGAATTCAGGAAAACAGCTTCAGACAGAGTCAAATGATAGTGTCACATCACTGAACAGTTGAAAACAATCTCTATGCCAGGCTGGGTGCAGGCTAATTTTTGGTCACCAGATTAAAAGCACTGAAACTATTCTCCATATTTGAAATAAATCCACAAACACTAGTCACGTTTGCTAAAGAACCTCTATAGTGACGACCACAGTGGCTGCATCTGTTAGGGTTTTGGATTCTAATGACCTGCGACCCGACACATATGACTGGCAACAGCTGGGCCATAACCATTTTATATGCATTATAAATATTCAAGACACAAACACAGCAAAAGTGACAGATTTTTCCCTTGTGAAATTATTTAAAGGTTTAGAGGCTAAAATTAAATCATCTACTCACAGTTTACAATTTCTGTCTCTCACTCTGTTACTCTTTTCCCTTATGTCAATCCTTTTATTATTTATTAACACATGAACTATTGTGTGCCTTTGGGAATTTGGGCTTTTGTACCGCAAATAGGAAACAGTCTTATAAAAGTGGTTTAATGTATATTTATCTCCATGTGATGTCACACATCTACTGAGATGAAACACAGCTTTCTCTGTCCCAATTAGACCACATATCAGCATAGTCAAAGTTACACTAGGCCAGTTAAAAATAACAAGGAATTTTGTTAAGTTTGGAAATGGGAGTTTAGAAATGAAAATGCCTCAATAGTTTTTGCATATATTCTTCTGCAATATAAACAAGTTTCAGCCGTATTCAAAACTAGTGTTGCTCTTCTGACTTTTTCTGAACAATATTGTTGAATCCAAACATTTTCAAAGAATGATGTTGTTAAAATAGGGCATCAGATTGAACTTAATACACACAAAACAGATCATATTGCCCACTTGGCTGACCTTGTTGTCTCTGTATACAGTGAAATTGTTACACTTTAAGAGATTTTCATTTGCACAAACATTTTCCACTTATTCTCAGAAACTCTGCATGGAGATCAGACTGAATGGTTGATATGTTAAAAATTCACATCAACAAAAGACCAATGTCAAAGCTCTACAGAACCAGACAAGTGCCTATTGTTTAATTGAATGTGTGCCTACCTATTGGTGAAGGGCTTCAGTAAGTAACTCCCTCATGATTAAGTGTCTTGAGTATCATATAATTTAGTTTTGAGATGAGAACTGCAAACTAATCTCTAAATCTCTCTCTCTCTCTATGAATATCGTGTAAAAGTTCCACTGAATTTAAATTTGAATTGACTCATTATTTGGCTTTATGGGAGGACAGGTATTCTCTGCATGATTCATTGCTGTAAAAACGGTCATGTCTTTTTCTCTACGTATTTCTCTTGATCTCTGCTTAATAGTCACATCTAAATAATCGAGTAGCTGTGGACAGACGTGATACCCTAGTCTGATGATAATACAATTTATATACATTTTCACTTCGAACACCATTGCTGACCTTGTCACTGTACTCATCACGTCTCACTATTCAGGTTCTGACAGCAGGCTGAAGATTTATGGCCCGGAGGCCTTGGAGCATGTCTGTGACCACTATGGGTCACAGGGAGGTGCAGCCCTCCCCTGGTGCCGGAGGAGAGCATGCTGCACGACTTTGACAGGTTGACGAGAATGCTGCAAATACCAGGTTTAAAGATGAGCAATCTGTTCATGCAGACCAGGTAAAAGGGTTGAGATCAAGCAAAACTACAGAAGGATGATGGAGTTCAAGTTAATTATTTCATAAATGCATCATCACCACTGGAGGAATAATAAATTGTTTGCTTTGTGTGATGCTTAAAAAGAATTCTTACAACATTTAAGTATGGAAGTCTTCTCTTTACATTACAGTTTTTTTCAGTCGCTACCAAGCGTTTACCCATGCTTAAAATACTTTTTCTAAACTCTTAACACAGACTTACACCTAGAAAGCACAATTGACCAAATGATTAATTTTCTTCTCAAAAACACATTTTGTTAAATAAACACTAACTCTTCATTTCAAAATAGAATACATCTTTGTCTGTACACACACTTTACCGATACACTGGATATTCGACTCAAAATGAAATTACTGTGTCAAACAATAATGCTTGTTTTCATTGCATAAGGTACATGCAGTCAATCAAAGTACACCAGGTTTCAAAATACTGGGTATCGTTGACATTTGAAAAATTACATAGACTTTTATGTTTCAGTTTTACGTAACAGTTAGTAACAGATTATAAATTTTTACCCTATCTGTGAATGCAACCTCTGCTTGAATAGACAAACAAACAAATACTACACAGTGATGGAACAAAGCATCAAACACCATTTGGGCCCTGCAGAGATAAATAATGTAGTCTCTCACAGATGAGTTGGACTCCATAACTGTAACCATCAAGTGATCCATTCCTCAGGATAGATGGTGTGGTAATGATGTTCATCGATTTCTTCCATTTCCTCAACATTTATTTGGACCGCATTTATTAGCAGAGTGAATAAATGTCACCAGTGAGAGAAGCACAAAGCATTTTTCCCATTGGGTTTTACTTTCCATCGGTTATCTCTCACTGTCTGGCAGCCTGGCGTACTGTAGCTGGAACTTGAAATCAATGGTGTGGGGGGTTTTTTCCTGAGTCTCTTATTTCCTAGCTTAGGACATGAAACTTAAGTCCCTTATGATAAAAACAAAGCCAGCACTCTATTCACACCAAAGAAACCGAAAGTTCTGATTCATATAAATGAGCTTTATTGATCAAAGTGTGTGGGTGTTCATCTACAAAAACCTTTTATTTTTACTCCAAAAATTTAACAATTGGGTCAGGAGTCGATCAGCATAATATTAAAAACATTTTTTAACAATACTAGGCATACACTATGAGACTTTATTTGATGCTTAAATGGAATTGAAAAGTTCCACAGGGGCCGCAGTGGGTATCACTATTGTCTCACAGCAAGAAGGATCTGGGTTCAATTTGTCTGCATGGGTTCTCTCCAGGTTCTCCGGCATCCTCCCACCACTGAAAACATGCAGCTTACGTGAATTGATCAAACCAAATTGTCCATAGATGTGACTGTGAGTGTGTGTGTGTTTCTCTTTCATGTGGCCACATGATGAGCTGGCGTCTCATCCGGGATACACCCCGTTTCTTGCTTGTAGCCTGCTGGGACAGGCTCCAGCAGACCTGGGATCCTCAACACAGATAAGCAGCTGAAGACAGGACGATTGTGATAGCCACATCTTAAAGAAGATGAGATAATCTCGTATCATGGCCACCCAATGTCAACAGAGCTCAAATCTGTAGATGCATTTCAAGAAAACAAAACAGAATGGTGATCGTGTGTGTGTGTGTGTGTGTGTGTGTGTGTGTGTGTGTGTGTGTGTGTGTGTGTGTGTGTGTGTGTGTGTGTGTGTGTGTGTGTGTGTGTGTGTGTGTGTGTGTGTGTGTGTGTTTATGTGGCTCGTCACTACAATGAAGAGGGATCAATGTCTTGGTAAGTGAACTGCAAATACAGAGAACTGACTTATTACTTAATTATATAGCTGTAAAAGTTAACATGAGTGATGAAGATGTCATTCAGTAGCTGCCCTTAGCACATACTGTATATTTCATGTGTTGGTTGATAATAATAATATGTCAGTCAGTCATTTTCATATTACCACCGCTACATCCGCCGCAGCGGCTCACGGGGAGCTGGAGCCAATCCCAGTGTCATAGGGCGTGAGTCGGAGGACACTCCGGACACGACGCCAGTGCACCAGGTAGCCACACACAAAGACAGACAACTATGCACACACACTGACTCAATACAGGCAATTTGGGACCGGCCAATTAATCTGAAGTGAAACGCTTTTGGAGGTGGGAGGAAGCCGGAGAACCCGGAGAGAAGTATATGTATATTTGTGAGCACAATCACAGTTCAATGTAAATGCAGTGGCAATAGTGGAATGGACAGTGTATTTTTACATGTGAGTGAGAAAAATGTGCAAGTACAGTATAGCCTGAAATATTGCTGGCTTAATTCTCTGCAGTTTTTTGAAAGGCAATATCTAATCTGATTATACTGTATATAATTGATCATAGCTGTAGAGTTCCTACTGAAAAAATTTACAGGAATATATCCACAAGTACATGCGTGCAAGGTCATACGCACGTACGCAAATTGGCTGCTGGCTCCATGGCGGCGTGGGAGACAGCACGATCAGGTTCAGTAAGTATGGGTTTGGCCACAGACAAAATGTCACTTGGAAAATGTCACTGCCTAAATGCCACTGCAACTCTCTGTGGCCATGAGTGGGTGGGTCGGTGCATGTTCACACTTTAGTCATAGCACAGCTCACTCAACACACAGGTGTCTACACACTTTGTCCAAACTTGAAGCTGCAGCATTACCTGGTCTGGGGATGTACAGCTCTAATGGCTGAACATTTTCCTAATACACAAATCTATCTATAGGAATGTGCACATTGGTATGGAGATAAACATCTGGCATCAGTCAAGATCTGGTGCCCCTAACTCTGTGCTGCATATTTTGATAAGCATTTTGAATAAGTTGGTTAAGCTACTATCTGTATTATCCTCAAGTCTTGTAAATTTTGGATTTTGTTGCAGCGTGCATTCTTTAAAGTGCTTAAATTAGAAAACAGCTTAAATTATTATAGGCTTATAAAGCTGAATATATTTAAAGTGTCTCAGTGTTTAAAATGGATATATTCTACTTTATATTCAAGAACATTTTATTCATTGAGCATTGGGTGGTGCTGACCTAAACATGAGAGAAATGGCTTGTGACCAGGTGACTACATGTTTTTTTAATATCTCAGACCAATTGAAAAATTCTGGTCACAGGAAGTGAATGTGTAAACACTTGTCTGTGCACCTACTGGCAGCATGCCCTTGAGCAGGGCAGTCTCCCTCCAGTGGAGCTCCCCAGTGGTATAAAGTAAAACAGAAACCTGTGCTGTGCATCTGCCAGATGAATCTGGAAATGCAAGTGCATAAATATGAAGTACTGCACTGTAATACTGAAAAAGAGGGAGCAGTCTCAGCAAAACCCTTCCATGAACAACAGATTAAAAAAAGAATGCTTATTCACCCAGCAAGAGTCTTCTCTGGCTTCTTTGTCAGCTCTTTCCCCTCCTGTTCTCTATCTTTGTCACATGATGTGTGTGTGGGGGGGGGGGGGGGGGGGGCTCAAGAGAGGTCATCCATTCACTGGCAATCACAAATACTTGTTTTGATAGATTAGCTTCTGCAAACCCACACATTCTCACAAAGACCAGGGCTGACATATGCAGACACATTCATGACTGCTTGACAGCAATATATAAACGCTCAGGCACAGCACACTAAAATAAACAGTGTTTAAAGGAAGTAGAGACAACTTGAATGGCACATACTGTACCTACACAAAGACCAAAGAGTCCCCTGTAATTCATCAAAGCTACTGAAACCCATCACCCTTCCTATTATCACAGTCACATATTGGTGGTAGCTGCAGGTTTCTAGTCCTATTCGCTGCTGCACCTGGGATGGGAAAATACAGTCTCCCATGAGACATATTAAAATCTGCTGGATCCATACAAACATAATCGCCTCGGAAAAGGTAATAGACGCTGAGAAAAAACATTTCCTCAAATTTTAAACACAATATAGTGTTAGTATCTAACACTGGTGGCACCTAGTGTCATATTCTAACAGAGTACATAGACAAGGTAAGTGGAATATAATGTATCGTCAGTTGATAATAATGTGGAGGTCTCTGGATCATTGAAATTCTGATTGGAGGCCAGTTTTAATGGTTTTCAATTTTTGATATTCTTAAATTAAATGTAGATTAGATTTGTTTGAAACATGAGCCATTTAGTATCAATACTTTGGGATGTAGATAGTGTGGCAGCTTCTACTGCCCGCTGTATACAGAAGCTGTGGGTCTGGTTTACTTTCAAGACCCATAACTTGCCCCACAATTCCCTTCACAAGTATAGGTAAAAATAGAATCAATCTTAAATTAAAAACTCACATATGTCAAGTAAAAATTAGTGTCGAGAAATAAAAAAAAGAGCCATTGTAAAGGCTAAGCTGTAGTTAATGATAAGCCTTTTATTAATAAGTATAGGGAACAATGAAACATGTTGGATGAGTGTCTTCACCTCCAGCTCCTCCTTGTAAGGAGGATAGATAAAGAGTAAGAGCACAGATACAAACTGTTCAAGTGAACACATCACAGCGGTGTCAGGTTTGCATGTAGTATAGCATGTGCGTGCATGTGTATGTATTTGTGTACAATATGCGGATGCGGGTAAATGTAAGTGTTTAAGTGTGTGTGACTGTGTGTGTATGGCAGATAGAGTGTGTGTGTCTCTAAGCTTAAACCAGTGTGACAAGCATGAGAATGATACAATCTCAGACGGGCCCTTCAGCACAGTTTTCTATGACGAGCAAAGGGCTTAACAAGCTTCTCTGCCAACTCCCTTTCTTTGAAATCCATCCACAACATTAAAATAAAGCAACAATCCCAACCGTTACGACAAAGCTGAAGTGTGTGATCCCTTTTATTGTGAAGTGACACAGTCACATGCAAACAAAGACACAGCGTACTGTCTTGTGCCGGTGTGTGAGAGAGATATAGTAAGAAGTAGAGGTAAACCATCCTCTTCTGGTCAAACGATTCTTCATACATCCTCTACTAAACCCGCATTGCTTTCTTCTACCTACATGTGGATGCAATTGGCAGTGATCACTGAGGTAAAATGTCAAGTGCTTGTTTTCATTTCGAAGACAGGAGCCATGTGTGGCGCGAACACCTCTGCACTGACACAAATGTCAGTGCTATCAGGCTCCAACCCTCCGGAGGCTCTGACTGGTTCTCTCATTGTCATTGCAATGAATATGATGGCAAGGAATGGTTTCATGTTATTTCATTATTCTTCTTTGAGCTGCAGAGCGTTTTAAACCACCAATTTTACAGGATTCAAATCCATGATAAATGGACTGTGCATTTATAATTCAGTAATTAGATCAATTAATCCTTTTTTCATAGATTATCATAAAAAAAAAAATTCTACTTCAGTGAAACAAGCAGCTGTAGTTTTAACCAATCATTCACCTGTATGTATCTCCAAATTATACACACACTTATTTTATTAGGACCTTGTATTATTGCCTTTACGCAAAGTAATCATGACTTTTAAAAAGAATTGAATGGGGAATCAGATTAAATACTTGCTTTCAATGAATCAGAAGCTTTCATGATTCACTATGAGAGGAATAATTTTTCTACAGGGACACAGCGTTGAAGAAATTGCCAGTCACCACCATGTGAGAAGACTCTCATAAATCTACATCAGGCTGCAGCTGCCCTCATACGTCTCTAAATAAAACAAATTACGTCAAGAGATTTATTGTTGCTTTTAAACAAGCCCGGCGTACTAGCTGGCAGCCACAGATGTGTTTGGTGCCTTGGGAAATGCAGAGGGATACTACATTCTTTGATAAGTACTACTGCTGAGGATGCTGCTGTAATCGTTGAAAGAAAATGCTTGACTGTGGATTATATCTGCAACCACCATGAAGGTTGACCACTTATAAATGTAAACACTGCCATTCTGAATTACCAAGATTCCATCTTTTATAAGGGATTTTATCAATCAGGTAGAAAAAAAACTATTGTTCAGAATGTGATTATCCGGTTTATTTATAGCAGCTCCATTTTAGTTCCCATTCATTTTTTCTACCATTTCAATGAGTTTGTCACTGTCTGCATGCATCAAACACCTGTGTGTGATCAGGAGACTGAGGATTGAATTATTATTACTGAAGGAGCAATTTGTGTTTCATCATTAAATGAAAAAGAGAACATAACTTCACTATACGGCTGAAATGTGACATTTATAAGATAAATATTTCATGAATTGCTGCACAGTAGGGGCTAATGCAAGAATTTCACCAGATGCTTTCTAAAGGTTGGGCCTTCAGTCTCCTGCTCTGATATCAGGGATCACTATTTGCTCCTAACTGTGTCACAGTATGAATCCCTGGTGCTAATCCCAGGACCACAAAGATGTGAAACAGCGAGGCTTTTTGTTGCTGTTACGCCTTTTGTCCACACGACAACGCAGATATCCGGGACGAAAACGCTGGCCAAAGTGAAGTTTTTTGAAAACGCCAGGTAAGCGTTGTCGTGTGGTTGCTGTAACCAAAACTTTTTCTATCCGGGGGGCGTCTCCCTGCAACTAAAACCGCTGTGACGTTAGTGTGTGTGACCCGTGTCTACATGTACACACAGAATGGACGGAGTTAAAACCGTCTATTTTCTGACGTATAACAGCTTTAAAGACGCATTGATAAACTTGCTTGACAGTTGGATATTTGTTCGTCTGTTTCTTTCTTTATGAGCCATAAAGTTTATTTATTTATTTATTCATTCATTCACATTCCTCACCAAGGACGCCAACGCCAGTTCTGGGTCAGACTAGGATGCACTGCCTGCTGGTTGAAGAACTCTGTGATGGATGCACTTGGTTTATAATACCAATACATTTGTTTTCATATGTTTGGTATGAAGTCTGATATTATTGTTTTAACGTGGAATAGCCTCATGTTCCTGCTAGTATTGCTAGAGAGTAGAATGTAAAGTGAATAAAATGCCATGTGAAGTATGGTTGTAATATGCATCATTTTTGCCTCGGTTGCTGAACTACTTAAATTAATATGATACCTATTATTGTTAAATAAGTGTTATATTAACACATGCAGTTACACAATTATATATAATACATTTGTTGACTACATCATTGAACTTTGAGTGGAGTGACTCATTTGTGGGTTGTGTATACAAAAGGAGATGGAATCTGTAAAGGCAAACAGAGAGCTGGTGACTCTACTGCTAATTGGCAACAGAGACACTGCCACTCACTGAAGACTGTAGGCATGTCATCTCATTAGTAATAGAAAGAGATAGGCGAGGGTGAAACAGCTGAAGAGAAAGGGAGAGGGTAAGTGAAGAAAAAATGAAGAGAATGGAGGGTTGATGCAGGATGCAACAGAGGGAAAAGGTGGAGGAAGCAAGGCTAAAATAAAAGCTGTGAAAGTCTATATGCAAATCAAGTGCATGCACTAAATATTTAATTATCCTGAAAATAAATATGTGTGATCACCCTTTTACAGTTAAGTGGAATAAGTTACATGGATCTTCTGAATTTATATTATTACCTGTATTGTTGTTGTTGTTGTTGTTATTCAATTATTCAATCCCATTGTTGATCCCACATGGCTCTATTCACTAAACACAGATTTTTCTGAGTAGGTGTCACACTTTAATTAAATCCAAGTGAAACACCAGTGGGTAGCGCTGTTGCTGCGCAAGCAAGGCAGTTCCGGGTGCGACTCCAACTACCCGTGTCTCCCCGTGTTTGCCTAGGTTCTCTCCGAGTTCCCCGGCTTCCTCCTACCTCCAAGAACATATGCTTCAGGTTAATTGGCCGTTCCAAACTAACCGTAGTGAGTGAGTGTGAGCGTGCATGGCGTCGCGCCTGGAGATTGCCCCGCCTCACACCCTAAGCCAGCTTGGATAGGCTCCAGCTTCCCGTGACCCATTACGGTGGATAAAGCCGTTTGGAAGATTAATGAATGAATGAATGAAACACCAAAAGAAACCATCCAACCAACAAGCATAGTGTTAATGTCATTTATATCTGCAGTTTGAGTCATAATATATGAATTTGTAGATATATTAGATTTAGTAAAGTAAATTTGAGACAAAGGAACCCTGTCTTCCACAGTGTGGATTGGGTGGTAGTTGACAGCATGAGGCTCAACGACCCCCGGACAAACTGGGATGGACTCTTCACTTTTCTGGTGTTGCCCAAGGTGAGAGGCGATGGGCTGGTGTGGGCTTGCTTATAGCCCCACAGCTCAGGCACCATATGTTTGAGTTTACCCCTGTGAATGAGAGGGTCACATCCCTGCACTTTCGGGTCGGGGACAGGTATCTCACTATCGTTTCGCCCTGCAGGCAAGAGGACTGTGTGGAATTCCCAGCCTTCCTGGTGTCCCTGGGAGGGGTAATAAATAGACCTCTGGGAGGGGTAGAGCTCAGTGAGACCTGAAAAGGGGTGATCGGGATGAACGTCCTACCCAATCTGAACACGAGTGGCGTTCTGTTATTGGAGTCTGTGCTAATTATAGTTTTTCTTTAACGAATACCTTGTTCAACAACAGGGATGTCCATAAATGCACCCTAGGCCATAGGTCTATGATTGACTTTTTGTTGTATCATCAGACCTCCGATCGTGTGTCTTGGACACTCGGGTGAAGAGAAGGACAGAGTTGTAAACTGAACACTACCAAGTGGGAAGCCTGGAAACGTATCAGGATACCCCAGAAAGATGTCTGGGGAGAGGGAATATGGGCATCCTGTTCAGACTGTTGCCTCTGTGACCTAGTTTTGGATAAGTGGTTGGAAATGGATGGATGGGTGGAGGGACGGAGGGACAGACGGAGGGATGAGTGGTTGGATGGATGGATGAATGGATGGATGGATGGAAACCTCTCTTCACATTTCTTCAGTCACTGAGGTTCTTTTGGTGCTTCTGGGAATGGGGCTTGTAATGTCTGATAAAGAAAAAAGGAATACATATGTGACTATATTTTCACACCGTTATCCCCCAGATAACAATTATAATTCATAGGACATAAGCAAAGTTGGTAGACTTGAGAAACAGAATTCAGATGCCACCATCGAGGACTTGGCTCAACAACACATCTGGTCTGAATGTGACCACAGTGAATCTGACTTTGTAGTTGTGAGTGTGTGTGGATTTGTGTCTGTGACAAAGAGCGAGAGGAGGTTGTTAACTGTCAAATGTTCTTTCCCGTCAGCAAAGCATCATTAGGTAGAGACATGGCTCCCGGCCCCCCTCTGAGCGAGATGAAGGCTAGTAGGGACTGACGGGAGGAGGGAAGGAGAACGACAGGATAGAATAATAAAAAAGAGAGGAGAGAGGAGGAAAATCTGCAGTGGATGACAGCAGGGGTGTTACTGTATGTACGTAGATAATACGAAAGAAAACAAGACACAAAGAAGAGTTATGCAGACCAGGGGCCAGAAGGAGAGAGCAATGGAGTGAAGAAGTACAGCAGAAGTGAAACAAGAAAGAGAAATGATTGATTCAATTAATTAACTTCTTATATAAACCTAAATTGTTTCATAATGGGACTTGTTTGTTTTGCAACTTCAACTTTGTGAAAGAAATGCTTTCAAATCCAACAATAAACACAGCAAGCAAAGAAAGTATGTTTCTTTTCAAAATAAGCATTAGTGTGTTAGCCAGTGCTGTGGGGGGCAACTTTTTATGTGCTGAGCCACAATGACTCACTAATTAGCCCTGTCCCTGCTTGTTTACACTCCACCTCTAAATCTTAGGTCTTTGGTTTTTATGAAGCCTCAATCCCTATATACTCTAAACTGGTGTGTATGGTGTATGTATATACACATATACACCTGTGTATATGTCACCCACTGGGAGGATTGTTCATGCTGGAGGTTACCCACAGTGCAAAGCTCTGTCAGCAATCCCAAGGAGAGTGCTGAAGACTAACTGTCATACATTCGACTCACAGGATAACACTGTTATTTTCTTTCTATTTCCCTGGGAAAAAAAAGATGAACAGAGTAAAAGAGCACCCTCAAATTGTTTTACTTTTCACTACTCACCGTGCGTGGTGAATTACAGTAAGATGAGGGAAACTGTGATGCAGAATGAGTACAGTAAATAGATGGATGAGAGTGATGGAGGTGAAGGACAATCTTTAAAGAATGACTGAGTTAGGTGCAGTTAGTCCCTCAGATTTGTCATCTGACACCGTCGTCACAATCAGCACTTTCAGGGGAAAAGGACCGCTGAGTGCATCCCCTGGAGAGTGGAAGACACACACAGTCACACAAACACACACACGCGCACACACGCACGCACGCACACACACACACACACACACACAAATACGCTGATAGCAACTTCTCAATGTGAAACCAAAGTTTTAAGTTGATTTGTTAAGAAAGAATGAAATTGCTTAGGCCGTATGCAACTAAATTAATATGAGAGAAACTGCAGCACCCTATTTTTTAAATGAAAAGTCTTATCCCTTAGATGACAGACCAAAGTCAGCATAACGTCCAGAACAAGTTTAAGAAGACCAAAAACAAAAGACACTACTATCATTTCAGAGCAACATTAGGATGTAAAAAACAGGGTTAACAATGAAACAATGAGGATAGAATAAGCAATTAAATTAAAACGCTTTATTTCATCAATATTTTTCTGGTTGTCGCATTGGAATACAAAAAATACAACAAAAAGCCACTGAAAAAGAGAAAACATCCACTTTGTGAACAGCATTCAGGAAATGTTAAAAAGTCTATGAGCAGGATTTTGCTTTTCTGGAGCTGAAAAATGAGTCACAAAAAAATGAGTCATCTTGCTTTCCATCTTTGCAAAGATTTGCACAGCAGGTATACTGGTTTGCATCAGACCAGCGGTGACCTTTCTTCAACCAGTGTTTTCTAGTAACTCCAGCAACTCTCGTCTCTTTCAAAAGTAACCCCAACTAAACCGTTTTCAAGCACCACTCAGAAGAAGACGGATGGATAAGAATGACAAGCTAACATCCAGAACGTCAATGCATAACATGGCACGGTGCCAGAAAAGGGGTGGAAATTGGAATGTCCATCCAGCCGTCATGTTCCCATCAGAACTAATTGGAGATGGAGCTGATAAATGAATATGACTCTTGTGGTTACTTCACTCTGCTGAATGAATGCCAATTGTACCTTTTACCAATGAAGACAAAAGCCAGATGTGAGTGGGTGATGGTGTTTCGTTTGGTGTGAAAGTTAATACTAAACACCTATTGTATCTTCATCATCCTGCTCCTCAAGAAGATCCAGCAAGAGAGATAATTAGTATCATTGTCTCAGCAAACTGTCAACTAATCATGTTTTTATGACTTCTCATATGTCATGTGACTTACTGTTAATTATTATTGCAATATAGATCTGTGAAACAGGAAAATTACAGTTCTAAAAAAAAAAGTAGCTGCCAACCTCGTGGGAAGGTGATGTGCAAAACCTCTTCAGATATTTCAGTCTCTGCTGTGTAGTTTATTCAAACAGTTCAGCCTGAGAGGAGAACACATATAATTTCATAAATCCTCTCTAAATTAAAATGTGAAGGAGAAGGTATTGACTGAAAAAAGTTAATCCTGCTGAGAATAAGGCAGGAGTGGGCTTTGGAAAATATAAATAATATTTGCATAATTAAGACACAATCCACTGTATGCATGGAAAACTAAAAGCATACAGTGTATACACACCGACAAACACACACAATCCCAGGGACAAAAATGTTTGGAAAGACATCAGAACAGATTGGAATAATATGAGATATGGTACAGGACCACATAAACACACACCATATGCATACTGTAGATTTGCATAAAAAACACACAATCACATGGAATCGAAATGAAAGCAAAAGGCTTTCAGATTACTTTTGACACTTTACTCCATTCTTCTTTTTAAAATGTCATTTCCTACAGCTCCATAAATGCAGCGTAACATCATGAGCCAATAAATGACCTTCACGGATACTGCGTCAAAATAAATAAATAAATAAACAAAACAAAAAGCAATGGAATAAATCTGTCTTTATTTTGAGTGGCTGGTTGATTCTCGTGCTCGGTGCTGGGTTATTTCTTTGTGAAGTCATACACCTGATATATGGAATGGCTTAAGATAGCAGGAGTAAGGTTGTTGGTTTATTGAAATATCTGTGAGTTTTGTATGACTATAAGCCTGATGTGGCCTTTAACATGGCTCAGCTTAATTTGTAAGTACCAGTGCTTATTAAAAAAAATTGGGTGCAATTTGAACATAATTTGAACATAACTCATAGAGTGGTTCTAAACAATCCTGAAGGTGACCATAAAACAATATACTGTATAGAATTGCATAATGTTTGCCTAGGCCACTGTAAAATTGCTGCACTGGACTATCACCAAGCTGTTGAGTTAAAATATCCTGACTGTTAATGCCTTCCTGGGGAAAGGTATCCAAACTTCCTTTTTCTAATCATCACATTCAATCATGTTCAGTTCTCACCAGCTGGGACCAGGATATCATAAACTTTTTATCTCACTCCTATAAGCAAGGAAACAACACACAGAGAATGGGATTGAGTTTCACATTGTTTTTCCTTAAGGAAACTACTATAACAAACAGCATTGATTCTGCCCTTTGTTTCTATTTTTTTGTCTGTTGTGTCTCCTGTTTCAAGCAGTTTCACAGAAATCTCTGTAAAATTGCCTGCGTGTTTGCGTGTGTGCATGGGTGTGTGTAATACATTATATTTTGAGGCACAGTGATAGTATAATAAGCCATGAACTCATCTTATAGTTTATTATGGCCATAATTTTATTTTGTGACTTATATACAGTATATCTCTGCATCCATTTTGCAGCTCACTTAAGGCGGTATAGTGATTATTTGTAACAACTTGGACTATTTATATGGATATGTGTGTTTTTATGATAAAATAAGTAGTTGACAATATATTAGACACATGAATACGTATATATTCAACAATGTCGAATCGAACGTAATCCAGTATGTTTATTTATTGACAAATGCTACTATGACGACTTCATGACCCAGCCTTACTCTGCCTTTGATTGACTTGGTATGACCATGACATTTCTCACACAGGTTATAAATATGTTTTGTCAGTGTGAGTAAGCCAGTGTTTGGCACAATAATGTGTGTTATGGCACTGCCATAGTGGAAATCATATTTATAAAGCATTTTGTTACATTCTTTGCTTTTTTTGCTTGTTTTCTTTTTGATATTTGGAGAATATGGAGCGATTTTGTACCAGAGAAACAGCACAATCTGGAGAACAGGCCAGCAAAGCTGGAAGAAAATCTCAGTCGATCTAAAAATACATTATTCACATGCAGCTTCTGTTGAAGCTCTTCAACTATAAGAGGTTTTGTCCCATTTAAAATGAGGAAAACAGTTGGGGCAGAAGAACCTGATTTTGTTGATCACCCTATACATTATGATGCAGCTTGATGTGCTTGGATAAGTAGATGATTATGACTCTTAATACCCATTTCAGGAGACATTATCACCCCAGTGTATTGTCTACAAGTTGTCTTAAAGACAGTAAAATCTGAGCAACCAGGCTCCAACAATAACATGTCATACCACTAGAATTACCATCTTATGCTTGTCTGCCCCTTTGTACCAGTTGTGCTGCGGTTTACATCCATGTCTGTCTATACTAACTTAACATACAGCAAAGATACACTAAATACATCTCTCCTAAATATATCTCTCCCTCCTGAAGGGATGAATAAAGTCCTACTCTACTCTCTCTACTCTCTACACCGACTGACGTAAACAAAGTATAGTTCTGGGAGAAACAGACATCTATTGATAAGTAAGACTTAAACAACTATGTATATTTAGGTCTCACATAGCATCTTTTATTTTATTTTTTATTTTTCTATTTTATTTTTATTATAAATGAATATTGTGATATAAACCTATTCCTTGACATGTCACATACAGAGAACAGGACATGGGTCAAAACATCATTTCAGAGATGAAGAGCAAAAAGTGATTGATGTGATTACCGCCAAGCCCTTGCTCATGACGTTACATAGAATGGTGTTAGGTGCAAAGAGCAGCCTTTTACAGCCTCCGTTATCAAATTTAGGGCTGGGTAGAAGGCACTTTAGCTTTTAACATTAGCTCATTAGAGGCTGAGGACACAGGAGAAGAAAGCAACGACTAGAGATTCAATCGAAGCACAAACAAATGCACATTTCTTTGCACACTATAAAACACAGTGATTGGCCATTCACAAAAAACAATCCACGTTCCTTTGCGTTCCTGTGTCTTGCTAGACTTTGAGATTCTGTCTTCTTGTTGTCTTTTTCTTATTCCTTAAATGCCTTGCTTGTTTCCTCTTTTGACTTGAGTCATCTATTCATTTGCTGACCTTCCATTTCCTCTAAGCATCCATATGCATTACTATGAAAATGCTTGTCACAGATGAGTACTTATCTGGCAGACAGGCTTTTCCTAACCTCTGATTTACATCAGTGTATCTCCTGTTGCCTGCTCCACAGTTCATTACCACATCCAACAAGTTACAGAACATCTTGATATTTAATAAATGTGAAATACTCAAGTTGCATATCAGTTCAATGAGTTTGCTATCAATGTTTGAATGACATGTTCCATCTAGAACATGGACCATGTACTTCTGTTACAACCAACTGTTTTTTCTTTACCTCCTTTACTTTTCTTATCATATTTCCTTCCTGTCTCCCCTGCTTCTGTCCTTTGTCCCACAAATTACTGCAGTCTTCCTCACAAGTCATGTCCCCTGCATTGCAAGCCAGTTTCTATTTCTGTCACGTTGTTTTTGGTCTTTCTATCGATCTTAAGTCCTGAGCTCCTTCCTCTGGTACTTCCTGCTACCTTCTGAGCAATCTTATTTCCTTACATACAGTATACTGTATCTACTAATTCTTCCCTGAACCATTTTTTCACACTCTCCATAACACACCCATTCCATGTCTCTTCGCTCAGCAGCAGTAAGAAATCATGTTTTACTCTTTGCACATGGGGCCCTTTCCTTAGCACTAGCAACATTTTAGGGAGGTCAATTATATTATGATGAAATACACTGGAGTCTAGCTGTCCCTTTGCTGTAGTGGATGAGTCCAGTTCCAGCTCCAGCTGGAACTGGAACTCATCATTGTACTGTATAGGGGATTATTCATATGTATACAATGGGGCAAAGTGTTCTAGTCAGACACAAAGAGAGTTCTTGGGTTTGTTATGAGAGTGTATGTTTGCCAGGGCTCTCGTGAGATTGTGTGAGCTCCACATCTCTGAAGCTCTTGGGGTGAAAAAGAGAGAAAAATGAAATCCAATGTGTACTATTTCTCACACATACAGATGTCTGTATGATGTTTATGATGTGTTTCTACGCTTTACACCCAGTGTGTAGCCCAGTCCATCTATGTGCTCAATAAACTGAGCCAAGGCCACCAAGGTTGAAGCTCCCATTCTCCAGAAATAACTTATCTTGTTGACTAAATGAAGACTGACATATTGTGCTGTCTGCTGGCTTACCTTTGGCCAGCAGAGCCCAATGGGCAAATGTCTGCACCTCCACTCCGTCTCCCTGTCTGTGTTTCTGAGTCACACTCTGTCATTCTTCTCCTGCCTCTTCCTCTTTCTTCGTCCCTTGCTCCCCCCTGGTTCATCCATCTACACTTCCTTGCCATTTCTTCTTACATCAGGGCAACCATCACATGTTCTTCTGTGTCCCTCCAACAATTACCTCAAGGCCTCGTTCTCTGTTCTCCCCCATATTTCTCTGTTATTTGTTATGATTAATTTCAGTTCTCATAAGAGCTTTAGTTTGTTTTTTTCTACAACTGCATCCCACTAATTATCCCAACAGTACTCCTTCTACCTGTGCAATGATCTGGGTTATGACATCACCTTTATGACCTCTAATAGTGTGCCATTCCTGTGTCTCTCCTCCACAACAGAGGGTGAGACACACTACGAAATAGAGCAAAATTGAGACAGAAAGAAATGGGAAGAAAGAAAGTGAGAGTGCGAGAGCAAAGGTGAGGAGATGCAGCAGGATAAGAGTGTGAAGAGAGGTGAGGAGGCAAAGAGTGCTGACATTGAGCTCAGATGTTACAGTCGATTTGGTGTTCCCGGTGAAAAAAGAGACCTCAGCTCGTTTTAGAATCAAAAGTACCCTTGTCAAGTTAGTCATGCAGTGAAGCTGTGAAGAACTGCGTACGTGTGCTGATGTGGTCAGGGAATGTGATGATAAGGCATAATTGGCTGTTTTCACAGAGAAAATTCTAGGATGGAATTAATTGTTATTGACCAATCAGTGGCAATCCTCCAACTAAAGATGAATCATCAGCAAAGTGTGCTATTTGGCTGAGAACCTTATTCATTCTGCATCAGAATGAGATAACTAGTTCTACTGTTACCACTTTTTAAACACAACTTTTTAAATTAAAACTGTCTTTGCATTACAGCAGCAGTTTAACAACATGTTGAAATCAGCAGTAAATAGGCACTTAACCACCATGAGCTGCTAGGACCAATCATATACATGGCACAGCTGTAAAAGGATGTTGTTGATGTTTCACTGACATCCCTCTGAACTATTGACCTTGTCATGAAAGTAATTTTCACACCAACAATGACTGAAGTGTCATTTTCCAGTCTTGTCAGGAGCCATTGTTGTTAATGTGCATTAGATGCTTCTACTCAGTCTAAATCCTTCATTTCATTGACATGGCCCATTTATTACAAAGGTAGTACTGTGATGTATAACAATAGTATGTGTTAAGCTTTTCCAGCTGAATACCAACAACACTGCATATTGGCCCATTTTTGCCCAATAGACTGAGTCCATTTGCTTATTAGTGCTGAGCATTCACTTTGTGACTGTAGAAATGTTTTTGTTTAATTCAAACTCATGCTGTACAAATGCATCACCAGCAACATGAGACGTTTGATGTGCCAATGCTGTACATGTAAAATTGGTGCCTGTTGGTTAGTCTGGCTACTGGCAATACAGATTGGTTTGAAAGCTCATTTAGGTTTAACAGAAGTAGGTTTACTCATAAAGTGTTCAGAACACTTAGTTATTAGTGCAGTGTAAGAAGTTTATTATCATCATCTTTGTGTTTATTTTGTGCGTGTTGTGTTTCCAGCACTAAAATGTCCAGGGTGCTAACTACTCTTAGCAGTTTGCTGACAAATCCCATACTCAAATGCCTTATGTTAATCTATGTCATGTTGCCATAGAAAATTTCAAACAATCAGCCACTTTGAAGAGCTTCAGTCGAAACTGAGTTTGGAGAATCAACTAGTGGCTCAACTTCAGCATCATAAGAGCCCAGTGACAGCCAAGAAAAAAAATTCTAAAATGTCAGGAATTTACAATGAAATGACCAGCAGCTGATCTGGCTTCATGTGGCCGAGTGTCTTTGAGGGACAAATCTTTTTTATCCAAGAGCTTAGCACTATGATTCTTGTCACCGAGATATTTCTATGAAATCTTATATTCCAGTTTCTAGACCCTGGTTGTTGAAATAGAGAAAAAAAATATAGCCACATACTGTATGTTTTCTCTCCTGTTTGGAATGTACATTGGCTTGACATACTGTGGCAGATGAGGGTGTCATCTCTACCCCAAACGCATCTCCTGATCTTAGGTTTCATTGTCCCGTATAAGGTGACAGAAAGATATTTTCTTTCTTTTTATGTGCTTCCCCCTGGAGTTTAGTCTCTCTCTCTCTCTCTCTCTCTCTCTCTCTCTCTCTCTCTCTCTCTCTCTCTCTCTCTCTCTCTCTCTCTCTCTCTCTCTCTCTCTCTCTCTCTCTCTCTCTCTCTCTCTCTCTCTCTCTCTCTCTCTCTCTCTCTCTCTGTCTCTGTCTCTCTGTCTCTCTCTCTCTGTCTCTCTCTCTCTCTCGCTGTCTCTCTGCCTTGCCACTGTGGTGTCCAGACCCATGACTGCAGGCTCTATTGCTGTGCTTGAAATGATCCACAGACTGACTTTTAAATGTTTAATGTAGTGTTGACAGACCAGTCCCCTGCCATCCATCCAGGAGGGCCAAATCAGACTGGTGCAGGATGAGTGCCTCACCTTTCAAAGGGACATTATAGATGCATGCAGACTCTGATCAAGTGTTCCAAAAGGTTAAGGAATAAATCCACACTAACAGGAAGGTTGTGCTAACCTTTACACCTTGAATCACAATTAACGTGAAGGGCCAAAGTTCACAACTAAGGGAGGGATGACAAAATAACAAGGGAAGATGAAATGACAGAGAAGCACTGCAGTAGGTAGAGGAAGGCAGAGAGCAAAATAATGACAGATAACTGAGGGATAAAAAATAAAATAATTAAATATAAACACATGAAAAAAGAATTGGAAAAAGGGACTACATGGGGAAAGAAGAAACTGTAAAAGATGAGAAAGAGAAGGAGAAATAAGGTCATGGAAGCAAGTGCAGAAAAAGTGTAAGGAATTCATCAGGTAAATCAGGTAAAGTCAAGCAAATAAAGCAGAAGACACCAGGATGATAGCCTTATATCAAATAAACATGAGACCGATGGACAGCAGGGTTTACAAAAGTTAAAGATGGGAAGAGGTAAAATAGACAGTGAAAAAAGAAAGAGTTAGAAAAAGGGAAAACACAAATAACAAATAAAAGAGGAAACAGAAAATGTACAGAACAATGGGGATAGAGGGTAGAAAGCAAACCTAGGATAAGAAGACACAACATAGGGGCAGGGACGTTAAGACAGAAAGGGATAGTCAAGAGAGGTTAAAGACAAAGGGAGAAAAAAGCAAGGATAGAGACAAGAGAAGAGAAAGAATCTGATATTCAAGAGGATTGACAGAAAGGGAAGAAGTGATCTGTCAATGGGAAATAAAGTGACAGAGACAGAGGTCCACTTTTGCAAACATCTCTACTGACTTTTAAATTTAGGCCAAACTGGATATTGCTGCTACCATGGGCATGCCCCACTGAAAATATGATAATCTCCAACCCAAACTGGTCGCAGAGAGGATGTAAAAATAGCAAATGAGGTTTTGCCCCCTACCACTACTAAAATATTCAACAACCACTCCAGAAACAGAATTGGGACTGAATCCCTATATGATTATACGGCTTATCAAAAAATCTTTTCAAACTGATGAACTGCAAAAGAGACAAGCGTAAAAATAAACCTTTGGAAAATGTCAGGGGCTTTTTAATCAGAGTCACTTTGGTTGCCATGTTGAATTACAGTAGCAGCACACTATGGTGGTAGAATTGTTGAAAAAAGTGAAAATGATTTTCATATCTTCTGCGATCAGAAGACATTAGGGATTAATGTGAGTTTAGAAAACACTGTATACTAACAGAAACAACAGACGAGCAATATGCAGTTTCCTCAAGAATGTAATGGAGAATGATATCAAATCATATTAATCAAATTTCATTTGCTTGCCTGCCTCCAGGCTACTGGTAATGATGAATTTAAGCACAAAGTAATGATGGGCACATTTAGCAGAGACAATATCTATGGCAACCACAAATTACTTCACCATAAACAACAACAACAATGACAGTGACAAACGCAAGCAAGCTCATTAGAGATGGTTAGATGCACATCTCCAACTGACGCAGAGCACTGTGGGTAGGGTGTGTGTGTGTGTGTATGGGTAGGGTGTGTTTGTGTGTGTGTGGGGGGGGGAGGGGGTTGCTTTTGCAATACCAAAACCTCATTTATTCTTCATAGACAGAATGCAACGAGAGAATTAAACAGAAATGAATGATGGGTGGAGGCGCAATAGAGCAATACAAGAATAAAGGAGTAAAGGGCGAGAAAACTACAGGAAAGAGCAAGGCAGAGAGAAAAAAAGATGGAGTGATCTGCCTTATTTCCGAGACAACTCCAATGACAGAGCAATTCTTCATTAGCCAGTCTCTTTACAGTGTATATGTCAACCCTGGCGGCCAGACAACTGCAGAGGACCGTGATCATAATTTATCTATTTAGAAGGCAGAGGGAATGAAGCTACCGTGCTGCACAGCGCTGCTAGCTGAGTTATCCTGCTTCATTGTGAAGTGTAGTGCTGTGACATATTACGATGAATGACTACGGAGATGCGGAGATTAGAAATACACCTCACAGAACAGCATATAGAGACTAATATTGCACACAGTAGTCACAAAACCATGCATCATAGTGAGCATGCAACACTGCATAGCGCTGCAATGTGGCGGATTTAAGTCTCAGGAAACAGCTCCTCTAATGAAAGTGACAATAAAACACTTAAACAATGTACCATCGCAGCACTACGGGCTGCAGATTCAAATGATACATTTAGTAATTTTAAAATTTTCCCACAGAATATGAGCCAATCTCATATATTAAGTTTAAACAGAGCTCTTAATATTTAATATGACAAAAAATGAATTCAGATATTCTATATTTTACATGAATATCACATCAACTGTGCTTCTATCATTCAATTGTCAACTCAATGTGTGACTGGGGGTTTGGACAATCATAGGGAGAGTAATAGAAGGCTGGCATCAAGACGTGTTGCAAGAGGTGCTAATCAGATTTCTACAAAATTGAACATGAGCAAGTTACCCTGCTACCATGATGTTCGGGTGCACTAGTTCAGTGGAAATATTGCTTTTGTAAGATCTCCATAGTGCAGTATCAGCTCGGGAGAAAGATCTGGCTGCAGTTATTTCAATTGTGATATAAGGGGGAAAAGGTGCTGGCTTGTTTGACTAAATGATGGCTAAATTTCTACAAAAGAAAATGATAGTTTAAGCTTATAATGTTAGTGATCAGGTTAATGTCATGGTAGCTGATTTTTACTGGAAAAGACTTTTTACTTGTCAGGTTGTTGCTTTCTGTAGAGATGTGGAACATCACCCCGAGTGAGAAAGAGACAATTGATGTCTGAAATAAAAAGGCCAACTGCGGGTTTATCCAACAGTCTACCATGAGCAAGTCAGGTTAACTAGACTGTATGCTGTATTTTACCTTCAAAATTGTAATGAATTTTAATGACCAGTCAATAAAATTTGATTCCACTGGCAGGATCACACCTCAAAGGTGGGCTCTACAAAATTCAATCAATTCAAAGCCAGCAAAGCAGTCAAAGAAAATTGTTTGCAAAAAGTTTGAGAGGAGAAGGAAGGCATATGAGCAAAACTCCATGCTACCTCAATTATCACGGAACTGCCCCTAAGCAAGACACTTCAAATTAGTGTACAAGTTTAACATATATTTAATATACTGTAAAAAATATTTTTATATATTCACATTTTTTGCTTTAAACCACTCGTGTGCACTGGTGACATAGCTAAAGTGGGTACCATTTTTACGGTTGTCACTCACCCCAGTACATCCTGATTCCAGCATGTCACTGTGAAGGATCCAGCACTTCAAATGGAGAACACCAACCACACATGAATGTTCCTAAACAGATGCACAATCAGAAGTACTCCCTGGTAAATAAGTTGTTTAAAAAAATGCCAGTGAACTGATAAATGCTTGGGCATTTTCTGATCTTTTTGCCTCCCCAGCTCTTTAATGGCTCTTTCCATCACAGAGTAATCTTTCCATTTTCTCATTTTCAGATCGATAGGAACTCAGGGGGAATGAAAGGCCTATTTCCTCTCAAATAGGGATAAAGCTTAACCACATGGGGCTGTCTCATGTTTTCTAATCATGTCAGCTAGACTACAGGAACAGATGAACTGGCATAAGGTGTGCAGTGAAACCTTAAGATATAAGATGGAACGAGATTCTTTGACATCAAGTATGATGTTTACATCTGTGTGTGAAAGTCTAGGACACAGCCAGAAAAACACATAGCAGTGACATCTGATCTGAAGACATGAAGGACAACATGTTGCTCATATAAATCATGAAGCTTTTTGTGCAAAGTTAGAATATTCTGTGTCTGCATGGGTTCTCTGGCTTCCATGTAACTGTCATGAACGTAGCACAAGGAGGTAGGACTCAAGTGCAGGACACTGAGTGGTAAAATCAGAAAAACAAGGTTTATTCCAGGCGGGGTTCGTTACACAGTTAAGGCAGTCAATCCAGGCAGAGGTATCCAAGGCGGGAGGCTAAAAACGGCAAGGTCAAAATACAAGCAAGGTTCAAACACAAAAAGCTATGACAAAGGCTGGGACGTGAGCAATAAACTACAACGAACTGGCGACGAAACAAGACACAAAGGGGAAATATATGCAGGACTGATGGGGCGTAGTTGGATACAGGTGCGGGAAACACAGTCAGGGATCAGGTGCACGCAGACGGGGGAGGGGGCAGGGCAGACAGGAACCTGGAATAGAGACAGGGTGAGTGACCACAAAATAAAACAGGAAGACAAGACATGAAACATAGGGGGGGGGGGGGGGGACACTTGACAAACAGGATCATGACAGTAACAGGTGAATTGGTAACTGTAAATTGTTCATATGAGTGAGTATGAGTGGGTGTCTGTCTTTCCGAGCGGCCCTATGATGAACTGCCAGTTTATACCCCGTTGCAGCTGGATATCAGGTTTAATGAAGGGTGATGCTGGCTAAATGAACTATTCTGGAAAATTCAGCATTATTTATTTTTTATTTATTTCATTTTTTCTGGCATAGGTGACTTGTTAACCAATTTATCATTCATTCATCCAATCAACTATTCCAGTTGTACATATAGAGTAGTATGCATAAATATTTACAATTAATATGCTCTGTGGCTTTGAACAACCTGATCCTAGAAATTGAATGCCGTACTCGACTGAAAAAGCTCTTCTTCCTTTACAACAATGATGAAGATCATTATGATAATTTAACACTTTTAAACATAACACTACTTGATTTGATGGGACTAATATTCCTCCTAATTAAGTAATCAATCAGTAACTATACTGATTGCTTAATCAGTGGATGGGGAAGCCCCATAACTTGAGGAGTGCTTGATATGAAGTCCCATGTGTAGTAGAAGTCAATTATTTGAATTGCTGTGCACAGACTGGGTGAATATACTGTCAGACATACACATTTCCAACCCAATATTTTATGATACTAATAGGATTTTTAAATTTGTAGCTATTTAAATTTTATAGTTATCAGTCAATAATGAATTTATAGTTGATGAATTACATGGCTAATACAAAGACATCCATCACTGTCATTGACTTATCAACTGTGGTAGGTCCACACATACTGGATAGTTATATACACCTTTGACGTTGGTTTTAAATAATGAAATTTTCAGTGATGTTATTGGCATCTGTCAAAAGAAGAAGGACCTCATCAGTTAATCATGTTAAGTTTGAAAATTCCTTATCGTGCAAACCAAGACTAAAACTAAAATAATTCTAGTTTGCTAGAATAGATATATACAGTAAATAACATTGATTGCAACTATGAAGGTGGAGCAGAAGGGAGAGAAAACTGTGACCTTAGTATCCCACACAAACTTATAAAACAATGGAGAATGAGAAGTGTAAGCAGTGTAGAGTCTGTATGGGAAAGACACTCCCTAAACACCCACTCAACAGCGTCTGCTGTGTCTGCAGTGGTTTTCTGTGATAGGGAGACTTCTGTCTAGCAGGAGCATATCCCCTGATGTCTGACCCTGACACTTAGCTTTGCCAGTGAACAGGGTGGCCTGATGGATGCATTCAATTAATCAATGCTTTTTCCACATATCACCAGGCATGCTTTCAAAGCCTGACTCGTACACTTTACTCAGAGGGGGCTCTATCATTTAAGTGTTCTTACATATGTCTCTGATGTAACACATGGTGCAGATTTTAACTCAGACTTTCACTGCTAGCTGGGTAAAGTGGGACTTTATCGTGCGCTTCATCTTAATATGCAAACCTAAACCTAACCCTACTTTTTCATTTAACACAAAAAGATGTATTTAACTATTGTAAATGAATATTGCTCCATTCCATCTGTAGTTAAAATATTGCACCATTTTGACAACACATTGTTACATTGTCATCTACTGTAATTCTTGCCTTGACATCAAAATGCAGAAGATATTGCTTAATAATCCAACCTGTTTACACACATATCTTATAAATACTGTCCCAGTGAGAGTAGTAGTGATAATCTGGTGAAATGGCCCTTTAGCAGAATCACAAAAATTCACACTGCCTTAAGCTATCCAACCGATCATTATTGCTTAAGGACTGAGAGCTAACAAAAGGTATCTGGCACTTGCATTAAAGTTCTAGTGTTACCTATAGGCATTCATATTTAATATATTATTAGCATTCTGAATGTACATTACCCATGGCTATTGCAAAATTAGCATTCAAGATAATGCTAACAAGTTATTCTGCATGCAGGAGACTGCAAGCTTGAGCTAGATTTGAGGCTCAGGTAAGATTAGTATGCATGTGGTGGTGGGAATTAGTGGTGGGGATGGAGGCGATTCAGGTTATTAGGAGGAAGAACCCTGACACGACATGCAGGGTCAGCGGTGAGCACTGTCACCAAAGGAAAAACCTAGGAGAATGGTTGGAAAAGAGAGTGTGAGTTTGATGGCGGCGAGATTTATTGTAGATACTCCATTGGAGTCATGATGCAGTTTTTGTTTTGTTTTGGGGTTTTTTGGAGGGGGGGTTAGGGTTAAGGTTAGAGTTGGGGGGAGGGGAGCTCACAGTCCTACTCACCAAATCTATATAAATAGACTGCTTTGCTTCTATTTCATGAAGGTACAAGCATATTGACGTAAAATAAACTTTAATTATGCAAAACGTAATCACAGATACATATACGACTGAGGGGGGAGCAGTACTTTTTGCAGTAACAAGGCTGTTTATGAGTAGATAATTCAAGGTCCCTGTGATTAAAACAGCTCCAAGGCTCTCCTGACACTCCATTACCCAGCATGCTCCGGGTGAGGCAGGATTGTACATATTGATTTCATGCCTCATTGGACTTCCTGTCTAACAATGTCACTGTTCTACAGGAGTCTACATTATTCATAAATGACCAGGCATAAGTCTGGGAGGAGACGGTGGACACATGACAAATGAACACAATGTTATTGAGTTGGGGCTTGCTGGACCATCACAGGGGAAATATTGACAGGCTTCAGTCTTTTGACCCAGTTTTCAGTTGTTTGTAGGTTTGTAGGTGTTGCAGACAAGCCGTAGATGGAATACATAGACAGGCAGAACTAAAATAAAAATTGTTGTTTGTTGTTTTTTTTCTTGCTATCAGTTTTATGACAGAAGTCATCACACCACAGGAAAACATTGATACCAACTGAGAGGACTAGGTGTATCAGAGTAACACAAAATAGACTTTTTCTATCTCATTGTTTTCTAACTTCAAACATTTCATATAAAAAGTGCAATGCAGGACTGTGAGGATAATCCAGAGTGCCATTGACCTTGAAACACAGTGCAAAAAATGTTGAAGATATACAGTATTCCTTTTTACATGTGATAGACAACTAATTAAAAAAGTCGGATTCCTGGTAAATTCAGACAGTTAACTTAGGAGAACATAAGAAATTCATACATTGGAAGAGAGGTTTGCTCTCTCCCACTTCTGTAATTACTTTAACTGAAGAAGTTCAATGAAGTATTATGTATGGAAATTTCGACCAGTGAGCTCAGACTGACACCTTTGACCTGCAACTGGCCTTCGCAGTGACAAAGAGAATGTCTTTCAAAATATCAGCACAAACTACAGATGAAGGAGGCTCTATTTTCGTAGAACGCTATATCCTTCATTCATTAGCCTTGATGAATACTTCTGCACACTGAGATGTTTTGGTGAGCTGCCCAGCAGTCTCAAGAGTGTTTACGTTAGTTCATTTATCCCCACCACCAACAGCATCATACTGTTGACTCTCACTGATTGACCTTCAAGCGGTAATTGGCATGTCTGGTTTAGTGGTCGTCTCAGAGTGCTGGGTATTGGATGGTTGCCACTGAATCTCAGCGCTCTCTATTTTCAGTCTTTCTTTCTCCTACGATTTTTCTGTCTCTATTTTATTCATCCCTTAGCGATATTTTTTTTCTCCAGTATTTTTCTATCTGTACTATGTCCTTTACTTTCTCTCTGATCTCTCCTGCTCATTCCCTCTCTTCCTGCCCTCTCTCTTATTGGCAGCTGCAGTAACATTTAGCCTGCCAGCTGCCGGTTATGATGTTGGTGACAGTACAGAGGGGGCACTGGCTGGGTGATGTTGACTAAATGGAACATTGCAGCACCTCTGGCACACAGAAAATCAAGCTAATTCACACACACACACGCCCACACACACACACACACACACGCACACGCACACAAGCACACCCACACACAAGAACAAGGGTGCCAAAAATCGCAACATCCATGGTGTCAACTTGTAATTCTTCCCTAGCCTCCACCAGGGTGAAGCAGCTGAACACCACCCTTTTCTACACAGGCCTACCACAGATGGTCTCTCTGTGAATACGTCATGAGGGGAATGCTGCCACCATGACATATCTCCCACGCAGACTTGCATAAAAAGACATTACGATTCACCTTGACAGCTTCCTGCTGCATCTAAAAGCCACGAGTTTTCATCGTAAATAAAAACTTCAGTTCACATTCATGAGTGAGTTCTGAAGGCTGCAGCATAGCTCTACTGAATCAATGACTGAAAGGCAAATGCTGGAAAAAATTGTTCACTGCAGTAAGCCAGGTCTGGCTTTACAGTGTCATTGTATGAGCGCGCGCGTGTGTGTGTGTGTGTGTGTGTGTGTGTGTGCGTGCGTGCGTGCGTGCGTGCGTGCGTGTGTGTGTGTGTGTGTGTGTGTGTGTGTGTGTGTGTGTGTGTGTGTGAAAATCAAGCTAATTCACACACACACACACACACACACACACACACACACACCAGCACACACACACACACACACACACACACACACACACACACACACACACACACACACACACACACACGCACACACACACACACACACATCAGCACACATGCAAGCAGGTATAGACCAATGTACCCCCCTATTGCAAACACAAATGAACATATGCTGTACATTTTGCACAATTAGTTCATTAACACTCATATCAATGCATGCCAAGAGTCCCTAATGGCTAAATGGTTTTCTTATGGGCACAGTGAGGACAAAATATGAAGGACACTGAGGACACAGTGGGAAGGAGACACCAAAACTAATTCTCAGCGTGAAAACCACTGGTAGGGGGGCTGGCACATCCAGTCTCTGAATGTGCTGTCAAATGTCTAACTGTGGTCTGCTGGTGTGACTGTCATTTCACTCACAACAGACAGCTGTTATAACAGTAAGATATTTAGCATTTTGGAAACTATTTTGCATGAACTGAAGATTTGGATAGTTTCTGATAATGGGGTCAACAAACAAGTGAAACTTACCTGAAATGTTGATAATCTAATACCTGCTGTCACCTGTGAAAATGAATGCATTCTTTTGAGATAGGTTACAATTTTTTTATTAGCATCATGTATTTCATAGTTGTGGTTTTCTGGGGGGATTTATTTCCTCCCTGTCATCCTGAACTTGAGACAGACTTAATTTAAACAGCTGCAAAACACAGCTGTCAACCCCAGCAATAGACAGGCTATCGATAAAGGGGAGAGAATAGGAGAGGCAGAGATGGATGGTGAGGGAGTAAAGTAGATGAACCTATTAGAATACATACACACACAAAAGGTGACCCACAGACACACAGAGAGAGTGAGAGCAAGAAAGAGAGGGCAAGCTGTACAACAAAACCCACAAAATCACTTCAAACAACTTCTATAAGGGTTCAGAAAATCTGCACAGTAAATAAATAGAGAAGTTGCCCAGCTTTGTGAGAGCATAGTTTCCAGCTCATTGTAAAGGCCAATGAGGAGTTTAAAGGACAGAATATAAAGCATTGCCCTCTCAGCTCTGAAAAATAAAACCTTGCTTCTTGCAAACACATACAATGAAAGCCTCCCTCAGATGATAACTTGAGTGGTTAATGGATACTTCTGACATACAACAAACCTTAGGTGAGATAAACACTGTATTTGAAAAAAAAAACTGCAAGCAGAAGTGTTTCAGTGACAGTGAGAGAGGAAACAAATGATGGCCAAAACTGTAACTTTAATGGTGACCTTGATGAATAATGAAAATTAAAAAGAAATAATGACGTCAACTATTACCAAAAGTCATAATTTCAACAAAGACCTGTGAACCCTCTGAATTTACGGGTCTTGCCAATTGCTGCTGCCATTCGCTATAACTGGCTGTACAATCCACCCCAGCTTTTCTGTCCTCCTTGAGCTGTATAAACTCTGGGAAAAACTCAAATAGGTAGTAATCAAAGTAATGAACACTGTCAGAACCCTTTCCAGCAATCATTACTAAAAGCTAACAAAAAAGAAAATGATTACAATGCCAAAGTGTAAGACAGATCACATTTGATTTTATGTAAAACACAGCATCAAGACATAAAGGCTTCACTTGCATCTCTACTTAAAAAGGCAAGCAGGATCTAAGGCAGCATATTGGATTTTTTGAACATCCTAAAAATATTCATCCAAATTTTCCATTACTGCTAAACACTTAACATAATTATTTTCCTGCAGCCTTTGTCTATTTTTCCTTGGGTGTCTTTTTTCTGGCTCTAAAGGCTGTGTTGTTGCTTACCAACACATAACACCAAATAATCATGATCTATTGATAACAGTATATAATTCAAAACAATAAATTTACCAGATTTAGAGCAAAAATTTGGAGATGAAGAACACAAAGCATAACCTCCTAAAATCAAGGAGTGCATGAAAGATTAACTGCCTGCTCGGCGTTCACAACAGCATATAGCTCATAACAGCCTTCATTAAACTCATTACATGTGGAATCATTACATCACGGTATAAATCAGGGGTAAAAGAAAACATGAATTGAAATGCAGTCTATAATTTAGTGAAACAAGGTTAAATTGCACAGGCTTATTCCAGAAACATAGCAGGAATTCAAGCTAAATCAGACTATGCAGTTCTGGTTAAATTGCTCTTTGTAGAGCGTTCCTGAGGCAAGTTGGGACATGATGTAACATACTGCAAAGGCGCTTGAGAAGCTCAAATGGCTCTAATTGTTGTAGTGCAGTAAATAAGAAAAGTCTAACAAGAGAGATATTCAACTGGCATTTCTGTGAGAATGTGGAGATTTTAAATAACACAGATTTCCTCTCGGGTTTTCTGAAAAGTGTAAATTGAATCTGACCCATGAGTTATTTTTCTGGACTTCAAACAGAAACATCAGTAAAGACTATCCATTATTACTCAAAAGTCACACGTTTTTGCAATTATACTCAATACGGTATATACTTGTAATGTACTATCATCACTATTTTTGTGCATTCCTGGTGACACAAAAACAAACAAACAAACAAACAAACAAATAAATACATGGGAGGACTCATGTACTTTGAGACACATGGCACATTTTCAGTAAACAGGAGTTAGCAATGATGAGTGTAGTGCACGGGGAACTAGCCATGCCAACACTGCAGGCTATACATAAGATACATTTAGTCATGGCGATGTATTTGTGTCTTCTAGTGTAACTGTTGAAGTGTGTGTCAGTGGCACAGTAACTTAACTCCAGATCCAGCATCAACAGGGTCAAATTTGCCAAAAGGCTGTAAGCTAATGGATCCTTAGTTGCTTTTCTACAAAAACACAATATCAAAAGCCACAGATGTACATAACATTTAGCATATTCATCATTAAGGAATACAAAATAATTTTGTGTCTCGTAAAGCAACAATTTTTTAGTCAATTTAATTTTTTAGTACCACCACACATAGTTATATATATACAGTCTTTTAATGGTTAAAAGGCTAGATAAGTGAGCGAGGTAATATTACTGTATTACAATACAACAGCTGGCATCAAAAATCACTTTCAAATGTCATATTCTATCAGATCTGTAACAAAATTTTGAGCTTCAGTACAACATATTCATTCATTCATTTTCTACCGCTTGTTCCGCTTATTGTGGGTGGGGGGATTGCTGAAGCCTAACCCAGTTGACTTTGCGGGTGAGAGGCGGAGGTCCGTCCGAGCATGACGCCAGTCCGCTGTGGAGCCACATGGACGACAAACAACCACTCACGCACAGACTCACACTTACAGAAAATCTGGACTGATCAATTCACCTTGGGCGTTTTTGGAGGTGGGAGGACACTGGACAAGCCAGACAGAACCTACGCAAATATGGGGGGAACATACAAACTCCGCACAGATCGGGTGCTGCCCCAGTGTCAGATATGTGCCAGATATACTATATGAAAAGAAAGATGCATACCTAAAATAACAAAATATTTTTATCTACAGTCTCAGTAGTATCAGTTTGCTCGGTGTTAGCTGAAAGTCACAATTCAGAGGGATTTGTTTTTTTTTGTTATGTTCTACACAGCGTGATTTTAGGATGAGGTTAGGGGTAAGCAGGTGAAAGAGTTTTGTGTGTTATGTATGATCACGTGCCAAAAAGGGACTGGACCCGCTTGGTTCCTGGAGTGATATGTTCATATGCAAGGACACACAGGCCCACATACTTGCATAGGAAAGGCAGAGAGTGTGAGAGCTTTATTTAGAGTTAACCTTTTATCACAAACTGTCAACATACATCTATTCCAGCTTGCAAACTTATGTAAACATGGTTAGCACACATAAAAAGCCATAAAACATGGACCATGTAGAAATCAATGAAAAATATATTCTACACTCTGATATACTGTATTGACATCAAAACCATCACATAATACCACGCTTCTGCTTTGTCCACACCATCATTATTATGTAAGTCTGGTTTGTAAATGCTTTATTCATGAGATATCATGCTGTTATGCAAATAGACCCACTGAAGGTACGTGTAACATATACACTGCCTTATCAACAAGCAACTCTCCAGGACCACAAGCAAGAGGACGACAGAAGCGTTCGCTGTAAAAGATCATGTTGGGAAAAAAATTAAACATGAGCTTTATTGGAATTATTGATTATAAATGATTTTTATGCAACAGAATCAATGCAATAAATCCTTGTGAAAGTGGTATAGACACGATGACAACTGGATCTGAAAGGCCATTTATGCAGGTCAATACTACTTATCAAAGCACAGAAGTTTGCTAGACAGTCTCTTCTCTGGGGTTAATTCGCACATTCAGTTCATTAACATTACTATCTTTGTTTCTGTAGAGCTTAATATAACGACTATGTGACTGCACGTCTTTTTCCCTGATATAGAGATAAATAAATTTGTCTCATGACATCCATCCATCCATTTTTTATAGACATGATGGCCCTAATTGTCTCATGTACAGCTGCTTCTTCCACTTTGTGGGTCATGGGTGTCGCTGCAGCTTATCCCAGCTGACTAATGGTGAGAGGCAGGGTACACCCCTGATGCGTTGCCAATGCATGGCAGACCCACGCAAAAGGCAAACAACTACTCACACACAGACACTTTAGAGTGATCAATTCCTCTCACATACATGTTTTTGGAGGTGGGAGGAAGCCAGAGAACCTGGAAAAAATCCATATGGACACGGAAAGGACATACAAACTCTGCATAGAAAGGACGTGAACCTGGAACCTTCTTGCTGTGGAACGACAGTGCTTCCCAAATGTGCCACCGTGCCGCCGATGGCCGATACATTTGTTCATTTATTCATTCATTTTCTACATCTGTTTCATCTGCTGCCGCATGTCACAGGGTTTTGGGGCCTGTCCTAGACAACTGGGGGCATGAGGCTGGGAACACTTCGGGTGCGACATCAGTGCACTGCGGAGCCACACATATACACAGACAAACAACGACGCATGCAAACACTCACACCTACGGGCAATTTGTGACCGGCCAAGTCGCCTGAAGTGCATGTTTGTGGAGGTGGGAGGAAGCCGGAAAAACCGGAGAGAACCCACGCAGACATGGGGAGAACATGCAAACTCCGCACAGAGTGAGATTCGAACCGATAACTGCAGTCTTGTGCAGCGACAGTGCTACCCACTGCGCCACCGTGCCGCCCATGGCCAATACTGATAATATCATGTTTTTCTTTAATTCTCAAAATGAACATAACATTTATACATACATCAAAGAAGAAAAGTTGAGATGCAATGAAGAAAATCAGATGAGTTACTATAGGTCAAATAAATGTGTGTTGTGACTGTAATGTAACTTGTCCATTAACACTGTAAAACAAATATAACGAAAGCAAATACCTAATAGCAAAAACACAATTGGCCATAAACTATTGACCTGTATATTCCGCATCTTCAACTGCTGGCCATTTACCAACTGCATCAGAGCACCTGGAGGTCCTATCTTGCTAAAGCATACATCAACAATAATGTACTATTTGGTTGCCAGACTGCTTCCTGCATGTCCCCAAAGAAATAAAAGAATGAACTTTGTAGTCCACCTAAACAGTAAACACATGTAGGAAAGGAGAAAAACTCAACAACAAATGACTGTTGCTTTAAGGAATCACGATCCTTGTATCAATATTGCATTAGCATGCTAATGAACACTATGGATATTTCATGGATTTGACCAAGTCCAGTACGCTTCAATGATTCAGTAATGTGAAATCACTGAGATGTTTTCTGATGGGGAATAAATACATTCCAGCCATCAAATCAGGCCTTTCCATTCAAACTGCTGCAATGTATTGTTGACCTGATTAGACTCATGGCAACCACTAAACTGCTGTTTGATGCAAAGTAACTCATGCATTCACACGAGCCATTTTGAATTTTCAAAAACATTTTTTATCTCATGGGGTTTTTACAAACTATTTGACTGAATAAGAAAATAAGATATCAGTATATACATGTCTGCTCTGTTCTCTTTTGCTTCCCCAACAAGCAGTGGTGGGCTACAGCTTCAAATCTGGTCCAAAGCAGGGATCTAACTAAACACTGCATGCTTCAGTGATTCAGTAATGAGAGAGCACAGAGTGGTTCTCTAGTGGAGGGGGAAAAAACTCAAATTAATGTCATTTGCAAGGAGAAAAAAGCTTAAATTGCCATCAGCACTTGTCCTTCACCCGCTGCGGGTAAGTGGAATATTTTGCTTTGCTAAATTAAGGAAAATTTAAGCGTCAATGTAGATAGGCAAAATGATAAGTCTATGGTGTATTGCAATTGCTGCTGATGAGCTAAATGTAAATGAAACAACATTCCATTACACAAAGGAATAAGTCCAAGGCTAAACACAATTCACCGAGTGCAATTAGCGAGAATGTCTTTTTATTCTGTGAGCGAGGATCGTGCACATGTTCACGCACGAGATTGTTTGTTTTGTACTTCAGTAAAGTTAAGATAAACACACAGGGAAGTCTGCTGATTTAATTGTGCAAGCGTTCACAACACACATATGCCTTTAGTAACCAAAGCTGTTGAGTGTGGTGTTTTTCCACAAAACCCCCACTTGAACACATTGAATTGTATTAATCAAACTCACTAAGCTATTTCAGTAGCTTTGACTAAAAATATCATTGTCCTCCATCCACTTCCTGAAATTCTGATGATAAAAGCAACCCATCCAATCTGACTTACAGCATCCTATCTGCCTCTTCTCTATTCCTTCTTTTCACAGTCCTTGTGCTGATCTGGAATCAGGAAACAATTGCCCGGCACTATGGTCTGGCGTATCTTCTTGCAGCAATGTAACTCCCCTCAAATGCTCTCTGTCGAGTAATTGCCTAGACTTAAATGACTTTTTCAATTATAGCCCGTCTACTTGGCTGCAGCTCTTGCCCTGTTACTGCTGTCATTTCCATCCATTACACTCTTGCACTACCTTGGCATCAATCAATCTCTGGTTTCTTTTTTAACAAATTAAAGCAGCAGACAGCGTTTTTCTGTGACTAAAACTGACAACCTCCGACCTGTCTCAAAACAAGCTCTTAAAGTGCTATGACAAAACAGCTACGTAAAAAGGAGAGAGGAGAGAGATGAGCAGCTCAAATGAATTGCATGCTATCTTACTTGTGGTACTCAATACAGACATAGAAAACATATAATACGCACAGCCATGTTCCTACCTGCTCTTTGACAGAGGCAAGAATAGACGAGGTCGTCTCTGTGTCAGATCTGTCACCGTTGGAGGCTGGCATCACAGGGGCAACCATGGCCCCCTTCTCCTGCTCAGCAGGTTGGTCTGGCACCGGCATCACTGATATGGGCACACACAAGGAAGCAAATTTAACATGGCTATACACAAAAGAAAAACGAGTAGTCATCAACATACGAACGTTTGGATTATGAACATTCAAACAGTGGGAACTCTACTTACGAATGTCTCTACTCACGAAATTTTCTGCTTACGAAACTTCCCAACAGGAAAATATTACCTCTAGTTACAAAAGAAATTTCTACTTACAAAAGATAAAAACACAGTATCGACTGATGCTCGCAGCTCCCACAGGTTCCTGTGGGCTCATAGCTGCTCTGCCATTGGCTATTACCTAGTATCTTCCTGGCATCCCATTGGCTAAGACGGACCTCTGTGAGGAGCTAGATCGGTGTTTATGCAGGATGCAGGTTCCTCGTCCTGTGAGGTGTTCTGATAGTTTTGTGCAAATATATTAACTTTTAGAGTATTCGCCATGGACCCCAAGAAAGTGACGATGAAAAGAGGAAAAGAAAAGATGAAGAAAAGTTTTTTTGTCCGTAAAAAACAAAGCAAGAGATCATAGGAAAGCATGAAAAAGGGATGTGTTTGGTTGATCTCACCAAAGAATATGACCATAATGCATCTACAATCGCCACATTATTAAAACATAAGGAAATTTAAGGCATCGCGTGGGTGGTTGGAGAAGTTCAAAAGGAGGACTGGAATTCACTGTTTTTCAGCATGGTGAGGCAGAAGCGCATGAACCAAAGAGGGTAAAAAACAATGAGGACAGCAGTTAAAAGGTAAATAACCATCATTTTTATTCTTTACTCTATCCTTTGTTTTTTACATTATGCACAACTCTCATGTATTGTGTAATAATCTAATTGTAACATGTATTTTTTTACATGTTTGATGCATTTTCATGCTTTATAAAACATTTATGTCGGAACTTTGGGGGGCTTGGAACGGATTAGAGCATTTGCATGGAAAACGCGTCTCTACTTACGAAATTGTTGATTAATTTCTTCCGGAACCAATTAATTTCGTAAGTAGAGGTACCACTGTAGAAATGTGTGTTGCCATATCTGACTATTGTACTGCAGGTCCCATTTCTGCCACAAACCCCACCGAGAAGCACCACTGAGTACACGCATTGTCAACACTGGTCTCCTTTCTTGTTCTTGTTCGTTACTGCCTCTGTGAGCATTTCAGCAAAATGATGTAACAACGTAACTTTAAATGAAACCTATATTTTATTTTAGTACGCGTTATTTTTATGTCCTATAATTGTTTACTTTTATAGTAGTAGAGTAGTAATGGCATTTAAATGACCTCAAATAGCAATTATAGATGGAAATTTAATACATAACTACTTACAAACAGTTCAACCTACGAACAACCTCTGAGAAGCAGTTGTGTTTGTATGATGAGGACTACCTGTATATTGGTCATATGAGGGTGAATTCTGTGTAAAAAACAAAACAAAACAAAAACCACAGTCAGCTCCATTTCCAATTTGTGGCAGAAATTCAGAAAAGTAGTATTTCAGCAGAAATACAACATCTTGACAATATGGTCAAATTTTCATACTGCTTATCGCATGTTGGAAAAACATTAAATTTTCTAAACATAATAGTACAGTGTAGTTTGCCTCAACAACCTCCCATCTCCCGAAATCAGTTCCTTTGAGTACATGTGAACAAAGACATCACATATTTTTGATAAGATTTGGGACAAAACAAGCAGGCCAAGATCACCAAGATTAATGTTGTGCTGTCAAATGCAATATACTTTTGATAAATTGTGCCTCATTAGGGGCCAACCAACAGTGAAAAGTTGCCTGGATTATATGAGATGGGAATCCCCGTCGGACTAATAAAAAGACATAAAGAGAACTTGTACTTTCTTTGTATTTTATGTGATTGATGTGAAAATAAGCTACTGTACTGAGCATAAAATTTCCAGATAGGATCACCAATTTCTTTTTAAAACATAATTTGTATTTATGCTATTCAGCACTAGTTGCTGATCCAAATGTGTCACATTCAAGGATTTGGAACATCATGCTATTCTGGAAAAAAATTACTCTTGAATTAAGCCATTTTTAAAGAAAACTCTTACAAGTGTTTGTTTGAATACAAAGAAGAAAATGGCAGGTAGTATGAAATTTAATATCAGGTGGAACCAACCCTTTAAATATGTCAGTCAGTGATCAGTCATGCCAAACAACTCTGAATCTATAATGTTGCAGATACAGCCAGTGATTGTGGTATGTAAATGAATACTCAAGCCTGGACTTTAATATACAATAGGCAATTAGTCTTCACTTCTCACTTCTCACCAGTGTCACTGCTCACATGTCAGTTTTGAAAAAGAGTCCATGTACACGTGTTAAAATGTGATGCCCCAATTATCACAATTTTTAATGGCTTGAGCCAGAATACAGGAGAGTGTTCCACCTGTAACCTTTAAAAGAGGTAAGGGTCTTGCAATTGTTACAGCTCCATTAAAAAGGAAATGGATATTCTGTCTTTCATGGACTGACTTTACTTTTGCTGCAAATGGAACTGGATGAAAGTTAAATTCAAAGTCAACCATCTTCCGAAGAAACTCAACTTCTCAAGGTGATCACCACACTAAACCAGTGTGGAGGTAGAGCTGAACCACTTGCGTCTAGTTTTTTGTTGTAATCCAAGTTGAGGAGTTCCAGGCAGTGATGGAGATCTCCAGGTGGCATCTTGTATAATAATCCTTCTAGGGACTCAATAGTTCTACTCAATAATTTTAATACTGACTTGAGCAACAAAGAAAAATTGCTTTCCATGAACTTCTCGTTAAACTTTTGGGCATGATGTTTATCAATTATGGTGATTTCATTAAACCTGCCTTGTTAGTGAATTGGGAATAACTGACAGGGGGAATGTGCACTGAACTAAGTTGGAAACAAAGACTTCAAGCAGGCCATGCCCAAAGTCTCCCTTGTAGAATGAGCTAGAGCTTTGGTATACAAACATCATGGGTTTTTCATGGCAAAATCCTGAGAGACAATTAGTTGGCTCAAAGGTCGGTCTTCCTCTTGATGTGGACACTAGTGAGTTGGTGGAAACAACATTAAGGTCTATATGTCATGTGTTCAGCTCAGAATCCCAGAGAAGAAACCAGACATTTTGATGGGGAGATAAATATATTGACAAAGATACCACTATATGACCCCTTTGGTGAGATAACCTTTGTGATGTTCTTATCTGATCTCAGAGTAAACACAGATAAATGAAAAGTAAGAGAGATCAAGAAATTGATCTGCATGTTTTACAGTGAAGAGTGTGGGGACAGGATTTTGTCAATACAGTGGGCTTAGTGTCAGTAAAAGAGTAAATAATGAACTGTGAGATTGAATCATGGAGTTTCTTGCTTTACAATGTGCTGCAAGTCTCAGCATTTGTTGTAAAGTTGTAAATGTACAATAATTAAAATGTAAACAACTGACAAATTAATCCTCAAATGCTCTGTGCAAAATTCACTGATACATTCCATTGTTTCACATTTTTCCACAGGCCTTCAAAGCAAACATTTATGGTAAAATCATTTAGAAAACTGACCAGACAGACATCAAAAGTAATTGAACCATTAGTGTCAAACAAATCAGCTTAGAAAGTCAGTAAAGATCCAAACGGCGAGAAAATCAAACATCCTTTCTGTCTATCAGCCAGTCAGCTAGCCATCAGACAGACAGCAGGCCAGACAGGGTGGTGTCTGTAAATAAAAGATGCCAGCGAGATGGCCCACAGATGGTTATTTTCACTCTCACTGACAAACACCACCACTGTGTCTGGCATCTCCCCTCCTGCGTAGGGATGAGTCACCACAGTTTGACTCCTGTGCAGCCAGAGCCGCAACAAAGACCATGTTACATGACCTGGCTGACTGCCAATTTTCTCTTGATTGAGACAATCTAATGTGGCAGCCAGTGGGCAGATGAAGGTCTTACCTCACCATCACCACATTTTGTACACCTGCAACAATGACCTGGAACCCTGAACCACAGAAAAAAGGCAGAATTGACATGAGAATTTCGATCCATCAATAATTTAATCTGTGGCTCCTTGGCAGTGGTTTTGTATTGTGGTGGTTTTGTTTTGTTTCCACAAACCAGTGAATTATATCCGCAGCAATAAATCCTACTGATTTTGAAATACCCACAATATACAGGTTTCATGGCAGGAAAATCAAAGGGGTGACTAATGACATTAATGATGCCTTCATTCCATTTAGCTGTGCCAGTAATCCATGCCAGTCTGCCTGTCTGCACAATGCCAGACCCCCGCAACGGCACGTCTAAATGAAATGCAGCTGTATTAGTTACACCTGTTTGCACTAGTCACAATGTCCTCACACCCTGACAGCATGCAAAAAAATTAGAATTACACTACTCAAAGTGGAAGAAATGCAAAATGAACTGATGAATGATTGCAATCTGAATGGCTGATTTTCATTTATTACACAGTAGAAAAGCATTATCCCATTTGATAATCTACCATCCCACAATATTCACATAATTCAGTATACAAAGAAATTAGTCATCAAGCGAAGTGAGGTTGAAACTCTATGAACTCTATTCATATATTTAAAAGCAGCACCCTATAATTTCTAAGGATTTTTTTTTTATTATTAAAAACCAAGCAGAAAGCAACTTTTATGTGTCAATATCCAACAGTAAACTTCATTTTGAGTGTTTTGGGGGTTTTTGTATGGGGAACCCAATGATCATGAACAGTGAAATAACAAACCTTTTGCGATTTATGTTAAGATAGGTGCATCAGAAAATTGAAAAGTTGTCTCACTGTATATATTGGCAGTTTCAGAGATAAGCCCTGATACATTTCACATCAAATGACACAATACTCTGCCACCCAATATTCTTCCTGAGCTATTGTCAGCAAGGACAAATGAGCTGCTTCTGAATGGCTGCTTTACTGTGCTGCAAGGTACAAAAGCAAAGACAAAATCTCCACTTTCTGACAGCCTGCTGGAGAACCCAGCAATGAGCTATAAAGTGTAAACTAAAAACCACTCATTGTTCATTAGCCACATTCATTGCAAGTAAATCTTTCAATGCATCCCCCCTACAAATATAGCTTTTAATCTCCCGTCATTGAGATTAACATTGTTACAAATAATGGTGGAATTCAGTGTCTTTGCGTTTTTTGGTTCATTATTATTTATCATCATAGCAACAAAATGGTCAAATAAAATAAGAGGAAGAAAGCAAGAAAAAAAATGTATTTCACAATTTTGAACAAAGTGATATTGTGATGCGCAGTCTGTATCTTCGCCTGAATCTCTGTCAAATTTTAATTAAAATTTACTTGACACATGCCACAAATTGTTTTCAGTCTAAATCAATTTCTGAAACCAATTTTAAAAATACCTTGTGGGTCTCATTAACTCCTTCAATGAGAGTTGGTAACTATAAAAAGTTGCCACATTTTGTTCCATTGAAAATACTATTATCTTGGCAGCTTTTCCACAGAATTTAATTTTCACAGTGGAATAGATTTTTTTAATGGGAATGTCCAACCTAAATAATGTTATTAGGCCTGATCTCTGTTTGTCATATATAAAATCATGCTTGTACACCTTAGCTGGCTAATGTTAGAATGCAGCTCTCTTTAGTAACATAACAGTATAACCACGCTGAAAGGCTGTATTCTGCAGGACACCATTATTTACATTCATACTATGGGTGCAAATTAGAGATGATTGAATTCGTTCTGATGACGCAGTTAGTAAAACGTGGATTTATTAGGGTGAAATGGAACAAGGCTATTATCTTCACTCTCTTGAAAGTGCAGCGTAAAAAAATCTAACATCTTCTCAGCTAATGGCCAAAAGAAATGGAGAGCATAACAGTTGTGGAAAAACTACTTCACCTTCCTCTGTGTTTCCTCACAAACAGCATTACCTCGACAGAGGAGCAAACTTGATGTAAAGTTTACTTTTGATTAAGATCATTAATGATGATAATGACACTTTTTTTTCTCTCTGGATGAGGGAGAACAAGTGAGTGCACAATGGAAAAATACTGTCTTTAATCATATTTTCTTTTTTGATATCTCTGACACATTCCAATATTCATATTCAAAGACTGTTTGTGTAATTGTTTATGCATCACTCTGTAACACCGGGGGATAACCACAATTGTAGTTCCAACATCTCCAGCACAGTAATGTGTATTCTCTGAAACTAATCACGTCGGTTTTCAAATTAGCTCAATAGTTTTGAACCAGGGACCTTACTATTTGATTTTAAAAGCCTATAAAAAATTATGTGAGTCCAAATTTAGAAGACAACAGCTTATATTTTAAATGTCTCAAGTACATATTGAATCATCGTGGGGATAAATATTATTATTGCATCACAACCAACATCACTGTAAATTAAGGAAGTGAGATATTATATTTAAGATACTGTACACAAAACGGTGACCATGCACCTACAGAGTTTACTAACTCTATGTCTACTCTGATTTGACAGGACAGGCACCTCCAGCCCATGTTCATACCTTGACCTGACAATTTTAACACCCACCCCCCCTGCAATCACACCCCTCACATGAACATGTTTGTGCGCATATGCACATTAACTCAGGTGCACAGATGCACCTTGTACTAAAATGAAGGGATTTTCTTTCTCTTTACCAAGTGATCATTTGTTAATTGGTCTTCTGCTTTCCCCTCGAGCCTTATGTATTTTTTAAATACTTTTTCATCCTTTTCCCCCTTCTTTTAAACTTTAAAATCAATTGACTTTCTGACCAGAGGTTCTGATCTTTTCTAGGGAGACAATAGGACAAAAGCTGCTTTCAACTTATCCTAAAAAGAGTAATGCCACTTTTGCACGGAGGTTTTACTAAGACACATCCAGTATCCAGTACATCCAGGGCTCCTTCCAATTAGGAATTTTCCTTTTTTATTTGGCAGAATTTTATATTTATTCGAGCTACAGGTATTTACTTTGTAATTTGCTTTTTATTTCTGACATGTCTCATCCCAAGACCATTAGGTACTGTATGTCTTAAATATTGCACAACGTGGTGCCCAGTGTCCTCAAAGTGCCTGAGTGGGTGGACTCCCCTTAGGAGAAAAATAAACAGTGTTTTCAATGACACTGTTGAAATATTTAGGACACCCTGAGATGAAATCTAAGCTGCAAATATGGATAGTATGATAGCAGTACAAAAAGGAGGAGAGCGTGAAGCCCTGCAGGCTGTGTTTGAACCCTGTGGCACACAAACTATACTGTAAGTGATGCACAGGAATATGTAAATAATAGTTCAATTCAATTTTAGTTTTAGGTCCCTTTTAGATGGAATGTAGGAAACTAAGTGAATGCACAGATCACTATCTGTTTGAACCAAAAGCAATAACAAGTCATTACAATTCCAGGTCTCATGGAGTAGTTAATGTTCAAATAATACCAGCAGCTAATATTTTCAGTTGTTCAAACAGCATACGGTGCAGCAGACTCTGATTATGCCCATACATCAGAGAACTGTGTTGATAGGCTGCTTGTTGGTCTTCTTGTTAATGCTAAGTTTAATAATGCAAATATTCAACTTAACAATCTGATTTTAACAAGTCATGGTCAATGAGGTAGCCTGACAAAGACAGACAGAAGATTAGACACCTAATGATGGACAGGAAAAGCACTACCTTCTTGTCTACCAGCCGATTTAATGTTACAATCACTGATGCTTCTGGAGGTAAAAACTAAGTGTACAGCTGTTGTCTTATCTCCCTATTCACATAAATGAGACCACTGATGTGAGATATTGTCAGTGAAATAATAAGATCTGGCCTTTTGTTATCTTACTGTAGAAATGCTGAGGATCTCATCTCTGACCTGCAATGTAATTAAAAAAACTTCATTAAGGTTGAAATAAATTGTGTTAATGTAATATTTTGTGATTGTTAACCATAAAAACCTGCTTTTTCTATCAATACACCCACTCCATATATTATTCCCATATTTCCCAGAGAAGGTTTAGACTGACTGGCATCACTTTCTTGTATTCCGGTGTGAGTTATTTATGTCAGTGGCAGAAGCCGTAATGATATTGATGGTAGAAAATGTTTTATGTTCAGACATAAACCACAGTCTGTCTTTTTATTTATAATGTAGCACATTTGAGGCTGCATTAAACTGTTGAGGCAAGAGGCCTTTTTATAACAGATAACTCTTGAGATGCTGTCACCCAAATCTGATGTTTACTGATGGCAGTTTTTTCAGCTATCAAACGGTACTTCGTTGAATATATGAGGCCTGTCATTTCAGTCACTCATAGTGTACCAATGTCTCAAAGTAGGCATTGTACTGCGCCGCAGATATGCAACACAGTGCTTTAGTGGTGTTGTGTATCATTTTGGTGCGGCTCTAGAGAGAAAATTTAAAACTTTTGTACCCAAAATAATTCAAAGCCATTAATGACAGCTATTGTTTCATCCACAAAGAGAATAACTGTTGTTTAATTGTGCCTCTAGCACGGCATTCCAGTTTATTGGAATAACCTGTAAACAATAGCTTCTCTCTAAATTCCTATGTTTGTGTGTGCAATCCAATCTAACAGCAGCTTTCATACTTTCTTTTTCAAAATTAAATTGTTGGATTATTAATAACCTTACAAACAGTTCATATTATTTTGGAAGGACTAGGGAGCAGGATATCTTCAATTTAGTGCATCATACCCAGGACACCTTTTGGTTAATCGGATAACAAATTTTATTTTATAAAGTAATCAAATATTGGCTATCAACTCCATTATCAGGTTTTTTTCCTGTGTAGCCTTCAGCATATTCATATAAATGAGACATTTGCAGCAATGTTTGCTGAAAATGAACAGTCAAAGATATGAGAAAGTCCACTTGCAGCACAGCAGCATATTTTACAAAGAAAGAGCACACATGAAACACTTAATGCAGGAGCAGGAGGAGTGATGGCAGAGAAATAAATTGTGTGGATTAATAGTATTAATGCTTAGCCATTAGGCCAGAAGCAGATGTGACTATAATTCCATTTTGTGTAATTGATGAGCTGCTTCCATTTATTCATTTAGAGCACTTGTATAGTCCAACATTATTTTTCAGCTGCAGCCCAGGCACTATTACACAGATGTGCAGTAAATGAATAATAAGTTGTAAAAATAAATAAATAAATAGAACTTATGAGTAAAACAAGAACCTTAATAATCAAAGGCTTTAGAGGAAGACAAAGGAGATGAAAGAGATTTTTATTTTTATTTTTTAAAAGTACATTTGTTCATAAAAGCCAAATTACAAGATAATCACGTTGACACAAAATCCAAAAGAGATTCACACAAAAAGGAATTCACATCAAAAACATTCCTGAATGAAGAAAACTAACATTTATCAAACTAAAAACAGAGGATCTTGTCTCCATGTTGAATATGCTCCATTCATATTCAAAGTACAGGACTTAAAACACAGAAGAAGAAGAAGAACAGATTAAAAGCATTTGTTAAAAGAGTGACACTCACTCACAGCATGAAAGACTGTCTCACGAAGGGGACAGAAGGGACACTGGCTGGCACCGCAGGGTTAAAAACAGAGATAAAAGCATTGGAACCGATGGCACCATGTAAAAGTCTCCACTGGAGGTCGGCTGTTTTTTTCATGAGGGGAGGTTTGTATAGAAGTCTCCACTGTGGGTCAGGTCCATTTCCCGTCATCCTGTTGGCCCAGGTAGTGGGTCCTCTGTCACACAGGCTTTTCTTGTTTACTTTAACACAATATTTGTACAGTATTTTTTTGTTGGCCATGTGCAGGCTGATTTCATCTCCGAGGAGAGGACCCTCCAGTTCTCCAAACAGGGGACTGATGTGGACCTCAGGGAAAGGATCTTAATTGTCCGGCACAGTCCCCATACTATAGTCCAGGAGGAGGCTTCTCTCCCTCCCGGAGAGTCTTTGCCTCCACAGTCGTAGCACCCGCTCGATCTCCAGAGATGTTGGGTTAAATGTTCCAGAGAACAGGAAGCCCACTCCACCACTCAGCATGGTGTTATGGCTCAGGACCACCTGTCCCTCCCACTCCTTCATCCAGTCCACCTCATTGTTCTCATCGCTGTGTGTTTCTTGTAAAAACAGAACATCAATAGTTTTCCTCCTTGCTGTGTCAAAAACCAGTGCCCTTTTCCTTTCTTCTCTAGCTCCATTTACGTTTAACGGCCACACTCTAAAATAATCCATGATGAGGGAAAAGTTAAAAGAATCTTAAAATAACTAAATAGGAGATTTAATAAAACAGTCAGCCACATCAAAATTAAAACTCAGTTGGTTACGGACTTTATTCATTTGCTTTTTTAATCGGTGTATCTCTTGGTCACTGAGCTCTGATGTGGCTCTGTTTTTAATAAATTGTTTTGCCGAGTTATAAAAAATTAATTTATCAGGAAAAAACTGTTGTAGATCTAGACCTTTCATGCCTTTAGTTTGTTGTAAAAACAATTTAAACATGAAAGTACAAAACATGCTGAAGAAAGAGAAGAGGGAGAAGGAGGAGGAAAAGGAGACGGAGATTTGTGATATTGTTTACTTTATTGTCGTACATTAAAAAAATGAAGAATCCTCTTTAATCTAACAAAACAAAGACTTCACAAGAAATGGTAACTATATCTGAAGAGGAAAGAGGGAGAAGATGGGGAAGAAGATCGTTTTACATTGAAACATACCCTGGCAGTAGGCAGTAAACTAATGTTATAACACTGAAAATAGAAGTCTGACTCTGAGGTTATCTCATACACAAAACAAAACAAAAATCTATTTTTATTGTACACGGCTCTACTTTAATAAAATCACACTTACTAAAGTGCTGTGGAGCACTACAAACACTCGGTGCTTCCTTTGACAAGCTCAAATGGGCCTAAGAGGAGATAATACTCTGTATCACATTTCAAAGACAAATGCCTCTATAGTTGCTCAGTGTGACTTGGATATCCATGCATATTAGACATTTTGGATTCAAAGGACTCTCTGAAAATTGTGTGTTTTGATAGGGAGTCTCTTGACCTAGCATTCAAGCACAGAAAAACACATTTGAGTACACACCCATACACACACACACACACACACACGCACGCACACACACACACACACACACAGAATCACACACACACACACACACACACTAAGGCTTGGGCACACAGCTTGTAATCATATATTTAAGAGCAGTTGATCTGTTATAGTGAACGATGACATTTTATCAACTTGAGTCATGTCAATATGTTCTGTGAATTAGAATTTCAAATACCGTAGTATCGCGTTGAAGCCTGTTCAACTCCATATGAAATGGCTTCTCATTCTGTTTGTCAAAGTCAGATTGAGGGAGGTGTACTTTGCACTTGATGGAAATGTGTGACTTTCTGAGTTTTGAATACACACTGCAGCTCATTAGCTGAGCATCTTTCATCAACAGCTGAAACAGTAATTACTCCCAACATAAGGCTAATAATACCAATGTCAGCAGAATGAGGCAAAGCTCAGAAAATGAAGAAATAATAATTAGAATTTCCACACCCAATTTCCCCAGCCAATCACTCTTGATTTCCAAAGACTGCCTTGCCTTTCAAAAATTATTCCCAGAGACAGCCACATATGAATGTCGAAGGTGATTGATGGCTCCAATTTATCTCCATGTAACGTATAATATTAAACTCTGACTGATGCATAATTCATTCAGAGCTGCAGAAAGATGGCGAGGGTGCATGGATAAACAAGACACAAAGACAAGCAAAACAGATTCTCGTGAGCATAATTTCCATGAACTGAAATTAAAACCCATAAAACATTGGTTTTAATATCAGTTAAAATCAATCTTTTCACATATTCTTTGATAAAATGGAACAAGAACTATATTCAACAGAGAAAAGGATGTTACCACAAAGCATGTCTAAATTTGAAGAGCTTCTAACATTAAACATACATTGCAATTTATGTCAATCATTAATCTTCAGTGTTCAATTATTTCTCAATTTCAGTGTCTCTTGTTTAGTTGTTTCTTTTTTGCTCACTGAATTATGATTACCAAAGGAACTGTAACATTGTAGCATTGCATTTTTTGTCTGTGAGACATGATAATGCATATTTTTCCTCAGATTTTAATGAAATTACTGTGTATTTGCAGCTTTGGTTGGAAAGAACACAATACGAAAACACCTAAATGTATTTTACATTCATAAACGTTCAACTGGTCAACATCTTATGGAAATGTTTGGAATAATTTTATCTTGTCACGCATATTAAGTTTTACTAAATTTAAATTGGCTTTCTTTTTTATTCCATACCACTTCAGGCCTTACAAACATGTGCTGCCTGACCTTTTGACTTGAAGCAGCGAGTTGCATTAATGTACCACTGAGAGTTCACTCAACTCATCAAATTAAGTATTTGAAGAATGGTGATGAGGACATTAGCAGACTTCACAGCATGCACCATTTTGGAATTAAAATTCTTCAGGTACAATTGCTGGTAGTGACTTCAAAAGTGACTTTGATGATAGAAGCTACAGCAACGTGTTAAAGTTAACTTGCCAGATGTCTGATAATATAACTAAACAGTTGCCTTCAGCTTAAACCCTTAAATTTGACTGAGCATTTTATGTCCCATTAAAGTAACAGTTTTTATTGACATCACCAAACAAGTATTGGATGTTGGTGGTTTCTTCAACAGGGGAGTTGACATTGTGATTTGGTTGAAAAAGTCCTGATACGAGATGATTGTAAATAAATCTAAAATGAAGATAGCATAGCAGGAATAACAGCCATATGTATTTCTGATATATTATATACAAAATGTGCAATAATCACAGCTATCATCATAAATCATAAAGTCATGCACAAGCAGATATGCATAAATAAACAAATAACTAAATATGAATTCATGTTTATTTTAGACAATTTGGTGCTCATGTATTTCATCTAAATTTGCCAAAACAGTAGAACAGTGTTAATATTCAAATGTATGACTTAATTACTAGTTTTGTGAAAGTTTTTTTTTCAGTCTAAAGTGAAGAGAATGCCAGATGAGGTGTTACCAGAGCACAGACAGACTGGAGTTGGGTGTGGCCCATGGCTATGGCAGCTTCAGTGATTCATGAGGCTGGTCGCAGACAACTGTGATCTAATGCCTCAGGTGTGTTTTGCTCGCTTTTAAAAGCCCTAGTGCAGGCAGTCAACAGAGATAGAGACAGCCAACATTGATTATTTCAATCGATACCTCCAGCTATTGCTACTGTTGCATTTTGATGATATAGTTCACTGTATTACTCTAAGTACACCAATTACTTAGTCCTTTATAGCAAAATAATAATAATTAGATTTCTCTTAAAGGAGAAACAAATATATTTTCAATTTTTTTTTTTTTTTTGGTTATTGTAGAATCCTGGAGCAGTGAATGTGCAGCATGTACAGACACACACACTCACAAACACACAGGCACGCACACATGTATGCACACAGCTCAGAGAGGCAGCAGGGAAGCACGAAGATGGTTGACCTACATTGGATGCTGGGTTTGAAGACATGCTGGAGAAACTATCTGCATACAAAGTCAGAAATCTCTATTCCCACAGTCAAAGAAAGCTCTGCAAGTATTCCAACTTTTTTCTTAGTGAAGAATATTGTAAACTTTTCCTCTATGGTGCTTTTTTTTTTTCATTTTGGAGAAGGGAAATGGAGAAATGGACACATAGGAGACAGGAAGGAGGAATTAAAACAGATATACATAAAAAATGGGAAGCCCACTGCAGTGTTATTTGATTGGAAACCCAGTAAAATATCTCTACAGGCACGGAAGAGCAACATCTGAATAATAACCGAAGATTGAAGAAGCAGCACATTTGATTCTGAATTTTTAAAAAAAGCTCTGTTTAAACATCAATTTGATGTTATAAAGATAAAACACCATATCTGTATCTGTATCTGTATCTGTATCTGCCACACCTTGTCATCCTCTATAAGTGCAGACACATCTCAGGGCCAGTCACAGTGTCAAGATGCATCATCTCTCTCATTTGGACCGTCATTATATTTGACTTACAAATCATGACCTTAAATTATGGAAGCTTTATTAGTCTGCAATGATGAAAATGATTTCAATTTCATACTCCAGAGTCAAAGACAGGTTGATGAGAGCTGTGACTCAGCTAGAAACAATAGCATCAGACTTCCAGTGTTGTCAAACTCTACAGTATTGAAACAGCGACTACTTATAACTGCAGGTTTCATCACCTTCCCTGGCAGACTAATACATACAGCAGCTCATTAACAAGTCTGAAATAGCACTGCTGACTCCTAAAGCCAGCCCTATTAGATAGAAACAGTTTGATACAGGTTTCATTGTGGAAGCCAGGCTGCAGATGGGACTTCACCCCTCACAGCAAACAAGATGAAGACTATGTTTTGAGCAAAAAACAGCAGACTATGTGAGCAAGAGAGGGCAAGCCCTCAGAAAGACAGACTGTGGAAGAAGGCTGGAAGATTAGACAAGCTAAGAGACAAAGCAGAAGGTAGGAGAGAAGGTAGGAAGGCCTTCTCCTGCCTCTCTATACTCACACCTCCCTCCCTGCACACATGTCAGAACAGAGAAACTGATAAGCTCTTTTTAATTGGCATCCTGCCAACTCCACCCCCCCCCCCCCCCCACACACACACACACACACACAAGATACCGACACTATGAAAGTAACTGAACCAATTTTCTCAACAAGGTGGAAAACCTTTCATGGTGAATCTAAGAGCTGACAGACCATTGTGTTTGAGGCAATAAGCAACAGGGTTTATGGGAAAGGTGGTCTTCCTATTGTAACTCCATTTTGGGGGGAGAGAGACGGCATCGGATCGCACCATAAAGCTTTGATTTCATCCTTAAACAGACTTGAAGCTCACAATTCTCTCACCTGAATGTCCTGTTTAGTGGTGTTCAGTAGCCTACTAGTGGCTCTTAGTGTTAACAACTGGCAGGCTAGCACTACTCCACTCTGTCATGTTACTTATTTAACATATTACTAATGCATACTGTATAATCAGCAACTCCCCCACACATATATGCACATTTTCTTTCATTGACCCCACTCCTTCTTTGACTCATAGCATGTGTTCATGTGTAGTCCTCCCACTGTTTAATATGATGTAAGCCTTCTAACTGAAATCATAATTTTAAGAGTTCATTGCATTTGGTTAGAATAGCCTATGGTGGGGGATGCAAAGGAATGCATGTCATAATGAGTGATATTCTCAAATCCATTTATAGGACTGAAAAAAGGCCTGTCTTGAAAGACAGACATGGAGTAAATTCTAACAGCTAGCAGTGGCCCAAGGGAAGGCTACTCATACTCTCACTGTTTCCTCATAATCACTAAAAGCCTCCTTAAAGTCTCAGAAGCATTGCCCTTCACCAACGCTCCTGAGAGGGAATACAAAGCAAAATGCATTTTTCCAGTGTTTAGAACCCTTTAAAGATAAACCAATACACAGAATGTGCTCTAACTGCCTTTAATGGGTAGGGCCAGATCTGCAAGTAGACTCAATAATATGAGGTCCTCATTTAGCCCCTGGGATGTAGCAGCATATCACATTTTTCTCCAGTTATATATTTTTCATGGGTCGCTATTTAAAATTCTATCAAAGCAAATGCTCCTCCTTGTCCCACCATGGTGAAAGTAAAGCTTATCATGCGCACTGCCCTCACTACACGTCCTATTAAGGATGTTACACAGCAGCAAGCCATTGAGAACACAGCCGGCATGACCCTGTTACATTTGCTCTACAATATGTTAATTACAGTATATGGCAGATCTTCTTTCTTTCTTTCGCTCTCTCTCTCTCTCTCTCTCTCTCTCTCTCTCTCTCGCTCTCTCTCTCTCTCTCTCTCTCTCTCTCTATCTTTCTTTCTTTCTTTCATCTGCATTTCTACATGACTCTCTTCCAAAGCGTAGACCTACACAAGAGTTAATTACTTTTCGGTAATGTGATAGCCCCTTGCTCTTTCTATTATTAGTTTTTGGGGGTTTTATTACATTATGATTATGGCTGAACACAATCCTGTTGGCCCCTTTAAACAAAGAAATGAAGATGGTGTTCTTGCCCTGAAGTACAGCCAAATAGATCCTCCTCAGGCTGGGGTCGCCACCAGCAGCTCAAAAACCTGCGTCAATGTAATTGTAAGGGGACCATGTTGTGGAAATCAGCCTGATGGTATCCAGTGCTGGACATAGAGTAGAACTGGCAAATGTTACTGCAAGCTCCAGCTCTTCCCCATAAATGCATGCAAATCATGGAACTGTCTGTGGTGCTGAAATACACTTCCATTGTTCTCTCCCTGCACAGCCAGAGAAGCTCTGGCCTCTGACATGTAGTTTGTTAATTGCTGACGTTCATTTATAAAGGTTACTATTATACATTATATTATTTTTTTAATTCAATAAAGCATTTCAATCTTCATCTGCTGTTTTGGTTCATTCATAATCACAGATCTTATTGTGTCAAGTTAAAGAACTACTTGACTAAGCATATTTATTTTATATACTCTGTTATATACTTCTGCCTGTGAATCACTGTATGAACATGGAATTGAAGGGAAGTCCCATCCTGTGTTACTGCAAAGTGATCGCTCACCAACATCTGTGTGAGACCCATCTGAGCCACAGATGTTTGTAGAGCACTAACTGGAGATGGCATGCATTACAAACATCTGTGACAAGTGGAGGGACGGCGTGACCGGACTGAAAGGAACGTGTGTGACAGGCCACAAGACATTACCGGCAGAGAGCAATGAGGGTGGTGCAGGTTCAGTTGATAACCTTGGCTGTGATAGTCATCATGAGCTTTCTTGTAGTGAAGATTGGCATTCCAAGGGGACAGGGGCAAACATTTACCTGGGTGTTATCTCTGAGACAGCAGGCCTGAGTCGGACTGTGATCTAATAAAAGAGCTCATTCCTCTGTGAGTAAACCAAAAGGGAAATGAAATATATGACCAAATAAAATCGGAAGTCGGTCCATGTTCTCGTATTTTGTTTTTATTAGTTGTAGTAATAAACATTAAGATTCAAGCAAAAACTATTACGTATACACACGCTTTTGATAAACCTGTCTTATTCCCTAATTTCTACCAGCTACTAAAATAGCTCCTGGTTGTTTTTGTTCTTGTTTGTTTTTTGCTCTCCAATCTACAGCATGCTGCCCACCACGCCGCCACTGAATAAGTAGGGCATCTACTCGGAGAATGAGAGATGAAAACTGACAGAGGCCGGTATTCTAAATGAGAAGGACGGATGGATAGGGAGGGGAGAGAGGGAGGAAAAAGTGTGGTAAGAAAAAAGCAATAAAAAAAATAGAGATTAGAGAAGCTGGGGAAGAAAGGAGACTCCACACTGCCCTCCTGCAGTCTGATAATCATGTGAGACTGAGTTTCAAACACAATCTGCTTGCACATACACAAGCACACATGGTGTATTTAAATTGGTTACATAACTGGCTGTTCCACGCAACCAAAATAGATACATACAGTATAAATACACTTCCTTACAAGTTTGAATCCAAGCGACCAGCTGGGAAAATCTTGGTGACAAAGTAAATTGTCCCTCACCTAAAATTCTGTTGTATTTTCCCTCAACTGAAGCACCAATGGCTTAAAGGTTGTTTGTAAGGGACTGCTGGATAAATATTGAAATTGTTTTCTGATTTTGTGGAAAATAGATTTTGACAGAACTTTTATATTACAGGTCAGTTATTTCATTTATTACAATTTCACAATTTCTTGTACAAAAGATGTGATCTGTGATATTTTGATTATAAAATCATGTTCATGTTGAGATGCAAATATCACATCAATAAAAAAAACAGCTCTAACTGTGACTCAAACGATGCTACTCCACCCCATCCACAGCAGCAGCCATTTAGAAAGCCGCTTACCAAGAGTAAAACTTTATGATTTCCATCCATAGAGGCTTCTACAGGCTGCAGAGCTCACTGCTGTGTGAAACCTATAAAGCCATGGTGTCTAGGCCATGCTGTGGCATGACTGGAAGAATACACCCTGAAGACTTGAACCAGAGAGGCTCAGAGGTGTGGAGAATGCAGTTCCAGCAAAACGCATCCTGGCCCTCGCATCTCTAACTTTTAGTGCATATATAATTCATACATGCATTTTTGCTCCCCAAAGCAACATGGAGGTGCTATGAAACCACCTGTGAGGAAAAATATTACACTAAATTACTGCAATATATAAATAGGGGTTTCCTTTGCTTCATCAAATTATTGCATTACACTAATAATCTATTAAGCTATTAACTGCATCATATGATGAATAATTATACTGAATATAAAAAGAAGGTTTCAATGCACACCTGAGTATTCAAGAATTCCTATTTCTAAAGTTACATTTTAAATATAACTATGCATTCTACTGTATTTCCAGCTGTATTGGTAATTGTTCCTTAATTCCAGACATCATTAATTCATCATTAGGTATACTGTCTGAATCTGAGACAAAGAGTCAATGCAAAAACTACAAAGTACTAGTTAAGTCATTAAGGGAATTTAAATAGACATTAAGCATACTGGTATCATCTGATTTTTGAAGCTTGCATGTTCACACAGAGGCGAAAGCACGCAAGACAAGGCTTGGATGCTATTTTCATGCCCTTCCAGCTGCTTGGAGTTGAAAGTCTTCCTGCTGGTAGTGTTTGATCCCACTGAGATGCCGTACATCTGTCAGAGGAAGGGAGATCCCACTGGGACTGTGCAGCTTCAGTCCTATCAGCATGACATCATCCTTTAGCTCTGTTCTCCCTCTCTTCCTCCCTCGCTGTCACTGTGCATATCCCTCCCTCCCTCTTTCCTCTGTTTTTTCCATCCTTTCATGTGCCGTTGTTAAAGACAATTATTACCTGTAAAGGGTCACTCTGTAGCATCAAAGATCAAATCTGTTTGATTGCTTTGCATCATCTTTTTGTTTGCTGCTCAGCTTACTATTTCCATCAATTCTACTAATATAAATCTACAGGTTTTGACATGCGACTGCTTGTGTGCGTGTGTGTGTGTGTGTGTGCGTACGCACACCCATATGCATGTGTGAATTCACATGCAAAAGAGTGTGGCAGGTGCATGTGTGAAAAAATTGCTGCTGCGCTGGCATTTCCGTTCAAATGTTGTTGTCCTATTCTCCTTCTTATCAGCCACTGAACACATTCCTCCAAACAAATGCACAAGCGCCATGTGTGTGCATGTGTGCCCGTCTGTTTGTTTGTCAAAGTACGAATAAGTGTCAAACATCATGCACAAGTATATGCATGTCAGAGATGCGGGGAAATAGAGTGTGATACGGCGACTGAAAGAGAAAGAGAAAACGAGAGAGAGAGAGATAAAGGCATTTGGTGTTATTCTCTCTGGGTCCGAAGCCCCTGGGTGTCACAGAAGAGTTCCACTGTGTTAATCTCTGTGTAATAACTGAATCACAGAGAAAACAATAGAGCGCTCTGTCCCTTTTCACAAGACAAAAAAAGCCTCAGGGCAGCTGGTTAGTTTGTCTAACTGTGTGAGTACAGAATATGTGTATTTGTGTACAACCGTGTATGGCTGCAAACTAAAGGCTGCCTGAATCCTGACTTGTGCTTTCTAAACAATGTTCCACAAAAACAAAGACACACAAACACAGACAGGGCAAAAAATTCAATTCACCACAAACCCAATACACTGCATTAAAAAAGAACATGGGCTAGGATTGGAATGTGTTGTTTGAAAGTGGCATTTAGAGATGCTTTATCTAGTCCAATCCTTGCAACTCCATTGTCACATGATAAAAAGGATATTCTTTCTCTTCATTCCCCTCAATTCCTCAGAGGTGTGATCAGGCTCTTAGAATCTGCTGTGATTGCTGCTGGAGACATATGGGACCTCAGTGAGCTGTTAACCTCCTGGCTTGAGAGTGCCCTTCAGTTTGTGTATGTGTGTAGGTGATAGATGGATGGAAGCAAAAAGAAAGATGCATAGCTTGAAAGAGAGAAAAAGGCAGCGCATCATGACCAACCATCCAGAGGCTATTGTGTGTCTTTGTTTATTATAAATTAGTGAGGTTATTTGAGACTCTTGAGTGCTTCTATTAAAAATTTGGGGTTTAACACCCAATATGCTGCAGACAGTAAACACAGTAAGTCTAATCCATTTGGTGAGAAATTGTTTTTAGAGGAGACAACAAAGTTCGCTCTGGAATAAAGACAAAATAAAGTGTTACAGAAATATCAAATGCAATTCTTTAAGTAAAGATTAAAAAAAGGACAGACATGCTTGAAATGAAGAAAAATATGATCGCCGTAAAGCTACCTTGTTGGATGTGGGACCGTATTACAAAATACATGATGCATGATGCTGCTGCCGCGGACAAGTCTTCCAGCCATGAAGACTAACCCTAACACGATTCAACCAAGAAGAAGCTAATAAGAAAAGAATCACAGGAGGCAGGGGAAAAATCAATGTCTGGAGCTAACTGTATTGATTATCATTCCAGCTAAATGACTGAACTCACCAAAATGACGATATGGATCGACTCCAACACATTTTTTTCCACTACCAACTTTAAATTAGTCTACCATTACTGAAACTGTGGATGGGAGCTGACTATCTAGATGGTTTGAATATCAATTTAAATAAAGAGTATTAAACTGTCTTCTTGTCAGTCTTTTTTCCTATTCCTGGACAAACATGCAGCTGCAAAACAAAAAGATGAGTGAGAAGAAAACGAAACCGAAAACATTATATTTTTTAATGTTCCGCAACAGAATCGGAACAGAAAATAATTGTAAACCGGTTAATACCGGGGGGTTTTTTTATTCTTGAAAGATAATAGTAGCGGCTATCAGCAGCAGTTAAGAAAAGGGCGGTCTCCCAGTAACAATTTAATCATAACAGGTAAACACTGCAGTATGTCAATCTTAAAAATCTATGATTTAGACATTAACTCATTGGCTGCAGTCATTTTCAGAGCAGTGTGTTCTCGTACTGCCAGCGCTTTGTAGCAATATTGAGCTACAGGAGAAGCACAATGAAGATCTGTTGTTCAGCAATAAATGACAATAATATTCTTGTCTTATTTCATGTAGTGTCTAAGTAGGAGGGATAAGCCTTAACTACAGTGATATAACTTGCATAAAGCAGAGGTGTAGTGCTGTGGTACTGTTTACTGTAGGGTAGGGGAATATCTATATAGTCTATAGTATATAAACTAATTTCTTTAGTTGCCAATTTAAAAGTCCTTAAGTTACCGTATTTTGTGCACCATTGTACAAAGAGGCGCAGTCTAAATAACGGAGTTTATTTTTGTACTTTAACCGGACACATGGCGCACCTTATTGCGGTGCATGGTTGCTAATGGAGGCAAAAAGGTGACTGTGGTTGAACTGGGTTCTACTACGTATTTAAATTTCAAAAAATACACCAACATTATTTTTTAAATATGTTTTTATTTCTTTATTTTTGGCTGTCCGGTAATGATGCCAGCTTTTGCAAAACATCGGACAAAAGTCGAAGCAGACACGTTAGTCCAGGCATCCGCAATCCACCACATATTGTGGGGGTGTAAGTCGCTAGGCACTGCCCCCAGTCCTGGTAAACGTGTGTTCACCGTCTCATCCATCACTCCACGACGCATGCAGTTTAAATTTAAATGCTCTGTTTGCACCGATGTCCAGCGGTTGGAGTTCTTTCGTTAATCCTCCAGGATGATGACAAGCTCCGAATTCAGCCGCTTGACGTGGTTTTTAACAGAAGCGGTGGTATGGGAATGCATGGAGTCACAGATCAAGAGAGACGGAGAAGCGTGAAAAAAGCCACCCGGTCTCTTTACTTGAACCAGAACAGCCGGAACTGATAGCCTGGAGTTTATATGTTGTGTCGTAAACGTGTCTCTTCGCTGACGTCATTGTCGGGGGTCTTTAGCCAAACAAATGTGGTTAACAGCATACCTGCGGTACAGTACCGGCATACTGTATATTGACACCGGTACCTACCGGAGGTGTGCCGGACGTAGCCTCGCGTTATGTTCTCTAATTGGTCCATCGCTGACGGCGTAGGTAGTGACGTAATACATCCTATGTCGGTGGACAATGGTCGATCTGGCGGATCGCTGACTAAAGTCACACAAAAACATTTTTACAGATTTCTGAACTCAGTGTACACATAAGACACTTAATGTTAAAAGATGCAGCGTTGATTTTTGAGAAATTTAAGGCTTTTAAGCACGTCTTATGGTGCGCAAAATATGGCACCTACATATTTACAGTATATTTAAAAGGAACATTATTAAATGGTTCAGGAACTTTATTTTTTTGTTCTAACCGGTTCGGGAACATCAGTTTATAGATGGAACGCCAAACCGGAAACGTTTTTATTCCGTTTCTGTTCGGAACGAACTGATTGGCAAAACATTCTGGTTCAAAGCCCTGTTTAAAAACACAAGCATTGTCCGACACAGAGGCTATTATGCAGGGCAAGGCACCACCTGCTAATTAGGAGCAATAACTATTCACATGGTCACTCACCAATCAAATATGAAGATGGCAGAAAAAGGGACCGAACACTAACCCTCAGATAAATGTGTCACCTCCAAAGTAATACTACTAAGCTGTAATTATATTACAAATATTGCCTATGACAAAAATGAAAAAAAAAGTAAAAGAGTATTAATACATTTTCATTAGGATGATGTGCCACTAGAAAATCGAAAGTTTTGTCCAAGAACAAACAAATATGGAGGATTATTAATTTTATATTAGCAGAACAATTGACTGATTACATAAAAGTATTTTAAAAATGTTAAAAAGTGCCTTAAAATAATTAAAATGAAGAAACCAATTAGATATGTAATTGAGTTTTGTACTTTTGTAATTGAGTTTTGTACTTTCTCTATATTCCCCAGCTTTGGTGGGAATATAAAGAATGAAACAATTTCCCATGATGTTGTACTGTTTATATCAGGTTTAAAGTACATTCCTATAAACAATGACATTGTCTTCAAGTGCTAGAATAATTTATCCTATCACATCCATCCATCCATCCATCCATTTTCTGTGACTTAGAGGCAACCTTGCTTCACGAAAAAGAGGACCACATCAATGGTCTTCCAATCAAGAGGCACTGTCCCCGACACCCATGCAATATTACAGAGGCGTGACAACCAAGACAATCCATGCACATCCAGAGACTTAAGTTACTCAGAGTGAATCTCACTCACCCCTGGTGCTTTGCCACCAAGGAGGTTGGAAACCACCTCAGTGACTTCAGCTTGGGTTATGGATGAGTCCACCTCTGAGACCTCTGGCTCTGCTTCCTCTGTGGAAGACATGGTAGCGGGTTTGACTATTCTTCCCACTGCCCGTTAAAATCCCCAGTCAAGGTCAGCAGCTCCTCCTGCTGCCTGCTGGATCACCAGCAGATCCAGCTCACCACTAGGTGGTGATCGATTGACAGCTCTGCTCCTCTCTTCACCTGAGTGTCAAAGACACACGGCCAGAGGTCCAATGACAGGACACCAAAGTCAATCACTGACCTCAAGCTTAGGCTGTCCTGGTGCCACATGCACTTAGAAACATCCCTATGGTCAAAAAAGGTGTTTGCTATGGACGAACTGTGACTAGCACAGAAGTCCAATAACAGAACACCACTACTGTTCTGTTCGGGGGAAGACATTCATGGCAATCACCCTCTTCCAGGTCTCACTGTCATTGCTGAAGTCCCCCAGAAGAATAATGCACCAGTCAGAGTACCCCTCCCAGGGACTCCAAGACGGCTGGGTACTCTGCATTGCTGTTCGGTCCATAGGCCAAAACAGCAGTGAAACATATATTGTCAACCTGAAAGTGCAGGGAAGTGACCCTCTCGTTCACCAGGAGAGGGTGAGCTGCGGGGCCAGAAGAAAGCCCACACCAGCCCACTCCCTCTCACTGTGGGAAATGGCAAAGAAGTGTAGTGTCCAGAGCCAAAGCTGTGGGTGGTTGATTGGGTGATTGGGCCGCCTGCTGTTGATTGCCGTCCAATCCACATTGCATCCCTCTCCTGTGGTTCACTCTGAGCGGTGAGTCCACCAGAAGTTGGGCCTACGTTGTCCTTTCAGGCTGAGCCTGTGGTAGAGGCCTGGCCATCAAGGGCTCTCATGCAACCCGATGCAGGGCTTAGCTCCAGGATGTGGCCCCGGTTACACTATCTTGAGTGAGGTCACAGTTCTCAAAATTCTCTTAATCTGGTCTTAATCTGGCCTTTTACTGAGGACCTGTTCATCATGGGAGACCCTACCAGGAGCATTAAGACCCCAACAACATAGCTACTGGGACCATTCAAGCACTCACACTCCCCAACAAGATAAGGTGACAGTTCATGTGACAGTAAATTATATTATTTGTCACCTATTGCACTTTAGGTTACAATATTATCACTACATGATTGGTAGATTTTTTTTAAAATGCACTTCTTAAGAAAAAGCATGGTTACTTTCATCAGAATGACATGAAGGTCTTGACATGAAATGAAAATCTTAACTAAATCCATTTCAACACACTTGCACTTCCACTGCAAACAGCATCAAGTTGTATGAGTGTATCATTGATCAAACAGATTTGGTACCTCTTGCTACACTTTGATGTGCACCTCACAGTCCAATCCTCACCCTGTGCTGGCCCATCATGTCTCATTGTGAAATGGTGATCTTGATGCTGTCAACCACTATCATGGCTTCAGTACAACTGGATTTCAACCTGATGACCCTCAATTTACCCTGTAATGTATGTGACACAGAGAGCAAAACATGATAGTGAATGTATGCTTTCTCATTACAGTGTGAGATGGGATACATTTGCTGCAGTCAGTGAACCATGCAGAGAATCTCCATTCATCTCTCACCTGTCGGCCAGGAAAGAGCATTCACTGCCGGGCATGAGGCTGAGACCATCGAGCCCCAGCTGGAGGAGCTGGTAGAAATCCATGCTCTCCCTGGCCTCTTGCTGCCTTGCTTAATGAACTTTCCAAAATAAAACTGTCTCCTGAACTAGAAATTGAACTGCATCACAGAAAAAATGCAGAACACCCAACACTGCTCACAAAAGAACAGTTAATTGTGTATGTGCGTGTGTGTGTGTGTGTGTGTGTGTGTGTGTGTGTGTGTGTGTGTGTGTGTGTGTGTGTGTGTGTGTGTGTGTGTGTGTGTGTGCGTGCGTGCGTGCGTGTGTGTGGTCGTACATTGAAAGTTAGTTCACTGTTTGGTAATAAAAATGAAATGGCTAATTTAAAAAAGTTGTAATCTTCTCCAGGAGGAAATGATGTAATGCTCTGAAACACTTGACAGGATCTAAAAACTAAAACACCCTTGCGTGCCTCAACTGCTGTAGCAGTTTAAAGCTTAGTACGCTAGAGGGCAAAGAATCTCCAAAAAAAACAAAGTGAGACACAATTCTGTGCTGTTGGTCCCACTAGGTTGTGTGATTTAGATTATTCAGCAGGTCACTTAACCTGTTAAACGTTTTGCTCGGACAAAATATGTACAAACTTCATTCGCAGCTGTCTATTTGTGGACCTGTTAACAGGACTAGTCAAATAGTTATGAATGGATGGAGAGGTAAGATACAAACCAAGGAACCAGGGGATATGGATCAAAACTGAGCTGAGGTTTGTCCTCCATGGGTGTTATCTAGAGTCTTGTTTTGATAGGAAGGTTTTCAGACTGTCTGAGAGGAAGTAAAAGACAAAAAGGTCCAAGTGAAGGAAAAATGTCTCAGCACCCAAAAAATTAAGTATCCACACTTGTGAAATGTTCTTGATCAAGTTGCCTCATGGGTTATGTAATCATATTCTACCCTTTTCAGTAAAGTGATGGTGAAGGAATGTAGCAGCTCAGATTTATTATGCCATTTAAAGATAACCTACTGACTTTTCAGATTTTGTTTTACCCACTAGGAGAGCAATTTAGTCCATTTCAGTATAGAAACCTCGGAACCGAAGGCTCCTGTGAGAAGCATACTGAGGAAGCCCTTTCATCATTCCACATATGTAGTGCAGGTTGAATTAGTGGAGTTAAACATAAGAAGCTGTAACAATACAGCAGGGAGCAACTAACTCAAGCCTCCCACCTCCACAGTTTTCTGGCAATGGCTCACACTTTCATGCAGTCTATGTCTGTGTATGCTTGTGTGTGTGTGAGCGTGCCGACAATTCCCTCACTGCAAAGTGGACTTTTATTGCGGCTACAGCGTATATAATCAATTGTTTGTCTCCTGGTTTTAGAAATGTTTCTTCTTGTCTATCTGCAGTCCACAAAGACAAAGCCAGGGCAGAAAACAGAGATGAGAGTGACAGAGGCAGGGTATGTGAGTGATTTTTGTGATTTCTGTGCATTTCTTGGAAGCTTTGAGACTCTTTTTCTCAATCCCTTTCAAAGGCCTCTCTGACATAAAGTCTTTCCAAATCTCTGGAACAAACCCAAAGCCGCCAGATTTCAAGCTTAATTGGCCTACACAACAGCGAGGGGTATCTCAAGTCTTCAAAAAAAATTGACTGTGAGGAATGCACAAGCTGCATTTGTTGGGTTATTTTAAATCTGCCACCAAAAATATCTTAACCTTAGCAAATTACACAAATGTATATGCTACAGACTGCTTAACTAAAGATAAATTAACTGTAATCATGAAATAAATGACAGACCAGATGGCCTTTGAAAATACCAAGTCACCATTATGTTGTTATTTTTATTTCTAATGGAGCATTTGTCACTCAGTATCCCACACAGTACCCTTTCTATGTGTGGAGGCAATCTGAGAATAAAACAATCAAACTTTCAACAGTTTTCTGCCCTTCTCTTTGTCGACCCACCTTCTAAGGAGTCTGTATGATTGACATGCAATAGCACAGACATCCTCATCTTGATTTTGATGTCTGATACAAAATATAGAATCCCACGTAACTCAAATAGATTCTAGCAATAGCTGGCATGCAACTTTTTTTTTATAAAACATTTCATGCCTGAAAACATTCCTAAACAGAAAGATGCTTTTCACCCCATTTCTCTCAAGCAACAGAGAACAGAGCTTAAGTCCTACTGTGGGGCCACTGTGTACATATACCATTAGAAATTCATGAGCTGCACAATATCTAAGTTAATTTATATGCGGATATCAACAGAGAGTTGCTTGATGAATTATACATGGCAGATGCAACCCACAGAAGACAGATGAGTGAAATTAATGTGCACTTGCAGCTCTACATCCTGGCCACAGTCGGGATTGGTACAGTATGTCTATGCATGACTCACAGATGATGAAGATGTAACATCAAATGCTATGTGCAGGAATGAGGCAAGTTCATGCCAAAGCAATCACCCAAGCATTCCCCTTGCAAACAAACATCAATGTTTGACTTTTGCGTACTCAAAAGTTGAACATTGAAAAATGGGAAAACTTTAAAAAATGGGAAAACAATGTACAAGAGTAACCTTGACTGAAGCTCAGTGTAACCATTGGTGGCAGGAGTTTAATAAATAATTAGATAATTTATCATTTAAATCATAATTTTAAAAAAGTTATGTATTATTATTTACAGTTATTGTATTCTGGGTCCACAATGTTTGTTAAATCTTTAATATATTGGGTACACACCTGATGCATCGCCAGTGCATTGTGTAGCCATATGATAGACAAACAACCACTCACACACACACAGTCACACCTACAAAAAATTTGGAAGTGATCAATTCACCTGTGTTTTTGGAGGTGGGAGGAAGACAGAGATCCTGAACTGAACCCAGCCATACAAACTCCACACAGAAAGGACTTCAACCCAGAAACTTCTCACTGTCAACCGCTACCCACCACACCACCATTCTGCCCTTGACTCAAATCATCATTAAATTGTTCTTGTCCTTTCGACAATGTGGCAATGAACCATTTGAACATAATCCAACCTTGGACTAAAATAATTATAATAATTTGTCTGGTAAACACAATACAGAGTATGTACTGTGTTGTTTAGAATTCTTGTGAAAAGGCATCATGCTGATCATCCATTCAACAAAAAGTAAAGTGGCCAATAAAATGAAGACACAAATTTAAATGAGAAACCACAGGTAACAAAATAAGGTTTGGATGTCATGATTAGAAATTTAAATACATAATCTACTATATTTCTCAAAGGTTTCTAAACTAACATCTTGCATTCTGAGAAAAATGTAGGGGAGTTAAAAAAAAAAATTCTTTATTTCCCCAACATCCAGGTGGTTGAATTTCATTGCCAAATGCCTCAAGCATCTGCTGCAGATCTTAATACGGAAAATTCCTCTTCCTGATGCCTGTAATTTATATAATTCATGGACCGCCAACAGCTTCATAACAATCCATGAATCTTAATCTTCATTGTTCTTTATTCCCAAATAACTTTGTGTTTTTGCAGTTCTCTGCAGCGTCCATAGGAGCTCCACTTCTATTTTAATCTGAAAACACCAACAGAAGAAACCTGTTATCTCTACAGAAAACATTTTGTTGTCACGCTGTGTAACAAAGGATGCCTCAGGAGGGACTGGACGTAAATGCAGAATATCAGGACAGAGTTCATACAGCTCACACTGGCATGAGCCTTACTCATAATGTGTAGCTAGACAGAGAACCTGCCTTTGTTAGCTCAGGGACTGAGATATAAAATCAAATAATGTGGACAGCAAGAGCTGAGGTTCAACTGTAGATGTAGCACTCCAGTGTCAACACACATCAATAAACAAGCTAATAAAAAGCCCTGCAGTCAAAACATTTCATCTGCCGTTCTTCTTTCGGAAATGTTGAAAACACTCAGCTAAATCCTCACGCTGCTTCCTGAATATGTACGATTCATACAATGTGTCCAACAGGTGGGTGCTTTCAGTGAGTCAGCATTTAAAGTCCAACTGCCTTTAGCAGTGCCTGTCACAATGTCTATATTAACATTGCGTTCTTTCAAATGATCTTTAACATCCTTCTCTTTGACCTATAACCCTTATAACACTTAAACATACATGGCCCTTATTGGTGTAATCCCAATCTGCTTTTGTCTCTCTGTCTTTGCCACCATTTCTATCAATCTACAGATGTGAGGATGTCTTTGAATGACAGGTGGAAGTAACCAAAGCAACACTCACCTGATAAGGATCAGTGTGTGTGGCTGATGATCTGTCTACTGATCCAACTAAAGGCATTGCGTATGGTATGATTTGTGTGTGTGTGTGTGTGTGTGTGTGTGTGTGTGTGTGTGTGTGCGTGTGTGTGTGTGCGTGCGTGCGTGTGTGCATGCATGCGTGTGTATGTGTGTGTGTTTGTGCTTGTGTGTGTGACAAAGTGTAAACTGGAAAAGCGGTCCAGAGAATGAATGAATGAATGAATGAATGAATGAATGAATGAATGAACATGATATCTTTCACAACCCTTATATTGTATTTAATTCCTTAGCAGTTGGCCACAACTGTAGTAAGGAGAAATAACAAATATCTAACCAGAATTTGATATTTTTTGTAAAATCTTTTTTTAATAGTAAAGTTTACGATGGCATGACAACAGTTTGATTTTTAAAATAATCTAAACAGGAAAGCTGAAGTTAACTTATTCACATACATGATGCCACTATGCCTTTGGGTTTGCATAAGGAAGGAGTATGAATCTGAGATATTTGGTTTCAACTGTAAGATTTTATGTTTTTATTACAAAATATTTCATATTTGAGTCATTTGTCAGACTAAGTCGAGTTAATGATCTCCTTTCCTGTAGGTTGCAGACATCTCATTTCAGGTCCTTTAATACAAAGACAAGATTTTCTCAGCAGAAAAAAATCGATGATGTGAGCTGCAAGAACAAATGATGAATGAACACACACACATCGCTGCTCATGCGCACATCCAGGCGCAGGTGTTCATATCACACCAAACACATTATTTCCCACTTGATCAGTCAGAAAGATAATAGTATGTTGCTGAGCAGAGAGACCATAGAGGAAAGCAACAATAACATACCTCCCTACACCCTGCTATGTAACATGTCATTATGCCAAAACTACTTCCTTCTTGGCAGAGAAGCAGAGCACAACAGCACAATGTTTAAAAGGTGAACAAAAGCGTAACAGGTAGATGGCGAAGCAATAAAGCAGACATCACTGGGAATAATGGGGTTTTAAGGGAAGGAATGAATATAATATTCACAACTATGTTTTCCTCAGTTATCTTTAAAAGGAACTAAGAACAGTTTTTATATCCAAATCCACACATATTGCACAAACCAAATACTCTTGTAATTTTCACATTTTCAGTTGCTGGTTGAGATGAGGGACCTCCGGTTGTGGTGATCTGCAACCACTGAAAAAGAAGGAGATCCAAAAGTACAATTTTTAAGTGCGTTTTTACCTGCAAGCACATCCTGATTCTCTCAAAGAGATGTCCCGGTACAGCAAATCTGATGATGAAGCCCCTCACATGCAATAAAGTTCACAATCCCACACTTGCACACCAACAGATGAATAAACAGAAATGCTTCCACTCTCAACCAGCTCTGGGCTTCATTTTCACCCTGGGAAATCAAGATGATCTGTGCTCAGGCTACGGTTCTCTCTTTGATGCTCAATTAACTCAGCCAGACCTGACTGGCTGAAGCTATTATTAATTCACATTATCAAGTACACTATTGCAGGTGCAGTTAGTGATGGCTTGGCTAAACAACCACAGGTATATACTGTTCTCACAGCCGTATGTGCCGTTGGTTTTTTAAATGCAGTCTAATTTTTGACACTAGTAAATGCAGTATGTCGCAACTATGTGGTTTTTCTCCTCACATTGTTTTTTTTTTTCCCGCACCTTTCTGGCACTCCTTGCTTCTGATGATTCTCTCTATCAAACTCTCCCTGCCTCCTGCATCTTTCATCACTCATGAAACATCATTACTTCACAATTCCTGGCACTAGTTCATCATTTTCCACCTCCCCCCCGATTTCACTTCACACATCCTGTTTTACCTGCGTCCTTAACCCACTCTTTCGTCATATTTTTTCTTTTTATCACATCACTCATTTTCCCCTCTTGTCCTTTTTCCCCCTTTTTCTCTCTGCACTCAAGACTGAAGGAAAAGAGGATAAGATAATGGGGTGGGGGGAGAAGAGGAGGGCAGCAGGCTGACAGAGGGAGTCCCATCTGCAGTGAGCTCATTAGACGATGGGAGGAGAATCACCAGCAGAAACAGACTAAAAGACACACACACACACACACACACACACACACACACACACACACACACACACACACACACACACACATATTACTGCCATGCTGGACTCATTCCAATGACACATTGCTAGACTACCTCCTCTCTCTTCCCTTGTCTTTCTCCTACTGTGCTTCTCAAAGTCCTGGTCTCATTATTCACTGCAATATACAATACACAGCAACTGGTCAATGGCTTTACCACCTCCCGATACTATTGGACTATATATTTACAACATGTGGCATGACTGAAAATCGAGCTATAAATTCAAAAGCATTATTAAAGCTGGAGAACTTTTATTTTTCTTTTGCACTGAAACAAAAGAAGAGTGTGATCCATCACTGATAGGAAGATTAAATGTTTAAGGATACTTCAGCAGGCTAATCTGCTTACTGTACTTAACCATATAGAGTAGAAGATGATGAAAATTACTGAACATCTATGGTAGATGATTTGGAGATTTGCAAACAATTCCTTCAGTCTTAACAGTCTCCCAGGGTGGGGCCAAAGAACTGCCTACTGTACATCATTATACATTCTTATCATTGGCCAAAAACACACCCATTTGCAGCAACTGAAATGCAATGTGGCTAAGTGAATAGAGTTACATCTGCAGTAATGTGATGACACTGTTCACTGATATTCTGGTTTTAGTATCTGTTGGGAAGCAGGGAAAAAGGTTATATCATGTCAGCAGAAGGCAATAAAAAAAAGTTCTCTCGGAGGAAGTATTCCTAGTGTTATTCCAAGCCAAAGACACTCTATTGTTATTAAGCCATTGCTTCCCCTAGCTTTCAAGGAGGGTAAGGGGTCACTGACAAATTGACATCCTTTGAGCAGGAAGGGACGGTGCATCGTGTTCAAGGACTCTCCAGTGATGAAAAGGGGCCTTGATGGCTGACCTTTTGGTTGAAGAATGGGGCCCTCTAATAACGACTCCACACTGAGTTCACATACACACATACGAACATTTGACAGTAGAATTCATTAGGCATTGGAATTTTAGGCCTCTTGTGTTGGCATTTTGTGGATGCTACAAAAGAGTCTACTAGAAAACTTCTTGTCCAGGATGTACTGGTTTAGTGAGAGGGCAGGAAGAAAGTGGAGGTGACTGCTTTCTCGAAAAAGCCAAATTAATTTCTTAACAAATATTATGTCTGTCAAGTGTTTCACTTTTTAGTGTACACACTACGTGCTTCATTCTCTGATTAATAATATAACAGAAAGCAATGGCAATCAAATGGAACTACTAGAGTGTGAATCTCAGCATCAATAGTACTACCTGTACTATTAAGTGTGTGCTGTGCAGCACACAAGAGTGTGCTGCACAGCACACTCTTGGAATGACGAGTGCACTGCACAGCACTCTTGAGGGAAATCAGAGTGATATGACATGATTAATGGTGCATAACATGTATGTGTGATTTTGAAACAATTGCACAGTAAAATTGCATTAGCAGCATCACCGTGGGTTTTTTTTCTCTTTGCATTGTAATTAAAAAAGGTCACAGACATCTAGTGCAAACATGAGCATCACATCAGCTGATTGATGAGCGCACTGAAGCTGTCAATTAGCACCACCCTTTAGACCATGAAATATACGATCAATGCAAGTAGCAGAGTATAGATCAAATGTCAACAGGCAGTCTGAGGCCTATTCACACTGGATTTTAGTGATGGTATAAAAAGAAACATGAACAAAGTGCAGCGGATATCACAACCAGACCTACAGAAGAATATGTCTTCATATAATAAATATATTTTTGTGTGTTCACAGAGAAGATAGTAATTGGGGCTACATTTCCAATCACTCAATGACTTGACTAGTTATAAAAAAATAAATAGACATTGGACACATTGATGACTCATTGACCAATGAGTTGTTGCCTCTGGGCTGAATCACACCTCAAAGAGAAACCATATGTGTCACTGGGTCTCACAGCTCCTCTGGAGGAAAGCCATCGCCAATAGGAAGCGGAAGACGCAAGTGGAGGATAAACCGTACTCACAGCAATGTGTTGTATCTCATATTTACTTTAAATGAACAATGTGCCGCAGTGAGTAGTACAATTTGGCACTGTCTACATGAACGCAAGGCCAAAGGTCAGCTTATGTTGTAAGACAGAAGTGTTGGACCTGATAACAACTCGGTGGCTCGCTCATTGACAGGTGCTCCAGGCACTGCTGCTGCAGGACAGCCTCCCTGCTCGCTACACTGTGACATGAATTATGAAAATGTCTGTAACAAGTGAAATCAGAGCAGATGGAAATGGTCTAATCCCACTGAAAGACTTCTCTCATCCTACCTAGTGTAATACAGGATAAAATTTAAAAAATAAGATCAAATTTCATTCCTAAAATGGATGTTTTACAGCTCTCAAAGCCCATGTGTCACAGTGACTTTACTGTACACTAAAGAACTATCACACATGAGTGATGGAGGGACTTCACAACAAGGAAAGATGATGTTTACGCTTCTCCTGACAGCATACAACTGGTCAAAGATTGAATATCAAAAAAGACCTTTGACAAGGGAGCGACACCCTCTTTTGAGCTCAGGCTTTGCTCCTTTGACATATCAAGAGTTGGCCTCAGGCGTATCACGCTGTATCAGATGTATCCCTCTCATTCACTTCAGTGGCACAGAAGAGATATGCCACAAATACACCAACACACCAATCTCACTGTCAAATGAAAATAAAACTCCTACCAGTTCCAGTATTTCCAAATCCTCCCTGATCCTCCTCTAATACCAGGAGTATAAATGTAATTCAAGCTCCTCATCAGGTTACTCTGTGAGACATCTGCTGGGTCAGCTCATCCTAGCAGCTCTTTGGACTGTTGTCAGCACTCCATCCTGTGGACGTGTGCCAGTAACCCCTCCGTCCGATCAATAGACACCGGCGGCTAGCTTTCCCCCTTTTGCTCTCTCTCTCTTTCTGTTGGCTTGCACTGTATAAAGACTGCGCTGTTCTGCCAGCGCAGCACAGTGATTAGGCTTCAGGCCTGTGTGAATTAGCTTAATCTGTGTCCGTGATGAAGGACAAGGCTTTTCATGCCCACTGGAGACGTTCACTGGACATAAAATAAGCTAATCTTCAGGAAATTTAGAGACAGAATGGAGTTTGTATGCTGTGTGTGTGTGTGTGTGTGTGTGTGTGTGTGTGTGTGTGTGTGTGTGTGTGTGCGCGCGCTCACGCGTGCATGCATACATACAGTATGAGGCACAGTCCCCACAGTGATATGCCTTAATGCTGCTTATCCTTCAACAGTAAGACGTTCCTGAAAATGTGCAGCTCGCGGCTCGGTGTTGTGCTACCATCACCGAACATACTGAGAAAAGTGAAAAGCATCCTGTTTGAAACAGACTGAACAGTGGGGGTCTCAATCTGCCACCAGAGGTCAATTTGAGGGGTATTGGAGTGGACTGTGTTCTCCATGTTACATTCTGCTTTCCATGTCTGCAGAGCAAGCTGCAGGAAAATCTCAAAGTTTTATGGGTTTGAAGCAACAAAGAAATGATTTAAAGTTATGAAGTCCTGAGCACACACTGATACCCTTTCCTTCTCTTTACAACTGTCCATCATGCACCTGCACATACGCTGACATACAGTAGGTTGAACACCGACCCAGAGCCAGCTAAGAGGCAGCCCAGCCCTCCTCCTCCTCCTCTTCTCCTCCACATCATCTGCTGGATAGATTGTATGTCCTTGACAAACTGCCAGCACACAACCCCCCCCCCCCACCACCACCACCCCTTCTGCAAATCACAATCGATCAAAGCACAACTACACTGTGGGAAAGGTGTGGAGTCCCCACCATACTTTCTTACATCTCTTATGCTCCACAACCTAACATGTGAAAACCAATTAAAACTTAATGTACGTCAAACTATTTTTGTGAGTATACACAAGGAGATCCAGCTTTGTAATCATTCATATTTCACATAATGCGAGAAAAATCCAGATGTATTACGGAAACCCAGAACAACTTCTAGTTGTGAAGGGAGTTGTCCAAACAAGACGATTTCGGAGATGAAGAGCAGCCACACGCCTTTTGTTTACAAGGTGTTTTTCAAACCGCTACAGGACTTTTACGCACAACCAACGGTGACTTTGTGTCAGCAGCGAAGTGGGGCAAGATATCTGTTATACAGTATGTCGTGTCGTCAATGCACGAGGATCCCCACAACATGTTTGTGATCAGGAGCAGAGCATCCAAATCTAATCACCATGCATACTCCTCAAGTCGTGTTCGGATTCCCTGCGCATCTCCAAATTGCAAGACCACGTCTCGCTGAGCCTTCTCCGGTGGCATTCTTCTTCTTTGTCCAATTATTTTAAGTTATTTTAAAGAAAAAAGGATGCGATGACTTACCGAAATGAGATCCTGGTCAATACCAGCGACCGGTTTCTCTTGTGTTCCCTCTGCCCCTGGTCCGTGTCCTCTTTCAAATGTGTCCGCGGCGTTCTTGGATCAGATCAGAACAGAGCGGTGCGCCTTTTCTGTCCTGTGAGCGGAGTTGCTTGGGATGGAGCGATCATTTGCCGGTATGCCGGGCCGGGCTTGTTAGGCAGACGCATCCGCAGGGATGAGGAGGAGAAGGATGTGGATGAGACGGAGGAGGAAGAGGCGAGGTGTTAGGTTCGAAAGCGAGACGGAGAGGAAGGAGAGCAGCAAAGCACTGCAGCAGCGATGGGGAGGGAACGCCACCGGAGAGCAGGCAGACAGCAGCACTCTCTCCCTCTCACGCACATTCACGCACAGTGCAGACATCATACGAGGATATGGAGCGCCATCTTGGGGTCGCATTTGGTAGGATGGGAGTCTGACATTTAATATCTGTCAAATGGGTGACGTCTGCTTGACAGCAGGTGTGGAGTGACAGTGTTGCGCGACAAGGGAACCTTAAAGGTTATTGCGCTTTGACCTGTCCCGGTTCTGCAGGATGACAATGTTTCACTGCTGTGTGGTAGAAAGTCATTTGAGTGAAATTTGCTCATGGCACCATTTAGTCTCCTGGAACAATCCTCCTCTCCTCTCCAGGAACACAGTTGATTCTTTTACCCTCTGAGCTCTTGTGACAGACTGTAAAACTGTACATTTATAATAAGATCTGGACAGAATCCAACTGTGTTAATGTTACAGTGACATCCTATAAGCAGCACCACAATGTGGGATAAATAACGTGATTAAACTATTTACAGGAAAGTACTGCAAACTTTACAGCAAAACAGCAAAAAATAGATAAACTAAGAAAATGAAAAGACACGCCTCAACCTGCTCTGATGGTTTTATATTATATTCTGTTATGTTATATTATACTATTCATTCATTCATCTGCTTATCCGCCCCTGCAGGGTTGCGGGGGACCTAACTCAGCAGACTTAACAGAAGAGAGTCGGGGGGGGGACACCATGTGCAATGCCAGTGCACCGCAGAGCCACATGAAAGACAAACAACCACTCACGCTCACACCTACGGACAATGTGGAACCAATCTATTCACCTGAAGTGAATGTTTTTGGAGGTGGGAGGGAGACAGAGAACCTGGACAGAACCCAGACAGAAAGGGTGAGAACAAACATACTGACCACTTGCTGACCACTTCACCACCATGCTGCCTTATATTATATTATATTATATTATATTATATTATATTATATTATATTATATTATATTATATTATATTATATTATATTATATTATATTCCACATGTTTCATCTATTTGATTTGATCGTATGATATGAATTGGAAAGTACCAACTCTTTTGTATGCAATTTTTCATCTTACATTATGGAAACTTTTTTGAAACATTAAATAAAGCATTCTGTGTGGTGAGCACCTGGGCAACTGAGTCGGTGGTAAAGGAGACACAACTCTGCAAACCCAGAGAATGGTCCTCTCGACCGGCGGATTATTCTTCCTGTGGCACACTTCCAAGTTCTGCAGTGGGGACATTCGTCCAAGTTAACCTGTCATCCCAGAATCCTCTGAAGTTTCTGAAGTTTCTGGTGGCCCAGTATCGCTAGGGGAACTAGAAAGTTTGTTGCTGCCTGCCCTGTCTGTGCCCGCAGTAAGGCCCATTCCTAGCCGCCCCTGGTTCCACGTCACGGTAGATTTTGTGACTGGATTACCTCCTTCCAAAGGTAATACAGTTATTCTTACTCTGATTGATTGATTTTCCAAGTCGGTGCATTACAGACAGCTAATCTCCTGGTGAATCATGTTCTCAACCTTCATGGTAACCCCGTGGATATCATTTCTGATCATGGGCCTTAGTTCTCTTCTGCAGTCTAGAGGGAATTCTGCAAGGCGGTGGATACAGACCAATACTGTACTGTACTATGGCAATAATGCAACTCCTAGTTTGGTAGGAGATTATTTGTGGAGATGTTCTTTGCTCTTTGTTGCAGGTTAGGTGGGGATATGGAGTTGAGGGTCAGCATCAATCTACCTCCACTCCATCCAAGCTTCTGGTTCTTTGTGAGCTGGTTGTTATGCAGCTCATGTGCTTCAGTGCCCAGTCTGCCTTTTTGTCCTTCAAAAGGCAAAGGTCCTTCTGATCCCAAACCCTGGAATTTGTTCTTCCTGTGTTTATTTGGACTGTTTTAATTCATAATAAAGTTATTGTTGTCCCCTTTCTTCGGCCTCTGCTCCACTTTTGGATCCACTCCTTGAAATCCTTGACAGCTACGTCATTACATTCTGGAGATTCAAAGGGTGTTCATCAGGAAATGTGACCATAACTGTGTCCCAATACAGTAATGACCTGGTAGTTTATTTCTAGTAACATATTGTTTCTTAACACATAATTCAAAACACAAAAATTCTGAAATACAGGGGAAATGTTTGCAAATAATGCTGCAGCCAATTAATTATTGTACATTTACAAGTAAGAATCTTTTCATATATGGTCCATGTGATTTTTTTTTCCTCCCTCTTCTGGGGGAAGTCTGCTTTCTCTAACTTTGTCTCCAAAACATCTCACCTTGGCTCTTGGGTCAGCTATCAGAGGGAAATAAAGAGTTCCACTTAAAGGACTACAGGAGGTTTTCTCTTCACTGACAACAAGTCACCGCTAGGTGGAGCCACGAGGACGAGATATACGGTAGTTTTTCAATTACATTGTAAATCGGTTTATCAAACATTCTGGATTGAAGTAAATCTGCATAAAGTTTATACATATTGCGTTCAACTGAAACGAAAAATAATTATTAACATTAATTCATTTTCTTAAAACAATTACAACTGCTAAATGACTAATTTGCCGTTATTAATACATACTGGGTTGTTTCTGCATTTTTCTAGTGGCCATTTAAATATCCCGTGCAGTATTTTTCAGTTCACTTTTTGATAACTTGTGTGGTTTCATCAACAGAGACGGGGTCATGGAGTCTTCTGACTTGGTCATTAGTTCCAAATGTGACAAGATTTAATTAAAATATGTAAGCTGATTTTTCTTTAACAATACACGACTCACAAGTTTTTGAAACATGATGCATCATATTTCATAATTTGTTAAAGGGATTTGACAGTGGATAGTGAAAATGGGACATTTGTCCTATAAAAGGTAGTGATGTAAATGATCATCTGAAAATTTTACAATCCCTGAAATAATTAGAAATAAAGTGCTGAATATTGATATGTTTCCCACCTTGTTGTCATTGATGATACTGTAATCATTGTCAGAAATCATTGACATGATAAGTGTCTTCACATAAATGAATAGCATTAGTCTAACTGAGCTGCAAACGCTGGAACAGGGACAATGCCAGCTCCCTGATCCACGGTATTCCTCTCCTCTCCTTCTGGTATTGAGAGAACCACAAGACAAAGACAGAATTATTATCAATTTACGGTTTTCAGTTTATTAGGGCAGGATGGAGCTGCCCGCCACTCTACCTCCCACTGTATGTATTATATGCCTACAGCTCCCATGTGTGTGTGTGTGTGTGTGTGTGTGTGTGTGTGTGTGTGTGTGTGTGTGTGTGTGTGTGTGTGTGTGTGTGTGTGTGTGTACACCTATATGCATGTTTGCAAATATATGGTAATCATAAGTAGAAAATGATTGCCCCAAGGGGATTAATAAAGTACATTTCTTCTTCTTCTGCTACAACTGTGGAGGCAAAGACTCTCCGGTAAGGAGAGAAGCCTCCTCCTGGACTATAGTACGGGGACTGTGCCGGACAATTAAGATCCTTAACCTGAGATCCACATCAGTCCCGTTTGGAGAACTGGAGGGTCCTCTCCTTGGAGATGAACGACAGATCAGCCTGCACACAGGCAACATAAAAATACTGTACAAACAATGTGTAAAAGTAATCAACAAGAAAAGCCTGTGTGACAGAGCGCCCACTACCTGGGCCAACAGGATGACGGGAAATGGATCTGACCCACAGTGGAGACTTCTATACAACCTCCCCTCAAGAAAAAAACAGCCGACCTCCAGTGGAGACTTTTACATGGAGAAAAGTAGGTCAAGGTCTAATTTCAACTTTTGTACACTCAGGAACCAGATAAGATAAAAAGAGGAGAAGGCTAGTATGAGTAAGACCATAGATTAAAGCTAGTGCTTTGATCAATGACTGTTGGTCAGAGCACTAGCTTTGATCTTTGACCAATGCAAGTAGGTCAGGGTAAAATTTTGAATTCAGGGGTTTCGCGGGATGTTGCAGTCTGTGACTGCCTTGTTGAACCCTGCAAGGATCAATGATCATAAAACAATTTCCTATAATACATGGCTACAATAGAGTAAGTAAGGATTAAAAGATTCAATTAAATTTGATTGACAAATTGATATTCTAGCTGAATATTCTAACTAGCTGGTATTCTTAGGGTTGGGGTTATTTTGGTATTAGACAGTCAGTTGCAGTTTATTCTGCACCTGGTATGAGTCACATTTAGACATAACAAACAAGCTTAAAGCAGTTAAGTAGTGTAAAGAAAATCCTAGTGTCCTTTTTGTTTGTGCCCGAGCGCTAATGATGGTTCTCTTCAGTACAACTTTGGTTTTGTTAATTTCCTGTCAGCTAGAAGAAAACACTAGTGTGTTATATTTGGACATACATTGTCTTGGTATAACAAAAATATGCCTTGAACACATTTGGGAATAAATGGTTGTTCCTATTTTATAGATGAGTAAAGCAGCAATAAATGGTCTGTGCTATTTTATAGATAAGTAAGGCAATATTGTTCCGTTTTCTTGTACATTAGCAACACATGGTCTTCTTCTTCTTCTCCTTTCGCCTTTTCCCTTCAGGGGTCACCACAGCGAATCAGTCGCCTCCATCTAACCCTGTCTTCTGCATCCTCTTCTCTCACACCAACTACCTTCATGTCCTCTTTCACTACATCCATACGGGGACATCCTAATAATATTCTAGATTTTTGTAAATAACAGGAAACAGCATGACCACAGTGGAAGATTGATCAGTTGATGAAGGACCGAGAGAGAAATTCATTTCATGAAACAGCAATACCAGGATAAGGTCAGAAAACATTTAAATTTTTTACTGCTTTGACACATCCTCATTCTGGCCCACTTCAGTAGTGAAAGTTGCAACTCATTTAATTTGAAGAGCACATTCATAAAATGTGTTGCAACTGTGAAATTACTATTTTTCCACAAAAAATTATGAAGCAACCATCTTTTCCAGGATGTGGTTCAAAGTCACACCCTTATGTGGCTCTGTGACTGTTAAAGGCTGCACAGTTCTTGGATGTGTGCCCAAAAATAAACTTGGCAGTTAAAGCAAACATTATTAAATTGCTGGAAGATTTTTGTTTACCTTCAACTGACAAGAAACAAGATGATTTGTTCACCTGAGAAACAGATGTGACAGGTGAGACACGAGGTGATCAGTCATGTTTTACGTCACTAAAGGTGACAGAGAGCAATGAATTAAGTAACTTACTGGTAGATACCACTCTTCTGCCAAAACAGGATTTATTTTTTTTGCCATTTTGCACCTAAAAGCAATAGTCTAACGGTAGTTTGATCCTCTTTGGTTGGAATTTATCTGTCTCTAGGAGTCAGCAGTTTTATTTTATGTCTAGTAATCAAGAGCACAAAGCACCTAGAGAGTTCTCTTGATCTTCTTTTGTTCTTTTACATAAATTATTGTAAGCTGTGGTGAAGTTAAACTTTATAATGAAATTTCAGTGTGTCCTCTATCCTACATAAGGGTCCTATACTGTGTTTCCAGAGAGATATAGGAGAGAATGAAGTGGTATAAAAACAGCCAACTATGTATGGTATGGATATAGCCTGGTACAACATTCTTGACAGCACTTGGTAAACCTCCCCCAATAGAGCTCGACACAAAGTCATGATAGTTTGTCTTGTTTTATGCACTTGTTTAATTGGTTGATACTGTATTCTCATTGAAGACATGTACAATAATGAAAAGCATACATTAGCACACAAATGATTAGTCAGTCAAAGTGAAAATATTTTAACTGAATTACGTATAATGTTTTCTCAGTTCACCCCACTTCTACACATGAGCGCCTCGCAACACTACAGGAAACGAAAAGAATCTGGTTGGGAAACATCAAATGTGTGTTTGATTGCTGTTGTCATCTGTTGTCTGACTCTCAGGGTCTCACGCTTCAATGCTTCAAGGCACCACTTTTGATGTGCTGTTGATGACTTTAATTCCTGTGGGGCACCAGCACTGCAAAACAGGCAAACACACACACACACACACACACACACACACACACACACACACACACACACACACACACAAATACCTTAACTTTACATCTGCAGATTTTCTTGTAGTAAGCACGCAGCGCACCAGAAAGATGCAGAAGCAATTTCAATGAAAAGCAGATGCAAGTACTTCAGTAAAAATACAGCAAACATTCAAAATAAACTTTTTCCCTGCCCTTGCATACATGTGCACACCCTTTTATAACAGGCTGATGTGGTTGTATTCAGATTTAACCAATTCATGTTAAATTGGAGTCAACACACACACACACACACACACACACACACACACACACACACACACACACACACACACACACACACACAGACACACACACCTGTTACACACCCAACTGTTACTAAAGGATTGCTCTCAACTGGAGCGGACGTCTTTCTTCGGTCTCGTGTTGTCGCTATCTCTGTAACTCATAGCCATACTGACTCTCACTGACTCTCTGCAAAATGACGAGAAGATGAGAAAAATCGGAGGAGGATGGGAACAAAAATATGAAGGATACCCTGGACGAGATGGTCTCTTCTATGAAAGAGTAAAAGAGCGAGTTAAAGAGCGACTTTGATAAGTTAAGGAGTGACTTTGATAAAAAGTTGGAAGAAAAGCTAAAACCGGTGCTAGATGCCGTGGGAGAAATGAAAGATGAAATGAAGAAAATGCAGAAAGACATAGATGAAAAAGACAGAAGAACTGTTCTCTTAGAACAGGAACAATAAAGAATCGATGATTTGGAACAAAGCATTTGTATGTATGATGTGATCATCACTGGCATCAAACTCAAGCTGAGGAATTACGCACATGCTGTGGCGAGAGGAGAGGGAACCGAGCACAGTGCTGACATCGAATCTCTGGAGCAACAAGTGAGTTCTCAACTGAGGGATTTGGAGATAACTATAGATCCGGACCAGATTGAGTCGTGTTACCCATTACCATCTGGAGGTAGGAGACCACCTGCAGTGCTGATAAAATTCCAGAATCGTAAACACAAAATTGCTTTTCTGAAACAAGACTTCAAACTGAAAGGAAAAAGTGTTTACATTAATGAGAATCTCACTAAAAGGATATCGCTAAAAAAGCTCAACAACTAAAGAAGAATGGGCTGATTGACAACACCTGGATGAAACAAAGGGGCTTTCTCCGGAGCAGATGAAAACAACGGTGACCAGGAGTGCAGAGGAGTTGATGAAATACGAGCAATAAAGACGGAAAAAAATTGTTACTACACCAAAGATCACTACAACAGAGTCCCTTCAATATAGTGGGAGCTCTACACCAATTTTGGACACATCAAGTATTACATGGAACAGTTGAAAAAACCAACATCATCAATGTCAGTGTTAGAATAATGTATATAATCTCATATGTACTCTTTTATATTCCTTTATTCTTTGTACTACATGGCATGACCATATAAATGTTTATATCTGTGTTTAAGTGTCTTGCTATGTATTTAGTTATTTTTTCAAGGACACAACAGCAGCAATGGGATCACTGGAGTGATAGTAGAGGTCCCTTGAGCAGGATGTGACCTCTGAACTGTTAATTTGGAATGTGCCTGGTTGTAGTTGTCTTTAAGGAAAGTAAGTTGTAAAAAATAAGAATTATAAGCTCTTTTATGGCATCATGCCACAGGGGTCGTTTTACTATTGTTTTTCTGCCCCCAAGAGAATAAAAAAGAGGTTTTGGCAGAGACATGTTGAGAACGGGTTGGAGATCTGTAACTGATCACATCTTTGTTCGTTCTCCTCATGAGTGAAAAGTACAACTGCTGTCTTTTCCTTTTTGTGAGTGCGTTTTTAATCATCTAGGTTGTTTGAACCTGACAGTCAGAAACATGGATTAATAAGAAGAAGAAAAAGGGATCACAATCAGACTCAGAAAAAAGTTTATTGCCAGATACAGTAAAGTTTACCACACAAGGAACTTGACCCCAAAAGGTACATGTGACGCAAAAACAACACTGCTCAACAGCAAAAGTACACCATAGCGGGCATCGTGCTATGGGGCTGGTTTTTTTCAGCTGGAACTGGGGCCTTAGTCATGGTGGAGAGAATAATGAACAGTTTCAAATACCAGTCAGTGTTGACACAAAACCTTTGGCCTTATGATAGAAAGCTGAAGGTGAATTTCAAAGCACACATCCAAATCAACAAAAGAATGGCTTCAGACAAGGATTTGGAAGGTCCAGCCAGAATCCCATTGAACATCTGTGAGGTGATCTGAAGAGGATTGTGCACAAGAGAGACCGTCACATTCTATCGGATTTGGAGCGGTTTTGCAAAGAAGAGTGAGAAAATATTACCACATGAAGATGTGCCACACTGATGGGCTCCGACCGAAAAAGACTAGGGGCTGTCGTAAAAGCTAAAGGTGCTTCACAAAATATTAGACTAAGGGTCTGCATATTTATGCAACCTGGTTGTTTTACGTATTTTTATTTTATATTTTCTTCTTTAAAGGTTTCAGTTTGTTTTTCAATTGCATTCTACAGGTTACAGCTCACATTAACACTAGAACTCCCAAGGCAGTGATTTTGACTGCTTTCAAAATTTGAAATGTCATAACATAAAAAAACCATATGTACCTATAGGCGCCTGACTTTTCCTAAATATGTGTATATTTTATTTTGACATTGTTTGATCATTAAAATTTCAATAAATAAAAGATATCTGAGTATTACTATCTAGAACTACCATAAGCAGTGATTTTGACTGCTCGGACATTATTTGTATATAATTTGGATTATCGTTGAAATGATCTAAGAATAAATTGGTGGAATAGATAAAAACACATCAGGACACTAAATTAAAACTATAATGATTGAGTTTTTAAATTAATTTAATTGAGACAAGGCAACTTATCTGCAATTACACATCCAAACTCGAATTGTGAAATGAAAACAAATGTGGTCATATTCTTTTTAAAAAAAATTTTTTAACAACTTTAAAGGATTCGTGGCCTTCTGGAGGAACCTGAGAGCTGAATACATTGAGTTTTATTATCATTAATAATGACGATTACCAGGTGTTAGATTACTACTGTTGACAGGTGATACAGACGGGGTTTTGCTGAAATAGACGCTTGAATGAACAAAGTCTGTTTCAGTAAGGATGCCAAGGAAAGTTTCTTATGTCACCATAACATGTCTCCCACGCCTCTCTCGTCGCTACAGGAACATCGCTTCTTTTAAACAAAATGTTTTTGGACAGATTTGATTATTGTAGGAGGAGTATCCTCTAGAAGCGCCATTTCAATTCTTAAACCATTCACGACATCATGTGTTCGCGGACTGAGGGCTATGGAGCAGGAGATACCTGCATGCGATCTCCGCCAGAACACTGTGGCTGTGTGCGGCTTTCAAAGCTCACGTTTCCAACGCGTAAGTTACACTTACCCACAATTAAATAAAAAAAAGTGTGTGTTTTACGCGCACACATCAGAAAAAAGCAGGAGTGTCCAGATTTCTTTTAAATGGGGTGTTTTGATGCTTTGAAAGGGGGGGGGGGCGTGACCGACAAACATTTATAATAGCTGGTATATGTACAGGTTTTTGAAAATGTCTACGCACACCAGACTCAATTTTGGACACTAGGCTTGAATGTTTAAGTTTACCAACAATATTACCTGCGAGTGTAATCCCAAATTTTAAATGATCTAAAAGTGAAACTTACTTCTTTGAGAACGGAAGTAAAATCACAAGCTGCGGTTGCACAGATTTTCTACGGAGGATTTAGAGAGGAGCTTTCATCGAGAATTGACAAAACCTCAACAGCAGTGGAGGATTTAGTGTTTTCATGGTGGGAAAGCCACGCCAGGAAACCACAGTGACAGAAGAATGACCGATGGAGAACGCAGGCTGCGCGCTGCGTGGACGCAAATTGTGGCCTGAAGCGGTGGCGCACCGTGTAAAACTGACATTAAACCTACGACATTGTCGTCTTGGTCAGGTCAGTGCAGTAATGAAAACGTACAAACTTCCATGTCCGACATCGAGCAGCGTGATGAAGAAACGTTTCTAAAACTCACCGGGATCTGACCTCTGGCGCATCCGACCTCTCCGCTGACGCGGGCGACTGCGCTGACTGCGTGTTGGGGATATAAAGGTCTTCCAAACAGGGGAATTCCACACAAATCATTTCCCATTAGTCAGAATGAAACTGAAATTGCTTTAGGACTTACGGTTATTTTGCATCCTTTGGTTTGCAGGAATATATTGTTTACTCACTAACTGTCTTTGATTCTTCTAAGGTCACATGTGGTTGATATCAATCGAAACGCATAAACATCCAATAGACTGTACGAAAGACGAAAGTATGCGTTGCTGGGTGTTTTAGTGTTATAATATACTCCATAATATCTTCATATAATTGTTTTTTAAGGATTCAGATAATTCCTCTCTATAAAGGTGTACGCGTTATGATGTATAACTAATAATAACAATAATAATAATAACCAGTACTTTAATTGCCCCTCTTGGGGAAATTCTTTTTACACTTCACACTTCACATATATATATATATATGTGTGTGTGTGTGTGTGTGTGTGTGTTTGTGTGTGTGTGTGTGTGTGTGTGTGTGTGTGTGTGTTAATTACACACACACACACAGGGGTTACAGGTTACAGGCCTGTAACAAAGATGTGTAGCTTGCATAGAACTAAAGGCAAAAAACATGAATTCAAATTTTCACCATCCCCTCTAACGTGCATCTGTGAAATGATCTGCATGCTGTTCAAGTAGATTTTTCGCGGGGTGGGGAGTTTTAGGGTCCTTTATGATTGAAGAACAATTAAAGCTTGGTAGGTAAGATGAAGTGAATTGTAGAATTAAGATGAGATGAATAGTACAATAAAGATACAATTATGGGGTAGCACATGTTATTTATGTTATAAAAGTAAATTCTAAATCCAAAATAAATTGATCTTTGCTGAAAAAACCAAAGTACAGTACCTCAAAGCTGTACTGAAACAGTTGTACTCAGTTACTTTCATTAATCATAAAAGCAGTTCTATAGACCAGTAAAGTAGCACAGCACAGTGTTCCTACATAAAATTAAACTGTCAATTCACAGCCTGTCTCAGTGCAAAGCTGCAGTCCTTGTTTGAATGTTTCAGATTATTGACTGGTTGATGTCTCCCTCTCTCCTCCAGCCTCTTCTTCGCTTCAGTTTCCTTGCGCTTCTGCTTTTACCTCCATCTCTGTCCTGTGAAAGCAAAAGACCTCTGGAAATTAGAAATAAATACTTGGCAATTGTGCAAACTGATCTTGAAAACACAGTAAGTAAATTGATTTTATTCATTGACGTGTTTGTTTCACCATCCTGCACTCAAGATAAGTATAGTTTTGACTTCAGCAAGAGGAAAGGATTAGACATATTGACATCATTTTTTTTGTTTGTTTTTTCTTTGTTTTTTTTAAATTTGTGCATCAGCGATTCAAATTCAAATAAAGTTATTTTGCTGAAATAAGGATCAAGTGGCAAAACAACAATGGATAGAATTGAATATATGAATAAATAGATTCGATAATAAAGCAGTAACTAGTGCAATGAAAATGGAGAGAGGAAGAAAATAATTTATGATCAATACTATTTCCTTACATATACGCACACACACACGCACACACAGTCTCTGATTCTTATGGTAGCTTTGCTTCATGTTAAAAGTGATAGAAAGAATATTAAAAATCTTAGAAAATTGCATGTAATAAAAACTAAAAATTGATTTTCTTTCATAAAGGGAAATAAATATTTAACCCCCTAGAAAACCCTGATTTAATACTTGGTGGCAAAACCTTTTTTGGTAAGCATAGCAGTCAGACATTTCTTGTGGTTGCTGACGAGGTTTGTCATAAAAAGTGTCCTTAATGGCTTGGTATAGGCCAGCTTGAGGAGCATAAAGTGTAAAAACTGATAAAATATTTGACCCAACGGTGATCTTCACAAACTTTGTCTGAGATCCCACTGATGTTCAACACATGATCAACGTTTGCCCATGATCATCAGGGTAGATCCATCTTATTTTTTCTCTTGTAGGCAACACAAGTCAGCATTCCTTCTCGAAACAGCCTCAACAATTTCACTAGCTCTTCTTCTCGTAGTACCAACATTTAAAGTTGCATGTCAAAATTTCTGACATTGTGGGGCGCCAGTTGCTCAGCGGTAGAGCGGGTCGTCCAATGCTCCCAAGATCGGCGGCAAGAAGATAGCTCCCATTGCATGCTTACAGGTCCCTTGTGTGTGTGTTACAGGGGCCTATACATATATATATATATATATATATATATATATATATATATATAATGTGTTTGTGGGGGGGTGTATGTGTATATGTGTGTGTGTGCATGTATTACTATTAGTATTATTAGTATTATTATTACTGTTCTCATTTATTGAAGAGAGAAGAAATTGCCACCCTGCTGCAGAACTCATCCTGCCAAGGGTTGCAATACAATCCATGTAACTGCAATTCTACCAACATCGTGAGTACTATTAACTTTATTCATAGACAGACAGACAGACAGACAGACGGAAGGACAGACAGACAGACAGACAGACAGACAGATACGTTATTAATCCCGGAGGAAATTGCACAAATGTATTTCCTTTCCCTTTTATTTTCAATTCTCAAGTGCTTGAGATTAACAAAAGTGACCATAAAAGTGGGATTCTGACCTGTTTTGCATTTGATGCTGACAAACAAAAGCACAAGTAATTGCAACAATTCATTTCACTATTCCTGTTCTGTGTTTTATAAGCATCACACAGCCATGCAAATCCATAGGTAGCAGCTGTGAATTGAGTCGAAAATGATAAACTGCTTCCAAACATGGGTCAAACATTTTTGTAACTGATGATGTTGAATATTGTTAAATATTTAAAATGACTTATCTGCCTCTCTTTTGCAGGATTCCATGAGAGCTTTGCATAAACTAACCTGCAAAATGAGGAATTTGAGTCTATTCATCACAGATGGACTGACCACTTCTGTCCTAAACTCAATAGGTTGCCCTTGTGTTGAGCGACCAGTAAGTCAATCCACATGCACGTTGATATATGTCTGAAAAACACATTTTCATTAAAATATTACAGGGGGCAGCAGCGAGGTGACCAACCTTTTTCTTTCAGTTTCTCTGCTTGAGATGATGCATAGTTTAATTGGAATGTTGGCATGCTGTAGCTTTTCCGTTGCCAGATATTTGGTGAGTCACTGAGAGGTTAGCCACTCCACTGTGCTGGTTGTATCAAAACATGAGCTTGTTTTTCAAACAAATTGAGTTATTGCCAGGCAGCTAAGGATATTCTGTATGCGCAGAATGTACTCTTCAAATATTGTTTTTTGTGCACTCTCTTGAAATCCAAAGCCGTTTAAGTCACTCCCCTGGACTTTAAGAAAGTTCTTGAAGACATTTTGTTTCTCATCTAAGAGACTTCTTCATGAAGTAAGCATGAAGACGTGCATGTATTTTGGTCACTAAGGTTGAAACATCCTAACCTGTGATTTTTAGTTACAGTAACTTGTAGGATGGTTTCTATTTGAAAATCCACAAAAATACACATTTTTCAAGTAATTTTACAGCAACACGCATTATGGAGGCAGAAGTGTATCTGCAATTGGAAACTTTTTCTACAACTGCTAGGAATGTAATGATCATCTAGATCAGGAGTGGCCAACCAGTTAGAAACATTGGTGCATACGTCATATGTGCTGTCTCTCAAAAACTCTCAATTCAACCAAGTCCACAAACAAAAATAGAATACCGTAATTTACGATAGCGATTTTCTTTTGCTATAAATATTGCTTTGTGGGAATTCTGGCATTCTTTGCCTTGAACAATCCTATACAATTTCCTCCGGGATTAATAAAGTATCTATCTATCTATCTATCTATCTCTTCAAATCTGGCTTGAGTTGAGAGAGCTGAAGTGACGCTGAAGATTTGAAGCTTTGAAATGCACCAATGACACCTGATATATAACGCAGAATGGCTTGCCATTATGTTCAGCAAAAAATATATAAACTTTCCCACTCTGTTAAAATTATTTATTTTCATATTTTTGCTTTGGTTTGAATTTTTTCCCTGCCATTTTGAGAGCAAACTTGACACAAATTGTTAACTCAGGCCATCTTGCCCCTATTGGGAGACTTTGCGATATTTTCTTCTCACGTATGTGCATTTGAAGAAAATACCATAGTAAACACAAACGAAATAAGCAAGCACATTAAAATAAACATGAACTTCAATTCGAACATAACAGCTGCATGCGACTCGGAAGCCACAGGTTGGCCAGGGAGACGTACCTATTTGTTATCTTAGTAAGTGGCATTATAGTTAAGCGATAGCTTATCCCATATTTGACTGAAAAACCAGGCTCCCTTTGTCCTAGACCTGTTCCGTACTACATTTTGAATATTGTACTATATAAGAAGAGTTCATTTTGATTATTCAAAGTAGAAGAAACATACTTTATTCATCCCACTGGGGAAATAATTTTTCCGCTCACACACATATACAGTATAGTATATACAGTATGTAAAGGCCCTAGAACATAGACACAGAAGCTACTTTGTGGTGTGTCCAGTGAGCTCTTGTAAGGGAACAGTGCCTTTCTCAAGGGCACCTCACCACTGCTCAGGAGGTGAACTGGCACCTCTCCACTGCCAGTTCACACTCCAAACTTTTGGTCCACACGGGTCCTAAACTGGCCACCCTCTAGTCCCCAGCCCAGGATCTAGTGGACTGAGCTACTGTAGCCCATAATTGACTCATAACTGAGGTCTAAGTCAAGCGAAAGAGCAAACAGGAACTAGACTTGAATCCTCGTGGCTCACCGGTGTAGCATTATAAGGAACATTTATGAGAGTACAGGACCATAATTAACACTAATTAGAAAACCGTTTTTGTGTTGATTTCTCTTGAGTAGACTAAAGACAACAAAGTGATGAAGAAGAAGACAACAGCAGCAGTACAGAGGAGGACTGAGAAAGAAAAAAGCAGGAGGATAATAAAGCTTTGCAAGGGAAAAGTCATCCTATCAGCCATGACTGAATGCTATGAGATGCTGAATAGTCTACTTTTGGAAACCTGAGACCCAGTTCATCCTGATCCATCTGGTTTAGGGTAAGATGGCATCACAAGTGACCATTTGGATGAGTTTCCAAGCTACCTGAAGTCCAGTCTGTTGGACTTCCAAAAGACTGGACTCCATTGCAAGTTTGTTTTCTTATTTACAAGCATGTGCTATTTTTCCAACTACCATGCAGAACTCAGTTTTGGGTGCAGGGAGGTGGACAAGGCTCTGAAATGACACAGCAGATGACGATTAACAGTGCTAAGCAGGTGTTAAGTTGCAGACATGTTGCCAAAAAAAATTAATGACTGTTACAGTAATTTGTAAAGAAAATTCCATTATTTACTTCCCTGAAGTGGTAATTGCTCAATAAAGTCCAGTATTTTAATCTCAAATAGTTAACTTTCACTTTAGATGAGAATAACTTGCCTGGGCACATCTCAGTTTCATTTCATTTTTTGTAGGTGGTTTGTCATGTAAATTCATGATGGATTATGGATGAATTATGACACTGAAAAGAGGCCTTCTGTGTTTGCCTCCGAAGTGTAACTGCTCTGGGATACATGCAAAATGCTCTACTGTCACAAACTTGTGTGTGTGTGTGTGTGTGTGTGTGTGTGTGTGTGTGTGTGTGTGTGTGTGTGTGTGTGTGTGTGTGTGTGTGTGTTTTCGGCACAAGTTACATATTTAATTTATATCTAAATCAAGGTAAAGGGTATACTTAATAATAAATTGACGTTATTACAGAAACAAACTCTCATCACTCTTAATAGATGTTTATTGACAGTAGCTGTAGATGCATTAATCAGTTCCAACACAACTGGCTGTTTCAACATGTCCTATTATGGAAAATGAATCAATCCATGAAGACAGTGTGGAGTTTTCCGTAGTGTCATTTTAAACAGAGATAAATCATACCTGTACAGATGTAGCATACAGTATATGGTGTTACTGCATTACTAATTTGAAATACTGTAATGCTTTGAATACTGATTCAACAGAGACTCTGAAGAGACAATCAACTGCAAAGCCTCCAGTTGCTTTCAGGTCTCACAGAATTCCAAAAAATATGTTTTTTTTTAACAGAACAAAATAAATGCTGTCCTTATTCATCCATCCATCGATCTTTAACCGCTTATCCGGGGCCAGGTCACAGGGGCAACAGTCTCAGCAGGGATGCCCATGCTTCCCTCTCCCCAGACACCTCTTCCAACTCTTCCAGGGGGGAGCCTGAGGCTTTCCCAGGCCAGCTGAGAGACATAATCCCTCCAGCGTGTCCTAGGTCCCTCCCCGAGGTCTCGTCCCGGTAGGACGTGTCCAGAACACTTCCCCAGGGAGGCGTCCAGGAGGCATCCAGAACACATGCCCTAGTCACCTCAGCTGGTCCTCTCAATATTGAGTAGCGGCTCTACTCCGAGCTCCTCACCCCATCTCTGAGGGTACGCCTAGCCAATCTATGGACGAAACTCATGACAGCCATTTGTATCTGGGATCTTGTCCTTTCAATCATGACCCAAAGCTCATGACCAAAGTCCTTATTCATTCATTCATTCATGTTCTATACCCGCCTTCTGCAACTGTCGTGGGTCACAGGGTTGCTGGAACCTATCCCTGCCGACTGGGGGCGTGAGGCAAGGTACACTCTGACGCAATGCCAGTGCACCACAGAGCCAAATGAAGACGGAGAAGCACGTACGCACACATTCACACCTACGGGCATCTGAGACCAGCCAATTTGTTTGAAGTGCATGTTTTTAGAGGTGGGAGGAAGCCAGAGAACCTGGAGAGAACCCAAACACAAGGGGAGAGCATGCAAACTCCGCACAGAGCGAGACTCGCTCTAGGAATGGACTTACTGTGTGGCGGAAACACTACCCACTGCACCACCGTACCACCCCAGTCATTCATTGAGAAAAGCATGAAAAGGATAGATAATAAGAAAATAAATAAATCATTACATAGCGTACAATAAGTGGGCGTTTCTGTAAATGCTACATTTGTCAACCTGGCAAGGTCAATTGCACTTCAATAGGAGATAATTCTGTCTTTAAGTACACCTATGCAGACATGACATCAAAATCATTTGAGTTTTCAATTTATGGGGAACAGGTAACATAATGTTGCAAATAGCCACTTATCAATCGTGAGAATAGCATAACTCCTAACGTAGCATAGCTGCGCATTCAACCATTCTTTTCAGATGCACATCCTCTTCATTCCACACTCGCAGCAGAATTTGGCAGATTCAACAGGATACTTGGTCCCACAACAATGACAAAACTTGGTCTTCATCCCATTGCTGCTTTCGTCATTCATGTCAACAATATCATTCCTAAGAAATTGAACAAAGTTGACAAAGCAGAAAGGTTACAATCTTTTGTTTAAAATTGCTCAGATGTACAGTATTAGCTATATAACATAAATGACAGTGAAATTTAGGTCATAATGAGCGGTGGTAAATAATAGTCCAACTTATAAGATGTACAGGTTTTCCCACATCAATGGTAGCTGAACATCAAACATTACACCTTCATTTTAGTGTTTTGATGCTAACCATGATACATGATCAAATATGCAAGCTGAGCAGTTGCTTTTGTTTAATGGCTGAATATCTAAAATCAAAGGACTTTCTCAAACGCAAATATTCATTAGATTTCACGGATAAGGAGCAGAATGGACTCTGTAGCTGCATGTAATACAGCAACAAACCTCAAGAGGTCAGTATAGACTACACGAGGTAAGTAGTGTTTCGTGTTCATAAGGCTTGTGTAGTGAATCACCTAGATATGGGACGGTTTAATTTCTTTTTGTTAAGAGCTGCTCCAGTCTGTGCATCCCTCACAGGACCATAGCCAGAGCCCATGGCTCGATTCTTGTTTCCCACACTGAGAAGGAACAGAGAGAAGAATGACAAAAACTGCTTGAAAGGCTGCATTTTGCAGGACTGATCCAAAAGTTACAGCTCACATTTGTAAATTATTACAGTTATAATGGAAGTAGTTAAGTTACTTAAGTACCTATGTACCACTACTGATTGAATGTTACTGTAGATCTCTGCAGATGCAAGTCACAAATAAACTATAAAAAAGCTTGAAAAAGGTATTCTTCAGTCAGATTTGCATGAAGGTAAGTGCTTTAAACATAAATATATGATCTACTACCAGGAAAGCACATTCAATTCAAGTAAAGAACAATGCTTTTGACTATTATGTGTGCATCTTGCAATGTGGCATGTGTTGAGTTTCTGTGTGCTCACTGACCCCGAGGGTGGACTTGTGAGGCCAGAAGGATTATTCTTCATTGAAGTCATCTTACTAGCTGGGATTGCTGGAACAAGCAAGGGAAATTATGATTACCACCTTATGGGTAAATATATCCCTCTGAAGCTGCAATTAAACCCCTGCAAGAACCATAAAAGTTGTGTCTGATAGTGTCAGTTTTTGCTGAACAACATGCTACAAAGATGGATGTTGGCTGCACAGTAAACATACAGAACTGTCAATTGTGAATAGAACTGTGACCTTACTGGTGGATTGTCCCAGGCCAGACCTTTGGGGTAAACGAGAGGTGGTTGAAGGAATGGGTGATACAGCAGGAGTGTTGATCTTTTTCACAGGAGCGGAAGGCTTGTACTGAAAACAGACAGAAGAAAATAAGTAAGCGCTTAATATAGACAAAAGTTATGGAAAATAAGTGTCAGCACAGTCACTCTGCTCCTGATGCAAATAGAGCATGTAGGACATGCATTACTGAAAGCCTTATAACCTACAGTATGAAGTAATCCAATCGTGCAAGGAGCATGGAGGGTGGTTTGATGCAGTGCAAATGTGTGTAAATGCTGATGATGCACACATTTAAATATGAAAACATCACAGCAATAAGTTTAACGAACAGGCAGACATACAAACTGCTGTGATAAAGAAAATCTGAGAAAAGCTATAAAAATGGCCTATATTAGAACTGTGGTTACATGTAAACAATAACAAATTGTTTCTGCATCAACATTTTCTTATTAAAACACAAATCTTCAGAGTAGTACTTGTGTGCGAGCAGGAGTCTTCTTGACATCTGACTTGTTCTTATTGGGCATACGGGCAGCCTGCTCCTGGCAGAATTTGATGTGTCGATCGGCTGCGCTCTCGTTGAACCTCCGCTGACAGTAGGGGCACTGGATGTAGTCTGAAGACAAAGCAGTTGATGAAAAAAATGACTTATAACTGCATTTAATCTAGAAATTCAAGAGTGATAGAAATCCTACTGCTATTGTTTGAGAAACATCTGTATTGTATTTTCTTACACCTGTAACACTTTTGCTTATTCGTGTGGATTTCCCTGCAACACCCTTTTTGTGCTGTCAGTCACATTTTCAGTGACTTACAGTGTCAGATATAAATATATGAACGGTTCTAGAATGAATCATACTTCCTGGTTCACAGTCATTTACAGAATTAAATATTAAATATCCTTCCCAGGAGCCATATTACAGTATTTTTAACTACTTTTCTTATGTATCTCGCATTGTGCCATGTATTACCTGGGTCATATGTAGGAGGAGGTGGAGGGGGTAATGGCCCCCCATCTTTCATGACCTGAGTGAGTGTCTTGGCAGCACGGATGGTATTAATGAAGTCCTCATGTTTTTTTCGCCAGTTGGACGGCTTTTTAGGAGGCTCTGCCTGTTGGGGGGGGGGGGGGTGACACAGAAGAGATGGTCTTTGGAAGTAGGTTGTTGTTTTCTTATTTAAAACCAAGACCAAGCAGATGTCACAGTACACCTCATCACTGCCAGTCCTATGTGCTGCCATAATTTGAAAAACAGAGGCTTACAAGAAGTTTTAAAAATGATATCGTCACCACTTCTTTCTTAATCTCATCACAAAAATTCTCTGGAACATGTCCTAAATGAGTGTTTTTACTTAAATACTTAAATGTCTTTCATTTCCGTTTAAAAGGATTTACTGAATGCAGCCAGCTTCTGACTATTTATTTCACCTTGACATTGGAGAAAAAGTTCTCCACTCCTTGCATCTCACCTCTCCATATCTTTTGTAAAACTGATGAGTGGGTTTAGTTCAGTAATTTACACATTTCTAGATAATCCTCTATACTGACAACATGCACAATGATGTGATACACATAGAATCCCTACAGATTATGTCCTGTCTGAGTCTCAGTGAGAGGATAAAGTAAGTGATCTCTCGTTGGCTAAACCAAAGACAACAGAAGGAGTACAGTACTTGTTTTTCATTTTATGGACAATTCAACATTCAGGAAACAGATTTAAAAGTTGTTGCAAAGACTGGTTAGTAAGTCTTGATTAGTTAAAGTGGCCTTTGGTGCCATGAGATGATATGAAGACCAGGGGGTAGTGCCATTGACAAAGCTTTTTGGTTTTAAGGTGTGTAAGAATCAACAAGTTCGAAGAAATTAGTACAGCTTGAGAAGACAGACACCATCAGCATGGAAGTGGTTCAAGAAAATTTAAATACATTGACAGTAGAAGGGTGAGTAAAAGATCACCGCTTTAAAGTAATACCATTACAATGTGACCCTCCTCCCCTCCTCCAGACGATTTGAGCCAAAGAGTTTAAGACAGACATCAGTATTTATAAGACAGACAGTGAAAGAATGGCTCTCAGGCTTCTACACATCAATTCTACTTTTATTCACATGTATAGAAAGAATGTTTCAATCAAATAAATGATGACTCAACTTACTTTATCAGTAGAAGAAGAACTTTGTGACTGAAATACAATTTAAAAGTGATTTAAATTTGAAATTAACACCCATAAACCAGAACACTGATTTTTTTTTTTTTGAACATCAGTGTTTGAAAGCAAACATCATTTTAACATCTGACCATTTTCTGGGTTCCAGTGATAATACTTTAATCTCTATATTGAAACCATTAAGATGAAGTATGTTAAATAACATACCACCATCTATAGCATTACTAAGTCATGTTACACAACAATGTAAAGTTGTGTGGAAGAATGACTTCATATGAAAGGTTAAGCAGATTACCAGTAATAATTTTTGCCTGAAAATAAGCTTAATTATATAAAATATTTTCATGAAATAAGATTAATTCATTAAATGTCCAGCTCACAGCACTTTTTCTTTCTATTAATTTTAATATGGAACCCTCTTGGATTTTTTTTTTTGCATTTCCACCCTTCCCCAAAATGCATTCCTACCTTGGGTTTTATGGGTTTGAGCGTGGGGATGTCTGTTCCGTCAGCTCTCTGTCTACTGGAGTCAAAGACCTTTCTCTTTTTGGAAACAGTTTTGTGGCAGATTTTAGCATGCTTGTCCTGTAGAAGCGAAGAAAAAAAAAACATTTCTTAAACCTAATGTGTTACTACGGACACCGTTAAAACACTTGCAGCTGTCATTCTGTTTCCTTGGTAACAAATTGCATTAAACTGTTATTGCCATCTGCAAGCTAGTCCTTGTTTAACATTTGACTGTACATTTTGGCAGCAGATCTGTAACTGGGATTGCTGAAAAAAGGAAAATCTTACAAGTTCATATTTAGAAATAACTTTCTCCCTTGTTAATCCCTTCTGAACAAAAAGCTCTTAACATGTAGCTACAGGCTATCTGGATTGTGTCCAATGACATCCATACAGCTGATACCAGGTCAGATGATAACAGTGGTAAACAGTCAATAAAATAAAACGCAGCATGCCTAACACATTTTTTAGGTACAAATACTAACAATTAAATCATAGCTGAAAGTACTAATCTACATCTTTAAATGATGTCTGCTCTTGTTTTTTTGTTTTTTTTTTACCATATTATACCATCTTATTTCATTTAGTTAGTGTTAAAATGAACCAATGATGGGGTGTCAGGTTTTTACCAGGACTTTGGGGAAGAAATTTCTTTTACAGGTGCTGCATTGAACCAGATCCACAGCAGGAGCGTCGCCATCTATGAGAATGAGATATTAAATTGAGAATGTAGTGAAGGAGGCTAAATGTGATGCACAGAGATGGCTCAGAGGTGGATAACAGATAGCCACAAACGGGTTTGGGATGTTTCAGGTTTACATACTCGAAACACAGTTCCTGGTACATTGTCAGGTAATGTTACACATTCTTTCCAAATCCTGAAAACTGTCCAAACTTAAACACTGACGCAGCATTAGCTTAGCTTACATTATTCAAAGAATGCTGAAATATTCATGTCGTTAGTGACTCCGAACCTTAAGCACCAGTGAATAAATAAGTACACATTGTTGTATATATTACCACGGTTGAGCTCATTCACGCTAAAGTTCATTAGCATCCTGCTAAAACTGGATGGCTCCTGTGGTTATTGTAGGGATCACACCCATTCAGTGTCATCACTGGCCCAGACGTTACCTAGCCTTTCTCAGGCTAAATCCCAAACGAAAAAGAGGTCACAGACAAAATCCAGTGACCTAAAGGTTTAATAATATTCTGAGTATTAAAAATAGAGAGGTTGTAAGCTTGATTTTGCAATAAAATAGCTAAAGGGGTCATTTTGCCATGCATTTACCTCACCTTCAAATTCCATTATTGGTTTCCTCTTGTCTGATGCTGCCGTTGTTATAGACAACAAAGAGTATACATACTGATTAAGAGGACTCCTTGTTGCTTACTTCCGGACTCGCTCAAACACGTCGAAAACGTTATTAAATCCGTGACTCGGAAAATGTTTAATGAAACATTCACAATCAAAGACGAGTACGACTAACGTCTTTTAAAAAAGTTTTTCACGGTGTTGTGACGACATTTTCTTTAGCAGATTTCTCTACTGTGTCTGCAGTACCTACATCTTTTGATTTATTGAATCTTTATACTGAGTACGGTCAAAAGCTGGTCTCTGGAAAGTACTTTGAGTTTTTTGTTACTGTTAAGCGCTATAAACTAAGGGTATAATTGAGACTTATCATCCGTAATTTTACTAGGTGTTATATTTCTGATCCAGTTACGGTGGCAGAATTGATTCACATAATACTATATAGGTGTCCGTATCGGCCGAAGAAGAATTTTCATAGGCTAATTGCTCTTGTTACAATACTAAACTCTTTGAGTTCCCCGCTGTGGCTATCCATGCTAACATACGAGCTTTTCATTGGTTTTTGCTGTAGGCGCCAGATGTGCATTTTTCACTAAACTGATTTATGGTGCAGTTCACCTGTTTAAACGAGAGAAAATAAAATTTAAAAAAGGAAACAAAGAAGAGTAATCTGCGACAGATCGTACCGTACGTACAATCAAAGGACAGTACATCAAAGGTCAGTCTGGCTTTGTTACATAATTTATATCTCTCAGTCGATGTCTAACTTTTATTGTCTATAACAACAGCAGCATCAGACAAGAGGAAACTAATAATGGAAATTGAAAGTGAGATACATTGATGGCAAGACGACTCTTTTAGCTATTTTATTACAAAATCAATCTTACAACCTCTCTATTTTTAATACTCAGAATATTGATAATTTCTTTAGGTCACCAGATTTTGTCTGTGACCTCTTTTTTCTTTTCTTTTTTTTTGGAGTTTGCATGTTCTCCCCGTGTCTGTGTAGGTTCTCTCCGGGTTCTCCGGCTTCCTCCCACATCCAAAAACATGCGCGCAAACGGATGAAGCCGGTTGAGGGAATGAATGAATGAAAACTGAAACATTCCAAACTGTTTGTGGCTATCTGCTATCCATCTCCGAGCCATTTCTGTGCATCACATTTAGCCTCATTCATTGCATTCTTTTATTTAATATTTCATTCTCATAGATGGCGGAGCTCCTGCTCACGATCTGGTTCAATGCAGCACCTGTAAAAGAAAGTTCTTCCCCAAAGTCCTGGTAAAAACTGACACCCCATCATTGCGGCATTTTTTACACTAATTACAGTATTTTCCACACTACAATGCACACCTAAAAGCCTTTAATTATCTCAAAAACCAACAGTGCACCTCATAGTCCAGTGCGCCTTATGTGTGAAAACCGTTTTAAAATAGGCCATTCATTGAAGGTGTGACTTATAATCAGATACGCCTTATAATCAGTGCGCCTTCTATATGAAAAAAGTTTTAAAATAGGCCATTCATTGAAGGTGCTCCTTATAGTCCAGTGCGTCTTATGGTGCGGAAAATGAAATAAGATGGTACAGTATAATATGGTAAAAGCAAAAACCAGAGCAGACATAATTTAAAGATGTAGATGAGTACTTTCAGCTATGACTTAATTGTTAATATTACTACCTAAAAATGTGTTAGGCATACTGCGATTATTTTATTGACTGTTTACCACTGTTATCATCTGACCTGGTATCAGCTGTATGGATGTCATTGGACACAATCCAGATAGCCTGTAGCTCCTTGTAAAGAGCTCTTTGTTCAGAAGGGATTAACAAGGGAGAAAGTTATTTCTAAATATGAACATGAAAGATTTTCCTTCGTCAACAAGCCCAATTACTGATCTGCTGCCGAAATGTACAGACAAGTGTTAATCAAGGACTAGCTTGCAGATAACAATAACAGTTTAATGTCATTTGATACCAAGGAAAAACAAACTCTTTCTTAAAATAAATTGAGAAAGCTGCAAGTGTTTAACAGAGTCCGTAGTAACACATTAGGTTTAAAGAATGTTTTTCTCTCTTCTACAGGACAAGCATGCTAAAATCTGCCACAAAATTAATTCCAAAAAAAGAAAAGTCTTTGACTCCAGTAGACAGAGAGCTGGCGAAACAGGCATCCCCATTCTCAAACCCATGAAACCCAAGGTAAGAATGCATTTTGGGAAAGGGTGGACATTCAACAAAAAAATCCAAGAGTGTTCTTTATGATAATTAATGTTTAACAAATAATTGAATCTTTGGCTCAAATCATCTGGAGGGGTGGGAGCTCACAATGCTTTTTATTACTTTAAAGTGGTGGTCGTTCCCTCACCCTTCTACTATAAATGTATTTAAATTGTCATTACACTATGCTGATAGTGTAATGTCTGTCTTCTCAAGGTATACTAATTTCTTCAAACTTGTTGATTCTTACTCACGTTACACCAAAAAGCTTTGTCAATGGCACTACCCATGGTCTTCATCATGGCACCAAAGACCACTTTAACTAATCAACACTCACTAATCAGTCTTTACAACAACTTTTAAATCTGTTTCCTGAATGTGCAGTTGTCAATAAAATGAAAAACAAGTACTGTACTCCTTCTGTTGTCTTGGGTTTAGCCAACGAGAGATCATTCACTTTATCCACGGCATCCTTAAAGGTTGTCAATGATATAATTGAGGCACTGGATAATAAGAAATTTTTATGTTGCTCTTTTCATCGATCTTTCAAAGGCCTTCGACAGTGTTGACCACCTCATCCTAAAGCAACGGCTGCTCAACATTGGGCTGTCCGAGCAGGCTGTTGGCTGGTTTGAAAATTACCTTTCTGAGAGAACTCAGTGTGTTAAATATGATAATATTCTCTCTAGTGAATTACATGTCACATCAGGGGTCCCCCAGGGTTCTGTCCTGGGTCCACTTTTATTTACTATTTATGTTAATAACCTGGGTGAAAACATTCCACATATACAGCTTCATTTTTATGCTGACGATACTGTCATTTACTGCAGTGGTGCTACCCTTGCTCAATCTCTCAAGTATTTGCAGGCTGCTTTTGATACTGTTCAACTACGCCTGCTTGGCTTATAGCTTGTGTTGAATGCCTCAAAAACTAAAATGATGCTGTTCTCTAACGCCAGGATGAGAGCAGATTATCTTCCCACCATTAAAACCCTGCATGGCAGTCAGATTGACCTAGTGACACAATACAAGTACCTGGGTATTTTAATTGATGAACATTTAACTTTTAGACCACATGTAGAAACTCTACTAAAGAAGCTTAAGCTTAAACTAGGCTTCTATTTTAGAATAAAATCCTGATTTTCCTATCCTGCCAGGAAAAAATTGGTTGAGGCTACGTTCCTCCCTTTGCTTGATTATGGTGATCTTCTATATATGCATGCCCCTCCTCAATGCTTACATCGCCTGGACACTGTGTACCATGGCTCCTTGAGGTTTGTCACAGGGTGCAAAGCTCTCACTCACCATTGCACCCTGTATGCCAAAGTTCAATGGCCCTCCTGACTATGCGCAGACTTACACATTGGTACAATTTTATTTATAAGTCTATCCTTGGTCTGTGCCCCTCTTACCTTTGTGGGTATATTTTATTTAAAACCAGTAACTATTGTCTGTGCTCCAATGACATCCCTTTATTGACTGTCCCAAAGGTTCGCACTGAACTTGGCAAACAGGCTTTTTTGTTTTCTGCTCCTGCAGACTGGAATCATTTGCAGTCGGAACTACAGCTTCAAAAGCTGGTCCCGATTAGGGATTTTAAAAATTTGGTTAAGGGTATGGAGGCAGATTCCATTGGAGTCTGTAACTGCTTTCCTTCTTAGACATTGATGATTTTTCCCTGTTATTGTATGTTTTATAATGTATCTGTTTGATTTAATTGCTATATGTAACTGTAACTGGTGCTGCTGCTGTCTTGGCCAGGGCTCCCTTGCAAAAGAGATTTGTAATCTCAATAGGATTCACCTGGATAAATAAAGGTTAAATTAAAAAAAAATAATCCTCTCACTGATACTCAGACAGGAAATAACCAGGCAGAGCCTCTTAAAAAGCCGTCCAACTGGCGCAAGAAACATGAGGACTTCATTGCTACCATCCGTGCTGCCAAGACATTCACTCAGGTCAAGAAAGATGGGGGGCCTTTACCCCCTCCACCTCCTCCTACATATGACCCAGGTAATGCATGGCTCAATGCAAGACACAAACGAAAAGTAATTAAAAAATACTGTAATATGGCTGCTGGAAAGGAATTTTTAATTGTGAAAATGACTGAACCAGCAAGTATGGTTACATCCCACTTCAAAGCAGTGATGTATTGTAATTGTCAGTGTCCGTTAGTCCACCAAATATCTTCGCAACCATTGCAGATAGAAAGATGAAACAAAAATCACATTACTCAGGCGGCAAAGGGGAGGAAAATGAGATGAGATGAGAAAATTTCAACTTTTGTACATTCAGGAACCGGATAAGATAGAAAGACGAGGAGGGAGAAGGCCAGTGTGAGTAAGGCCATAGGTCAAAGCTAGTGCTCTGATCTATGAAAGTAGGTCAGAGCACTAGCTTTGATCTTTGAATCTATACAAGTAGGTCAGGGTAAAATTTTGAATTCAAGGTTGTAGCGGGATGTTGCAGTCTGTGACTGCCTTGGTTCTACTTCCTTCTCAGACTGTTCATATATTTATAGCTGACTCTGTGAATCACTGAAAATGTTACTGACAGCTCGAAAGAGGTATTGCAGGGAAACCCACACGAACAAGTAAAAACGTAACAGACAGGTGCAAGAAAATAAAGTGCAGATGTTTCTCAAACAAGGATTTGGACTTTTTAACCGAAATGAAAGGAATTTAAATGTTTATGTTAAAACATTCATTTAGGATATATTCCAGAGATTTTTCAGATTTCTGGAGGCTGTGTAGGATTTGTATCACTCTTGAATTTCTAGATGTGTTCTAAGTACATTTTCTTGTCAACTGCTTTGTCTTCAGACTACATCCAGTGCCCCTGCTGTCAGCGGAGGTTCAACAAGTGCGCAGCCGACCGACACATCAAATTCTGCCAGGAGCAGGCTGCCCGTATGCCCAACAAGAACAAGTCAGATGTCAAGAAGACTCCTGCTCGCACACAAGTACTACTCTGAAGATTTGTGTTTTTATAAGAAAATGTTGATGCAAAAACAATTTGTTTAAATATAAACATGGCTCTTATGTAAGCTACGTATAGGCCATTTTTACAGCTTTCTCAGATTTTCTTTATCACAGCAGTTTGTTTGTCTACTTGTTCGTTAAACTTATTGCTGTGATGTTTGCATATTTAAATGTGTGCATCATCAGCATTTACACACATTTGCACTGCATCAAACCACCCTCCATGCTCCTTGCACAATTGGATTACTCCACGCTGTAGGTTATAAGGCTTTCAGTAACGCATGTCCTACATGCTCTAGTTGCATCAGGAGCAGAGTGACACTTATTTTCCATAACTGTTTTTTTGTATTATGTGCTTGCTTATTTTTTTTTCTGTCTGTTTTCAGTACAAGCCTTCCGCTCCTGTGATAAAGGTATCAACCATTCCTTCAACCACCTCTCGTTTACCCCAAAGGTCTGGCCTGGGACAATCCACCAGTAAGGTCACAGTTCTATTCACAATTGTCAGTTCTGTATGTTTACTGTGCAGCCAACATCCGTCTTTGTAGCATGTTGTTCAGCGAAAACTGACACTATCAGACACAACTTTTATGGTTCTTGACAGGCAGGGGTTTAGTTGCAGCTTCAGAGTGGTGTATTTTACTCACAAGGTGGTAATCATAATTTCCCTTGCTTGTTCCAGCAATCCCAGCTAGTAAGATGACTTCAATGAAGAATAATCCTTCTGGCCTCACGAGTCCACCCTCGGGGTCAGTGAGCACACAGAAACTCAACACATGCCACATTGCAAGATACAAACACAATAGTCAAAAGCATTGTTCTGTACTTAAACTGAATGTGATTTTCTGATGCTTAGTAGATCATATTTTTACGTTTAAAGCACTTACCTTCATGCAAATCTGACTGAAGAATACCTTTGTTAAAGCTATTGGATTTTTAGTTTACGTGTCACTTGCATCTGCTGACTCTACAGTATCATTCAATCAGTAGTGGTAGAAAGGTATTTAAGTAACTTAACTGCTTGCATTATAAGAGTAACAATTCACAAATGTGAGCTGAAACTTTTGGATCAGTCCTGCCAAATGCAGCCATTCAAGCAGTTTTTGTCTTTCGTCTCTGTGTTCCTTCTTCTCAGTGTGGGAAACAAGAATCGAGCCGTGGGCTCTGGCTATGGTCCTGTGAGGGATGCACAGACTGGAGCAGCTCTTAACAAAAAGATATTAAACACTCCCATATCTAGGTGATTCACTACACAAGCCTTATGAACACGCTCTTGTAGTCTATACTGACCTCTTGGGGTTTGTTGTTGTATTACATGCACCTACAGAGTCCCTTCTGCTCCTTATCCCTGAAATCTAATGAATATTTACTGAATATTTACTGCGTTAAATTACATTTGAGATATTTTTATTTGATTTCAGATATTCAGCCATTAGCAAATTACTTCTGTGGCAGAAAGATGCTTTAAACAAAAACTGCTCAGCTTGCATGATTATCATGTATTATGGTTAGCTTCAATAGGGTTAGATGGAGGCAACTGATTCGCTGTGGTGATGGAGAAGATGGTTAGCATCAAAACTCTAATGATCAGCCACCATTGTTGTGGGAAAACATGTACTTCTTGTCAGTTTGACTTCTAAAAAGAATAACTTGATGTCCTTTTATGACCACTGCTCATTGTAACAAAAATTTCAGTCATATTTTATATAGCTAACATACAGTGCGCCCTTGTTCTTTGCAGTTAATGCATTCGGGGAACCACATGCAGTTAACAAATTCCGCGATCAAGCAACAAACTATTTATCCTATCATTTACTGTAATTTATGACCTTACCATACTGATTTTACGGCACCTTTTATCTGTATTACCTTTTCCCACACTCTTATCGACTGTTTAAAGCACTTTTGTGTCTCATGTAAGTCCAAGACTTACAGAACCGAGTCCACTTCCGGATGCCGTCAGCCAATAGAATGCGCGTACGGTATCCTATGACTGCCTACCCAAAAATCCGCAATGAGGTGAAATCGCGAGCATTGATGCTGGAATGCGTGAGGGCGCACTGTACATTTATTTTGGCAATTTTAAACAATGAATATAACCTTTCTACTTTGCCAACTTCGTTCAATTTCTTAGGAATGATATTGTTGACATGAATGACGAAAGCAGCAATGGGATGAAGACCAAGTTTTGTCATTGTTGTGGGACCAAGTACATTGTTGAATCTGCCAAATTCTGCTGTCACTGTGGAATCAAGAGGATGTGCATCTGAAAAGAATGGTTGAATGCACAGCTATGCTACGTTAGCAGTTATGCTGTTTTCATGATGGATAAGTGGTTATTTGCATCATTGACCTGTTCCCCAGTAAACTATGAACTAAAATGGTTTTGATGTCATGTCTGCATAGGTGTACCCAAAAACAGAATTATTTCCTATTGAAATGCAATTGATCTTGCTAGGCTGACAAATGTAGTATTTACAGAAAACCCCATTTATTTTACACTGTGTAATGAATTTATTTATTTTCTTAATCAATTTCTTTTTTTTCTCAATGAATATGGCTGCATTTGTTTTGTTAATGTTCTGTTACAATAAAACATGTTATTTGGAATTCTGTCAGACCTGAATACATCTGGAGGCTTTGCAGTTGATTCTTTCTTGACAAAGTCCCTGTTGAGTCTGTATTCAAGGCATTAAAGTATTTCAAATCAGTAATACAGTAACACTATATACTGTACGTTACATCTGTGGGGGTATGTTTTTTCTCTGTTTAAAATAACACCAAACCAGACTCCACATTATCTTGATTGATTCATATTCCATCCATCCATCCATCCATCCATCCATCCATCTTCATCCGTATTATCCGGAGTCATGACTCAAGAGCAGCAGCTTTAACAGGGAACCCCAAACTTCCTTTTCCCTGGCCACATCAACCAGCTCTGACTGTTGAATCCCAAGGCGTTCCCAAGCCAGTGTTATAATCCATCCACCCGGTCTTCGGTCTGCCCTGAGGTCTCCTCCCAGCTGGACGTGCCAGGAACACCTAGAGAGGTGCCCTGGAGGCATCCGCACCAAATGCCCACACCACTTCAACTGACTCCTTTCCAAGCAAAGGAGAAGTGACTCTCACCCTATCTCTCACCTTATCTCTGAGAAAACATATTCAGTCGCTTGTACCCGCGATCTCGTTCTTTCGGTCATGACCCATCGCTCATGACCATAGGTGAGGGTAGGAACATAGATTGAATTGAAGATGGAGAGCTTTCCCTCTTGGCTTAGCTCCCTCTTTGTTGCAACGGTGCGGTAAAGTGACTTCAATACCACTGCTGCCCCAATTGCTGCCCCAATTCTCCGTCGAATCTCACGTTCCATTGTTCCCTCACTGGTGAACAAGACCCCAAGATACTTAAACCTCTTCACTTGGGGAAGGACGTCATTCCCCACTCAAAGGCAGTGGGGAATGAACCATAGTCTCAGATCCTCATTCCTGCCCCTTCAAACGCTCCTGCAAACCAGACTAGTGAGTGTTGCAGTTCACAGGCTGATGATGCAAACAGGAACACATCATTTGCAAAAAGCAGATATGCAATCCTCAGCCCACCAAACTGTAAACCCTCCTCACCAAGACTATGGCTCGAAATCCTGTCCATGAAAATTACAAACAGAATTGGTGAAAAAACGCAGCCCTGTCGAAGGCCAACAGCCACTCGGAACAAGTCCAACTTACTGCCGAGAACGCAAACAGAACTCTCACTTTGGGCGTACAGGGATTGGATGTCCCTGAGGAGAGGCCCCCTGTGTGAGTCATAGTCCATCCATAACTTGTCATGAATATAATTGCAAACTACCTATAAAAACATGAAATGAAACAGGAGCTCCCGATATCTGAAGCAGAGATGTGTCCAGGCTAGTTATTTTCATCTAAAGTGAAAGTTAAATATTTGAGATTAAAATCTAGTCTTTATTGAGCAATTATTACTTCAGGCAAGTAAATGTCAAAGCATAACATGACAAATTGACTTGATATCAAGTCAATAACCACCTATTCAACAAATATGAGTTCACCCTTTGGTGAAAACGTCATGGAACAACGGACGTGTCTACCATGTGGGAAATATTAATGATTGATGCGTCTCAAGATAACATCTTCAGGAACACGAACGTCCTCTATGTTGTAACTACGCATAAATTAAAACCCTTGAGCCTATTCTCTGTGTATGTAAACATAAAGACAATAGATGTTAATCCCAGAACTACAGCACGGACATTTAGACGGTTTGTTGATACAGTCTGTGTCGTCAGTCTCTGCATCTACCACTGCAATAAACATACGGTCATTTGCTGGCTGGATGTTTCTGGTTATGTCCAAATTGCATCTAATAGAATATACATAAATGAAAGAGCAAAAAAAATCAGGTTTCATTACATTCTTGTTTGACAGGCGAATCTGAAGCCACGCCTACGCCCAACACCTGGAGCACGTCCCCAGGTAACAGGATCACAGGTTGTATGTTTGGATTTGTTTGTTTGTTTGTTTGTACATTCCTGGGTACCTGCCGCCCATTTTCTCTCTCAACTGTAAGCTTGATTAAGGGCTCCAACTACTTGGTTTTATTAGCATTACACTATTTTAAAGTGTTAGTTTTCAACTCGCTGTTCATTTCTAAATATATTTCTCATTTATGTTGAGAAGATTATTTTTGATGAATGGAACCTCATATGGTACTTCATCTGTATTTTTTTTTTTAAAGTTTGCTTTTCATATCAAAGGGATTATGGAAGAGCTACAAAATCTGTGTGAAATTTCCAAGGGATGTTGTTGGTTTTGCATTAATCAAAGGACTTGATGCCCTCTGTTATTCAGGATCCTACATTTTGACTAGTTATGTCCTCTTGCTCTTGTTGCAATCTAACATTGTGGACAGATTTCACTGTGTTAAAGCATATTTACGTGTAAGGAGTCCCCTGAGTAAAATGTCTCTACAGATCTCTTTCAATTTTGTGTTGGCTGAAAGGCAAAGCAAAAACTTTTTTCTTGTAGACAGTCAGTGTGTTCTGATTTTATCAACGTCCAAATTGCAAGAATTAACTGGTTGCAGTTGCAAGCTCACAATGACAGGCTGTGCTAGGTGTGCACCTAGTAAGTGGCCCCAGTAATGTCCCTTATACTTTTTGTGCTCTTTGACTGCTGCTGTAAAATGACACACATTAAGGGAAAAAATAGTTGTTTTAAGGAGTGCATTGAGGAAACAGGTTTGCATGAGGGAAAGATATTTTTCTGCCACTGATCAGACATTTTTTTCACATTTCCCTGCTTTGCTGAACACTGCTTCTTCTTTGCTGAACACTGCTTCTTTTTATTTGCTCAACAAATAAAAAGCTTTGGTTGGCCTGCTACCAGATTATATTGCCCATTTTATTGTGCGCAAGTATAGTTTAATGTAACTTCTACTCTGAGCTGTCATAGAATTAGGTTGTTTTAGATGGGATATTATTTTGTTAATTTTACTCGTAAAATTATGTTTTGCCTTAAAGTTAAATTGTTTTCCTCTAAACAGGTTAGCTTTTGCCTCACTTTTTTTTCTTTAGAAATAAATGATTAGAACAGTCATGTATTGTTTTCATTGGTTTGTTGTGCAGCTCAGCTGTGGAGACAATTGTGTCAAAGGTGGTGGTAGTTGGACCCTTGTGGTGGTTTTCTATCGTCCAGTCTCCGTTATCAACTGCTAATGTATTTGGGCTGATTCTTTTTTTTTTTTTTTTGTATTGCATATCTACTGCTCTTAATCCAATGGTAAAATGGGCTTAATTATTTGGAATTGTAATAGTGTAATTTCAATTTATCATGGTGCTATATTTTACTGTATATGTATGTTGTATTTTGTTATGTCTATTTTCTACTTTCTAAACTTTGGTTACTGACAACATAAACTATATCTAACCTTATTAGCCACAAATGCATGCCAAGGACACTCGGAAGTACCCATATTGTGCACATGTGTATTCTGAATGGGGTCATTTACAGCCAGATGCTGTGAAAACCAGTGCCATGGCCTCTTAGCCCTCATTACAATATGATCACTGTTCTCAGTAGCACACTCTTTCTCCCACTCTCACATAAATACTCATAAATGCACCAGTCAAATAGATGCTGTTTCTTCTTATATCTCATGACCTTTTCACTGAAAATTGTTAGGGTCACTGAACCTAAGGTTAATACAAATATAAAAAATCAAAACTGTAATCTATTTGTTATACAGTATGTAATGCTGTAGTTAAGACATATAATTGTTTCTGCATACTTTCACACCTTACAGCTGGAAAGTACCCACTTGGTGACACTGGTTCTGGAGGTGATTGATGAAAATCTCTGTCACCAGCCTCATCATGCTGGTTGTCTTGATCAGTGACTAACTCATTCAAGTTTGCCGCTAAGACAAACATCATAAAAAATATATTGTGGTATTCAGCTAAAGAAAACGAGACTCATGCTGACATTCTTTTAGTGCTCCACATGGAACTAAAATTCAAACCTTAGTGATCTCACTACTGTGAACATCATTCTGTTCACCTGCAGTTATTTCTAAACCTGGAATAGATTGTTGGAGCCATCCTGGTCTTCATGCTCTGCTGTCTCTCACCAGGGGAAAAAAAATTAGGGTCACACGAAACTGTACTTGGAATTCAAAATTTCCAAATTTACCCTTTTGGTAAAACCATCCTATACTATAATAGGCTGCAAAATAAGGACTTTATTTTGAAAGTTGCACCCGGAAGCTGTTGTTTTAAATTTTGTTTTCGGTAAATCCTCTCTTACGGGCGCATCAAGGAAAGTGCGGACGCTGTTTGGCTTGACACGGTGACCATCTGGGAGCCCTCTAACTCCAACAGGTACCCCGATCACGGATGTGTTTGTGGAGCATAGTGCGCATGTCTGGCGTACTGCTTTCACTTGCATGATTTTAGCTTTTAGTCAGAGGGAAAACACTATTTTAATGATGCATTTATTATTGTAGTAGATCAATGCTTTTGCACTGTGTAATTATTGAGACAATTTTGTCAATAAAGCAAATGACGTATTGACAGACTCCATAGTGAGTGCAGCGTCTCCATAATGAAAATCACTTAGGACAAAGAGCGCGTTGGTATACAGAGGAATAATAAAAAGTCATGTAGTGAAAATGCCATTAAAACTGGTCATAATCACATGGTACACAGTATTGGTTGTGTGTGTGTGTGTGTGTGTGTGTGTGTGTGTGTGTGTGTGTGTGTGTGTGTGTGTGTGTGTGTGTGTGTGTGTGTGTGTGTGTGTGTGTGTGTGTGTGTGAGAGAGAGAGAGAGAGAGAGAGAGAGAGAGAGAGAGAGAGAGAGAGAGAGAGAGAGAGAATGCCCGGGCTTGCTAGAATAGCACTGGCATAAGTTACTGGACTCCATTCCTACACCCCCCTCCTCACTGCCTCAGTCCTTGCTTCATTTTCTGTTTGGCAGCAAAACAGATCATATGGTTGTAGAAATGACCAGTAAGATTTTTTTAAAAAGCTGTTGGCAGAGAGGCCGAAGCACTTTTTTGAAAAAAAATCAGTCTTTTTTATGTACTAATTAATAATATTTAAGTATTTGTGGAGACTTTGCTTTAGATACGTTGTTGTTAAAGTCAGCTGAGCTCTGATATGCACATGGGAGCAAAGGTCAAAGTTCTGCAAGGTTGGACAGTAGTGGGACACACACACACACAACTAAAATCAATGAGTCATGGAACATGAGCTCAGGAGATACATGCAGAAAATCTCCTGTCACGTCAAGCTGGATATATGAAATCAGTATTAGAGCCTAAATATCAAGAATCACCGGAAGCATCAAATTAACTAAATGAGAAGTAACAATGATTTGGTTTTTCTTGTATTGTGTTATTTTAACTTTTAGGGTTTGCTTTTTTTCAATTTAGAAGAATTTGGTCCGTCATGCGATGACCTCTGACAAATCATCGATTGTTGATTAGAATTGCTATAAACAGATTCATTAGTATAGCACCATATTATTATCACTGATGCTGACTAGTACCTGTGTCTCATACTTCTTCATGTTGAGTCTGACAATGAGGACATGGACAACATCTGTTGGGTCTCACCATTTTGAGAATGACAGCTGAATGGGACCATGTTCTGATGACGGAGGAGACATCCAGAAATAACCACAGTCAGTCATTGGTTGCGGGTGTGGCAGTGGCCACAAATTTGGGAACCAAGTTCTTTGTTGCAAATTTCCAAAATTCAAATCCTAATGTTGTACAACCATTATTTGAGTGACCGAGGTTATAATAAATCCAAGATCTATTTAGATGCGTTTGGATTAAAGTCACTAAATTAAAACTGTGTTTTAATTTGGTGAAATTTGGGCAGGAATCCAAAGCCTGTTCAGTGCTGTAGGACAGAAGGGCAACTTGGTGTATTCATGCATACGTAAGTTCATACCAACAGAAGGGTTTAACCTAAATCTCTGATCATGCTCCATGCTGACTCTAAGTAGGATGACATTTAAGAAATCCTTTCATCCCTTATGAAATAATTTCCTCTTGGGGTGTCTTTTTGTTTGTTGTTGTATTGCATCCTTTCAAGAGGACTCCCATTTATGTTATCATTCCAGCCAATATTTGTTCTGCAGAATTTTCACCCTGTGTCACTGGTGCCTGTACCCTACAGTGAGATTAAAGTAGATTAATCAGGGATTAGGGCATGAGAGAGAGGGTTGTATTGAATTCATGGACAACCCAATGTGCCACTTTATTGTTTTCAACATAAAAAGCGGATGCATCCATTGTGTGAAGCTGCTTTGGTTATAACTGCGCAAATCCTTGAAATTTCAGTCAATTGCAAAGAATGCGTAGCACAATAATTTGTGTTGTGTGTTCTTGTGGTAATTGTATGCTGCTGTGTGTGCAAGGCCCTGCTATGGTGAATGCCAGCAATGACTGATGTGGAAGCGACTTATGACGACTTCATTGCCTGTCGACGGTATGGCCGTAGGAATGCCATCCTTGACAGCTCCGTCTTTGAAATCTTACCAGCTCCTGGTGCGTCAGAACCCACTGACCTGCCAGAGAGTCTGGCACAGCTCAAAATCAATAAGTCAGGTGAGAAACAGCGCTGGTCTCAATGTAGTACACAATTGAATATTGTCTAATATATATGGTAATGTAATAGCATGGACAGTACTGCCCTACAAAAGCAAGATGTAGTGTTTGCAGTTTTTGAGCAACATCCTTTTTATCTCGGTGGAAATGGTCATGTTGGTCATGATGTTCTTATTCTACCACAGTTTATGGAGATATTGGGGATTTATTTTTAGGTATTTTTTGAATGCATATATTTATTGAAAGAGAAATGAAGTGTTTTCCTCAGTTTGCAAATAGTGCAGATAAAGCCGTTTCTTTTGTAGGACATAGTGCGATGTCATTGCATTAGTACCATACTGCCACCAGGAGGTGCCAAAGCTGTAAAGAATCAATTTCTACTGGTACCGCAGGCACCACAAAGGGAGGAAAACTTCATCCAAAAGGGAAATTCTACTTTGTTTAATTTCAATTCAAACATGCATGTAGTTTTTAAACCGTCAGATATAAATGCAAAATGCATTATAGAGATTCCTTCCATCTCTGTTTCACAATGTGTACCTACTTGATGTATTTTACATATGAGGAGTTGATTCTTCATTGTTTTAGCCTTGATTAATTTTGTTTCCTAGTTTCCTTTTGTTGATTTACTCACTCAGTGAAGCAACTTCATTTACCTAGCTTACTACAAATGAAGTAACTTTCACATGAAGCTGACTCTCATTTCATCTCTGTCCATCTTTTTCTTTGTCCGACAGGTGACGGAGGAGAGGGCAGTGAGAAAAATCTGGATTTGCCAGCAAAGGAAAATGAGAGGCAAGCTGAAGGCAAATAAACAACAAAGGGAGGCAAGAGAAGTCAATTTTTTCTTGTTTGCCTGATCCCTGGAGGCGAGGCCTCTAACTGGCCAGTTGCATTTAAGGGCTTTGAGCAGACAAAATGATACTCCGCTGTCACCATCGTGCTGTCTGGAATTCTCTTGCCACCACAGTGCACTTTCCCCTCTGTACTTTTGTGTTGCAGTTTGTCTAGTCTTGTTACCACCTTGTCTTCATAGTTGCTGATATGAGATTAGATATAGTATGATGCATGCTGAATCCAACAGAACATCAGCAAACAAAAGCAGCCCTCTCTGGCTGTCAGTGTACCCTAGAGGAAAGGAAGGAAAATAGGCCATTCAGGGCTGTCAAGAAAAGCTGAAGTGGTTCCATTGAAAACAAATTTGCTCCTCCCTTTCCCTCTTGATTTGAACAAGCCACTGCTGTTGTGACTGAAATGATTCTGGAAAACAAGGACACAGATGAGGACAGGATACTACTCTTTCTCTACTCCTCTCTCACCAAGCAACACTCCCTGATGACTCTTTGAATATACCTGTTTAGTCCAACTAGCTTTCTGTATATTGAATATTGAATGAGCTCATTGGACATTGTCAAACATGTGCACTGTAATATTATTTAGTTAAATTCAGCATCCCGAGAGATCTGGTATTGTATTTTGGGTTTGATCTCAGATTGTACTGACTTGCTTTCCACTGCTTCAATTAACTATGTGTTGTTGTTTTTGCAGTAAACTATTAATTTTATATTTTCATTGTGAGATTGAATATGATTCTTACATTTACCTGGTTCTTAATAGCTTTAGACTCACCCTCACCTTACATCTAATGCAAAACTACATCTGTTACGTTACTAAGCATAGGAAATGGAATTCAACGCACCAAAAACATCTATTTCATTGTACTTTTGTTCTCTTCAAGAGTAAGGTGTAAAATTTCTATGAACATGCAAAAACGCATCCATAGTTAACTTTGCCTGATATCATAGATAAATACACTGTCATTAATGCGCTCAAATGTGACTTGGAGAATGTGTTCAATAAGAAATTTTGGACTGGAGACAGTTTTTTTTCTCCAAAGCATTAGATTGTATGTATATGAATATTTATTCAGTTATTGGGAACCTGTTAGAATAGTTCCAGTCCAAAGATTAACCAACCAGTCATTCTGAACTTCACTAAGAATTACCCTTGGTAGTTATGAAACACTTTTTTATGCCAGTGAAATATTTAATCATGAACTCAAAACCTATCTTTCTGGAATTTATTAAACACTCACACAATGGCTGGCTAAGCTGAAAGGGAAAGAGAATTCTTCACAATGTGTTTGTGTGTCATAAATAATCAGGTACTTATTGACCTGTAAGGTATTCCTGTTGTATTTTCCATATTTTCTTATGTTGAGCATTTACACCTTACCAGTGAAAAGCTAATTGATATTTTCATAAATCAATGTCCTGCTGCACAGAAACAATACCACTTTTCAGTTTTACTTTGAAGTAATAGATAAAGTACTATTATAAAACACACAGGTCACTGTTTCTATAACAAATTGTGTTGCCGTATGTTCTATTTAAAGTCTGCATGATGGCAAAGATTTCAAAGTGTTTGTCCGCGTTATGGGATTGTTCTACAATTCTAATCCAATGGAATTTCAGTGATGTCTGTGTAGATGATCATACATTATCATCCATGCATTATGTACCATGACCACATTGAGACCCTATGATTAAAGTCTGATTTTCAAATCAACACACTGGCAATGATGAGATATACTTACAAATTGCACCTTCTCCAGTCAAGGGCAGGAGAAAGGGACACTGCTTATGTTAAATCCAAACTTCTGATGAGGATGACAATGACTTGACTTTAAGACTTCTGCTTTTTTTGACATTAATAAGGAGCCAAAGAGACACAGTTGTTTTGTGAAAGCTGACAAAACAAGAGACGGAGGAACAGGGGAGACAGATGGTCTTTTGGGGTATAATGGGGATATTCAAGATCATTTTCTAAGCTTCTTCTCCAATTTTCTATGTATTACGTACGTCAGCAAGAAATTTCAGATTAGCTGCGTCAACAAATGTTATTGCATAATATTAAAAAATTCTAATTTCCGATGATTTGAGCATTTTATGCTGACATATACATTTTCTTCAAAAACAGCTAAATCTAGTTACTGAACAATCTGGTATTAAACAATGTGACCTGTTGAGTAAAAAGGAGGTAGAAGGGCCTAACAGTGAAAGAATCAGAAAATTGCATCATGAATGTGTCACATGAATACTATCTTTCACATCTATCCTCAACCTATGATGATGGAGTCCCTCAGGGTACGGAATTGGTTCACTGGTCCAACACCAGCGTGGAATCCATTTCCAGAAGAACAGTTGATCAGAGCTTCCTTTTCAGAACCCTGGAGTTAAATTTCCCTGGGAGACTGGGCAATGTCATTCCCCTACGCTTTCTGGTACCCCTCTGAAAACTACTACTCTGGTCTGCCACCCCATAAGTCCTATCCTCATCCTCCATGCCACATTGAATTGACTGTCAGCCCAGTAACGTCCAAGCCTTCAACATCTCAGGGAGAACCTCATCCACACATGGCATTTGGCTACAGACCCTGGTTGCTTTCCGACCTTGAGGAGATCCTCCAGTGGGCTCTTTAAGTTACCAAACCAATCTAATCCTATCCAGCCCCCACCCCACCCTCATCTGGCCTGCGTGAGCTTGAGTCATACTTGGACTTTCCAGGGGTGTTTACCGTAAAGCTGGTAGAGACAACATCTTATTCCATCGACAAAGCCATGTGGCTCAAGGAGTATCAAATGAAAGTAATTAACATCTTGTGATACTATCACTGCTTTTTTAGCAGTGCCACTGCCCTGAGGTATGTTGTAAATATGCTGCAGCTGAACCACATTCAGATGAAAAAATATATACAAAAATGTGTCTACCCTCGTCGACCCGTTTCTGACAGTATTGCTGTTATTGGTCAGTTTTTTTCTGTCAACAATCACCAGCTCATTCTACTGGGTGTGTCAAGCCAAAGCATGAAATATTTAGTGGGGATATTTCCCCGTCATTAATCAGGAGCTAAGCACCAACAAACAACCACATTGACAAAAGAAGACAAAACTGGAAATAATCATGTGGGTCAAAGAGTGCATCAAATCTCAGATTTAGTCACTGGTAAACCATTTCCCAGCCTAGTGCAGAGTGAAACGCACAGAGAAAGCCAAGATAACCAAGATAACCATCTTTAATTATACACATATACCACATACGTCACACCAAAAATCCAAATACAATTACATTTAGAAATGGATTATGAATGAAAAATAAAAGCAAATGATACCAATCAATAACCATTAGATGAAAAGATACAACTAAGGCAGGATATGTGTGCTAAGTGTCATAAAATAAGCGTTTTTGGAGCCACACAATAGATTTACTTGCAGGCAGTCTTCAACAGTAGGAAAAAAATTTACTTCATAACCTCAATAAATGTAATCAGTTTGGCTGACCAGTCATCATCCCTTTGGATGAACAGCAGTATCAGTGTGTTGTGTACCAAGCAGTATTTGGTAAAGGATTGGTTGACTTTCGGGGAAAGAAATTTTATTTTCTTCTGTCTCTCCAGATATTTTACATTAATTTTCTTTGAGAAAGATTTAAGCCGCACTAGAATAGAATATCTTTTGTCGCTGCATCAAATACTGGGTATTAAAAACACAATAAAATTAGAGTAAAATAAGTAACAAGGAACAAGGAAGGTAACATCCCTGAATTCAAAATTTTACCCAGCCTACTTTCATGGGTCAGGGTCATTTAATAAAAGATTCCTGATCCCACATGTAAGTGATGTATTCTATTTGTCATGAGGTTTCAGAGATGTGTACCTAAAAAGGTATAAGAGTGAAAATGTGACCTTGACCTAGTTTTTCAAGGTTGTGATCTAACTTCCACCCCCTGCCTCCCTGAATATAACGCCTTTTGTTTCGTCTTTCTATCATTCTAATATATCCTGAGATATTCGCAAAAATATCTCAGGATAGAAAATATATCAGACCATAGATCAAAACTAGTGCTTTAATCTACTGTCTTACACTGGAGTTCTCCCTCGTCTTTCTACCTTATCCAGTTCCTGAGTGTATAAAAGTATAAATTTGACCTTGACCTAGTTTTCTCAAGGTCAAGGTCATTCATCCCCTTCCCCGCCCGAGTAATGTGCTTTTTGTTTCATCTTTCTATTGCAACGGTTATTTGGTGGATGAACGGACGGAAGGACGACGAGCACACAAACACTGACAATTACAATTACAATACATCACCGCTTCGCGGGATGTAATAAATTCCACAGAAGCAACAATAGTAACAACTAAGCAAAACGAGATGAATTTTTTCATGCAAATGCAAGATGTTGCACAATGGAAGTCACATTTCTAGGGGTGATATTGCACATGAAAAGATATTTAGCTGTTGCTAAATATACAATGACTGAGGGAGATGATGGTGATGATTGCACACTTGCACACTGTTTTTTTTATAGTACTATTAAAAAAAACATTGCAAGCCCCATCCTTTTGTTAAACCTCATATTTACACAGAGGTGACTTTTAATGTTAGATAACCATTATTCCTTCATTTTACTTGTACGGGATGTCAGAGAGTAAGTGGGTGTAGTTCCCACTGTTCAAAAGTTGTTTCTGTGGGGCTAAATTGGCTTGGCTTTTTTGTCCTTCAATAGGGTGAAATTAAATATTTAAATATAGATAGATAGATAGATAGATAGATAGATAGATAGATAGATAGATAGATAGATAGATAGATAGATAGATAGATAGATAGATAGATAGATAGATAGATAGATAGATAGATAGATAGATAGATAGATAGATAGATAGATAGATAGATAGATAGATAGATAGATAGATAGATAGATAGATACTTTATTAATCCCGGAGGAAAATTTATATATCCACTGCTCAGGCATTAAATAACAAATAATACTGGATAAACACCAGGAGAAAAGGAAACATTGACATCACAGGACATACCACAAGACATACATTACACTAACAGACAGGCACATGCAGCACTAACAGGACTTATATACTAAACTATAACTAAAATATAAAAAAAATATAACTAAAATATTATAATAAATAATAATAAAATAATAAAATAATAATAATAATAATAATAATAATAATAATAATAATAATAATAATAAAATATTTCAAACACATCAGAGCTGAAGGTTCAAATTGCGCCTCATTGTAAGGAAGATGAGTCATTGTGCATGACCCAAGTGTTTAAGTAAAACTCATGACCCACTGGAAGAAATGCTGGTATAGCAGAAGCATAACTCAACCCTGCCAACTTCAGCTGAATGTGACATCCTGGAAAAGTGAGAAGCATGGACCAAATGCCATGCTTTATCAAAAATCAAAATGTTGGTGTTAAAGGATGTAGAAACTGTAGCAACAATAAATTGTCATGCGAGTTTATTTCAACACCACACATGCATTTGTTTTGACTGCCCCAGTAGTATAAATAAATTAACCAGGACCAAATATGACCTGTTACTTTTTGAAGATGAGGCGATCAAAATCACAATGTTTATCAGCCGCTTATCCCAAGTTACAGGTCACAGTTTAAGCTGGAGCTTACCCAGCTGGCTATGGGCAAGAGTTGGGGTACACACTAGATGGGACGCCAGCTTCTTACAGGGCCACATGAAAGACAGGAAAATGTTCACTCTCACACAAACAATTTCGTATTTGTTGTTTGAAAGAACCTGATGCAGAGATGGGGAGAACAAACAAACACAGCAAGGAAAAGCCCCATATGGAACCTTGTACAGTATATGCAGAAAGGTGTACTGCATATACCTTCTTGCTATATGCAGTAACAGTGCTATCAAGTGTCATCAGCTGTTCTTTGTCTCAGGTTTTTAGATATCTTGAATATTCTGGTTAGATAGAAGCAATGACTCAACTTTGTTTCATAGCTTCATTTCATCACTTCAAATAAGCATTTGTTATCAGTGAGACATTTCAGCAATGTAATCCTTATTGTTACCAGTGTTGTTCAAAGTACAGAAGTTCATAAATGAATGTTCTGGCCATGTTAAGCAAGTCCAAATGACCCTTTAATATGGTGTTAACATATTATATTAAATTCACAACAATCTTGAAATAATCCTGGAAAAATCCAAAATTTATTATATGAAGTAATTTAATTTAAATCCAATCAGATAAACAGAAACTCATTAACTACTAGGTGGTGCTTATGGAAACGTCACGTGAGGATTGAGGGCATTTGTCACCTTTGAATGGACTGCCACGTCCACTTTTTGACAAAAAGCAAAAAGAATTTTCATTTTCATGTGGAAAACCAGGTATTCAGTCAGGTGACATCTCATATAGACCAGTAGCTTGTTTTAGAAAGTGAATCAAAACTGATTTACTGCCTTCTTACTTGGCTTTGCGTGAACTGAATCAATACCTTTAATTCTTCCTGTATAATATCTGCTATTTACAACTCAAACATGATGACATGTGTGGTGACACAGTTCTTTCAGAAACATTTTGGTTGTTGATGCTTTTCTCACAACAGTTAAAACAGGTCAAATCTGGTGACACCACAAACGAATTGATGAGTTTCAGTTATGAGATCACTGTCACAACTAAAACTGCTTGAAATTTTTTTGTGTAGATATTATGGCCTGTGGTATTTGTAATGTATCTTGATGAATCAGAGGTATTGTTCTGTTTTCTTACCCTCAGGACAAACACTTTGATATTTATGTTTACCAATGATAACATGGGTATTAGAACACATCACTGAGCAGAATTTCTCTGTTTTTTGCAAACAACAAACAGAGTTTGTTATTTGTTAGTTTGTTTATTTCCTCCGGGATTATTAAAGTATCTATCTGTCTATCTATCTATCTATCTATCTATCTATCTATCTATCTATCTATCTATCTATCTATCTATCTATCTATCTATCTATCTATCTATCTATCTATCTATCTATCTATCTATCTATCTATCTATCTATCTATCTATCTATCTATCTATCTATCTATCTATCTATCTATCTATCTATCTGAGCATATTTATTACTCATCCAATGAATTTATTTAATTCTCAGTCTATCAAACTCATGACCTTTTTTGAACCACCAATCTATTTGCTGCAAATAATTGTTGCTTTTTCCACTCAACATGTCTCTCAGCAGTTCCTCTGTTCAATCTTAGGCATTTTGTTGCCTGGTACTAAAATTCCAGTGCGGGGAAAACCATTACTTCGACCAACATGTCCAGCTGCCTTATGCTGTTTTTAACCATGGTATTTTTTTCCCCCAAACTTCCCAAAGCAGGGAGTTTCAACACTGAGTCACTGAGTACAATATTCTATTACAGACTCATCTAAGGTATAAAACTTCTCTGTAAATACAGTGGTGTTCATCCAACGCAAACACTACGCTAACAAAACAATGCAGATGAGGTCCTAACTCCATCAGGAATCGGGGCTAATAAGTGGATAATATAGAGAACAAAATTTAAATTATAGTGGATCTGAGTATGGCACCAAATTATACAAATGCACAAAGATAACAAAATTAATTTGTGTACATATTTGGACCAAAATCTAATGGAGTCCATTCTAGGTCACCCAAACAACAAATGGACTGGGGTGAAGTCTGAATATATTTAAATGCCTCATATCAAGGCAATATTCTTGGTTTTAAAGGCAGCAATGAGACTTGCCAGATGCTCACCAGTATGAAGTTGTAAACTCCAGTGGAATGCCAGGTGCTACTGAAGTTACACTGGTATGAAATGTGGATAACGCATTGTGATGGCCAGCCACACATGGTAATATCCACACCTCACCGTTTTTATTTTGCAGTAACAAGTCTATATATTAAACATATCATTTTATACAATCAATATTTCAGTTTTCATATTTTTCAGTATTACCACAGTATACATCACAGTATGCTGTGTCATGGGGGGATTTGGGAATTTATATTGAGGTTTGGCCAGTTAAGAATATAGTGGCCATTTTATTTTCCCCGCTGTATTAATTTTTTGTTTGACCAATTAGGTGAAACAAATTAAGTTCATCTGTTTGATTGTTTGGGAGGTCCGTTTGTTCTATTATGTCCATTCATTTGCCTCAGTTCTGAGTTCACTTGGAGTTTAGTTATATTTAGCTGGCCTCTTTTACTAGGGTTAGGTAAAAACTCCTTTGTTATCTGTTTGTTTTATGGGAAATTAAAAGAAAAAGCCTGATTTTAGACAAAAAAAATTCCTGTATCCTATTGCCTTACTGCTTGGTCCATGACACACATCCTAGTGTTTTGGACTCTCTCATCCTGGTTCAGCAGCACATTGTATGACACAATTATTTTCTGTTGAGAAGACAACCAGTGCTCACATCTGCAACCTGATTACCACTGATAAAAGGACCAACCCAATCATGTCTATATTTTTATAATGTATAGAAAAAGATGGCATATTACTGTATGTTAGAAAAGGACATGGAGTCCGGAAAATGGAAATGAATAATTCTTCTTTACTATTAAAGGAATACATCTCAAATACAGATTTTTTTATTGAAAAGGAAGCAGACAATACAGTACAAAATCAGTGTAATAGAATAATGTGAATTAAGTGCAAAGTTTTCAGTTATATATACACAAGTTGATACCACAGTTTGATTGGCACAAAACCAATGATGAGAAATATTAAAAAGTAGTTTTGATATGACGGTTGAAGCGATTATTGTGGGGTATGGTGATGTGCATATACATCTCCTTACAGAAGAGTTTTTGTAAGATCTACACACAACAATTAATTTCCTTGTGAGATAAAATAGCCATGCATGTCTCTGTGGAGCTCAGTGGCCACATACGCACGAGCGACTTCTTTGAATGTTCTGCCATCAAGTATCAAGAGGAAACAAGACTGGCCTGGGTTGGAATTGATAACGGATGTTAACACCACACCTGCAAATAGAAAGAAAGGGGTTATCATAAGTAATGCAAAGCAGAGTGTCTAAAAGAAGACACATAAAGCCAATCAGTTAACTGTAAATATGTTAACAATCCCACATCGTTCTCACCATCATCCTCTGCCTCTCCATTGGGTCTGGGAACAAACACAGGCTCTGAAGGCCAGCAGTTGTCCTCACTCCAGCACAGCATTTCCTTGGTTTCTGTGTCCAGCTTCCCAATCTATAACAAATAAGCAGCTCATGATGAAAAACAATAAAAACTACCATTGTGTGTTCCTCACTACACCAACATTTTTTTAAATCAGCATATTATGGACATTTTTGTCACAGCATTTCGCAAAAAACAGTTTAACTTGTAGACACCAACTGCACATGCAGTACTTTGTCCCAGCTGTAAATTATACTATAAAAAGAGCTGTAAAGTCATTAAACGGATTCGGCCCTATGGGTGGACAGTAAATTCAGGTAAGATTATATAAGATTCATTGATGATTCAGACATCAGGCAATCCAACTGAGCCTTCCAGCACCACACAGTTCAAACAGCTATCCATGAAAAGCTGCACCGTCTTATGCTCTGATCAATTTAAACAAAAGTAATCTGTAAATTTACTCCAGATTACAGGCAACCACTATGATGTTACATTCCCCTTTACATTCTTGACTTATTTCAAGTGTTTTTTTGCAGAATAGTATGACACCATAGTGAAATCGAACTTTTAACCACTGAATTCTATGCAGTATGAGTCCAAAAGGGTTGTTTCTTTCCAGATACTTTCCAGCTATCCTGAGATACCACATTCACTGAATGCATTTACCAGATCAACTTCAACTTCCAGCCATAACTCTGGTCCATATGCACACATAAAACCCCTCGCAGTCACAAGGAAGATAGCAAACTCCATACTTTGCTTTCTTTGATAAGAACATGACTGATTTTTTTCACTTTCTCAGCACATCTTAGGACATTTTATATTTGTGGCATGTGAATTCTGTCATAATTGTGTTCCTCATTGCAGCACTGAAAGGGGGAAGTATCATAAATAGCAATGGATAAAATGATTAAGTGTTAGAATTAAAAAAGCATAATATTTTCAGTTCCCACAGGAAGAGTTTGTTTCCCTCCAAAAATAGTAAAGGGTCCTAAACAAGAAAGGATCTGCTTCAATGTTGGTTTTCATTTCTGAAATTAATTCAGATGTGCTTATAGTTCTGACGCAAAAGCGCAAGGTCGCCTTTTCTTTAAAAGGAAGCTCGAGTGAGGATTTTCTTCTGCCTTGTTTTAGCTTTTCCTGGAGTTCATCCTGCTTTTAATTAAGCATTTGCAAAAGCCATAACCAAAGCAACATTAGTCCAATTGTTTAAATCAAGATGTTTCCTTTTGTAGCTTCCTCTTTGCAGGCACTTTATCTCTGGATCATGGGTATGCAGTGAGAAGCAAAGGAAGCTGTTCTGGAAAGTATAAGAATTTATTCCTGAATACTTTGATGGTTTGAGTGTATCACTTCTCTTCATTGTTTTGGGAATCCTGCTAATGGACAAGATGTGTGGGAATTACATCCAGAGCCATTAAAAGGTTCACTGAAGGGATCTGTTCACATTTAAAAGAGAGTTCCTTCATTCCTGACAGCGGCTGATTCTCAGTTCTGCTATTTGTTTGATACATCAGTAGAAACAATGCAGTAAGGAAAATTGTACTTCCCAGTTTTCCAGCACTTCAAGAGTTTTGCGTGTTTCAGGTCTCAACTGACAAATAACACTTATGAGACTGGAAGAAATCACAAACACAAATGTTCCCATCGGTTCTGTTTAAAAATAAAAGAGACTGTTACCTTGTTTGACAATGCAGAATCCATCGCACAGTTTGCATAAACAAATCGGTGCCGTTTTCCATTTATATCATAATTTATTCTTGGCAATTCAAAACCTGATGGAGATTAAAGAAAAATTGATATATTTTAAATGATAACATATGTGAGGATGTATCCGAACAAACAGCTGTTTTACCTTCACAGATCACTTCAGCCTGGCACATTAATTTGCCTTCTTTCTCCTTCACAGCACTGGCTGTAGTGTATTTGAGTTTCACCAGGTCTTCTCCATCTGCGACACCCTATAAAATCCAGTCCAAAATAATGAAGTCTCTGGGGATTTAATTTTTTTTTCTAAATTTCAGGCTGAAAATGTTCGGAATTTTGAATGAACTTTTTTTTAAAAATTAAAATTTGCACCTTGTCTGAGTGAACGGGAAGCACAAATCTTTTGTAGCTTGGTCTGCAGTACTTCTCATCACGGGCTGTGCTGCATTCCTTCAGTTTGCTCAGGTAGAACATATCATAAAGTCTGCTGTCTTTGTACGTGATGATGTCAAAGACAACGTGACCGTCATCCTCGAAAGCGTTCACGTGATGGTAGGCCACCATCGCTCCTGTGTAGTACTTCGTCTCAACGTGTTTGCCAGTCTTTCTTTCTATCAGGTGGATCAGAGTCTGTTGAAAGATAATGCACAGTTCAACTAAATGAAGGGGTCCATAATATCTGTCGTACTACCCATAGCTGCATCATATTTATCTCTGTAGTGTAAATACAAGGCGTTGGTGACTGCTTACATTTTCCTCGGGACAGAATTTCAAGCAGCTTGCCCAGTTGACCCCCCTCATGTATGCAGTGGCCATCCTGAGGATATCCAATTTGTAAGGCTGCTCAATGAAGATGAAGTAGTTGTCTGTGATCCCAAAGCTATGGTAGTAGCAGGGTGTGAGCATTGAGCGGCAGGGAATTGTACAAATCACCTCCACGTTCTTCAGTGCAGGGACATTCTTGTCTTTGTCTGAAAATTGTGAAGACAAATGCAAAAGAAAAACAGGTTAAACAAAATCATTCAAGAGGATAAAGTTACCCTGAGAGTAGAAGTGATGGTGAGACAAAGTTATTGTAGTCAGTCTTTAGGAAAGCTTTGTTATTTACAAATGTTAATTTGCTACTATGGTGGTCTGGGGTCAACACTGAAGTTACCAGGTATCTCAAAATTTTTCTACAACAACATGGCTTTGTTGTCAGCCTATTTTTTGCTGCAATCATTTTATATATGAGTCTCTCTGACTGTCCATTCTGGTTCTTTCATGCTGTTTGATTTGAGTGCCGCCCACCTCCATTTCACCCTTCTGCCTCCACAGATTCACTGACTTTATCATTATTATCTGGGCTTTGTTATCTTAATCTCCCCGAAGGGTCTAAAGACAGATGACAGAATAGTAGTCATATAAAATCTCATGTAATAAAACACTATTTTAATCTTTCCTGATTAAAATAGTGTTAAATATTGATAGTGTCATGCTGAGAAATGCAGTTCTGAACCTTCAGTGCAGATTGTCCACATCTACAAGATACAGCAAAAAGGAAGTAATAACATGGGCTCAGAGGGGGGGGGGAAATGTCATGTACCTTTGGTTGCAGCAGCAGCAGGAACCTTGAACAGTATGTATTTAGTCTTGCCCTTCTCTGCCACACAAGTCCCGATGTTGTAGGCATTGCCCTCTTTGTCATAGTGTGGATGGGAAGTAACCAAGTTTACTGGTAGATACTTTGTGTAGTCCACCTGGGTGAAGTAATTCAGTACTCCCTTAACCCTTTTTTTAAGGTTTGGCATCATTGATGAGTTATCATGATTATATATAACTTTACCTTTTCCTGAGTTTCCAGTGACACAGGATCAATCTTTCGTATGTAGTTGGTTTCAGAGGTGGCATAATAGTCATTTCCATATTTAATGAAATTGTTCCCGCAGTTGTCGGTGAAGTCAGGCACTGTGTGATTGAGAAAGGTAATTGCCCTGAGGAGTAAAAAAAAAAAGAGATGAGAATTTAAAGACATATAAAGAGGTAAGAAGTTTTTCAAAACAACGAACACGAGCACGAATGAAAAATATATGGGTCAGTCATAAATACTTATCAGCAAGTTATCAGAGAGGTTTGCTATCAACACAGAAGACTTTGTGTTTGTGTGAGATCTGTTGGTGTCTTGCATGAAGTTTATGAATTGCAAATGTTAACAAATAATTTAACAAATAACAAATAAGTTTTCCCTTTCAATTATGGCACCTATACATTTAAACTATCGTTACCTGGATGCCACACATTTATTGCGTCTTCATTTTCATTTTATAGAGAAATAAAATGGTTCATGAGACAGTAAAGAGGAATAAATAATGAGGATGCATACTTTACAATGAAGTTCTTGCTTGGATCCGGGTATGCCATAGTTCCCATCTCAGATATAACTATCCTGTTCGCGGCCATGTTCGCTTTAAAGGTGTCACTTCTGAGAAATCTGCTCCTGTAAGTCACTTCACCTGTAAAGAGAGAAAAAGAAACGTTGCATTGTCTCGATACCTGAAAGTCATCCAGTTTGTTTAAAAAAAAAAAAAGCATGACTAACCATCTTTAAAGATGAAGTTGTGCATGATGGCCATCCCATCAAACCAGTGGTCATAGCCGGTGTCCCCCACAGAGAAGATGCCGGGTCCATTGCGCAGCAGTATGCCTTGCAACCAGCTGGGAATATTCCCTGTGTGACAAAAATCCGAGAAAATTACAACATATTCAGTGATCTAATAAATAGGATTAAAGTCATTCCTGCAGTAAAGTCACTAGACGTACCTTTCACCTCGGCTTTGTGCGGCTCCGGGCTCTCCGTTGCGCTTTTGGAGAAGTCCACTGACATGATTGCTGAACGATCAGATAATAACAGCGCGCCTTCAGACTGAAGCACCACAACAGTCCGCACCACTCCCTTTAATACTCCTGGTTTTTTTTCTTCTTATCTCTGTGTTGACGTGATCCTCCTCTCGGGATTTCACAGAAATGCCGTCCTGAGAATGAGGTTCAACTTTATACACACCGATCATCATCTGATCGTCGTTGGTGACTCCTGGCTCGCCGCCAGTTCATTTCAAAACATTGGACAAGACTCCTTTTTTTAATTTACGTCTCTGGTAGGTTGAAGTCAGTTCATTTGGGCCATCAGGTCAACTGGAAGAAACGAAGCTTTATGTCTTGCCTTTAATCGAAATCAGCAGGAAATGGTGTTGCGTCATTGCTCCAAATGCCCTTTCCCTCAAACAATCACTTTGATTAGCCTAAGAAATCTAGGATGGGCAGAGCAAAGATTAAAAAATATCACAGATGTAAGATAAGTTCTGTGGTATATAATTTTTCTTGGAATAAGGGTGCAACGCAGGTGCAATGGATGGCGGAATGAGTTTACATTTTGTTACCTGAGTGAGTGTCAAATGCATGAGTTACAAGGAAACAAAAAATAAATTAATTTGGGTATTTTTCTTGGTATTGGGTGCCATAAAACCAAGAGCGCCATCCCATCCAATGACACTGATTTCTAGCATAAGAAATGTGAAAATATATGTGGGGATCTACACCCAGAGTCACATGTTGTCTTGGGTCTAGGCCTAGGGTCACATGCTAATCAGGAAGTGATAGGTTTGCTGACTATAAGTTAGACTCACCTTGTGTTTGCTGGTCGCTGGTTGTGTGTGCTGGGCTCCCATGGAAGAGCATGTCTTGTCTCTTCATGGGGGGCACACAGGCTTCAGCATGACATTTTGTCATTTGTTTTACCTTATTGAGACCTGAGCTGTTGGGCTGCACAGGTAAGTAACTCAAATGCAAATTTTTTATAAATATTTTAAACCTTGCATTTGAACATCTCAGTCATCTTCAGATTACCACCGCTGTATCCGCCGCAGCGGGTCACGGGGAGCCGGAGCCTATCTAGGTGGCATAGGCTGCGAGGCGGGGGACACTCCAGGCACGACGCCAGTGCACCGCGGAGCCACACACAAAGACTTACAGCCATGCACACACACACTCATTCCTACGGGCAATTTGGAACGGCCAACCAACCTGAAGTGTGTGCTTATTTGGTAGCAAGAGAATGTGAATCAAGACTTTTCGTGTGCTATTAAAAAGTAGCCCTACCCCTTTCAGTTATGTTCGGAGTTGACCATGCTAAACTGTTTAATGAAGCTGTCAACTAACATGGTTGTTTTTATTAAAAGGGCCAGGCCAGCTGCTGTTTCATGTAATGAATTGGTATTTTATTTATTTCTTTTCTGTTTTCAATTGTCCTCCTGAATTTTTCCTCTGGGCCATATGTGTCAAACTCAAAGCCTGAGGGCCAAATGTGGCCCTCCACATCATTTTATGTGGCTCGCCAGGGCGAAAAAGGTCAGAGTTTTTAAAAATAAATAGGTCTAAAGTCTGCTTTGACCAAAAACCACATTTCCCACAATACAGTAACTAAGCCTATTTTAACTTTGACAAAAAACAAAGTTAATGTCCTAACTTGTGTATGATGTTATTTTTCTTTATTCACTTTGATAGTTTGATCATTGATTGATGGAGTTATAACCTTACAAATTAAAAGACTTTTTGTTATAACAGAGCAACAAGCAATCATGTTTGTATTGTTTAATTCAAGTTATTTAACATTGAGTGTTAGTTACATTTATTTTATATTACATTGAGTTACATTTGTAAGTTACATCTAGTTCTTTGAGGACAGTCATTATGCCGATGTGGCCCTCAGTGAAAATGAGTTTGACACCCCTGCTCATGTGATCAATTGGAGTTGCTTTGTCAGACTGTTTTTTCTAATAAGTGGTGCTGTCTATGCTGGTGGTTCTCCTCCTTAATTGTGTCTTCTACATAGGACACTCTTTCTAGAAGACTGGACCCACGCTGATGCTTGCCCTTTGTAGGAGGATTGCACTGGTGAGACAGAAAATTGGTGTGCACTTTTAACTATTATGACATGGTGTGATATTATATAGTTTTTATCAGATTTTACAATTTTTAGAATCAGATTTTAAGAGTTGAGTTTTCTGTGCTGCATGTTTTGTGTTGGGTCTACTGTCTCTACCATTATTCTGTTCCATTTTGTCTCATCTGAGCAGAGCACCTTCTTCCATGTTTGCTGCGTCCCCTACATAGATTCTGGCTAACTTGAAACAAGGCTTCTTATGGTTTACTTTTGAAAATGTTTTTTTTCTTGCCCCTCTCCCTTAAATAGTTGTGCAGTTCACAACCAACAGCTGTCCCGCAGTCATATTTCTCCACCTGACCAGGATCTCTGCAGTTCATCCAGAGTCACTGCGGTCCTATGGTCGCATCTGTAAGTGTTCTCTTTATTTTGGCCTGTTTAGGTTGGTTGGCTGGTTAAGTTTAGGTGGACGACTGTGTGTTGGTAGGTTTACAGTTGTGCCATACTCTTTCCATTTCCAAATGATAGATAGAATAGTTCTGTCAGAGATTCATAGCTTGGCAAATACTCTTAAGCCTCATCCTGCTTTAAATTTCTCTTCAACAATATCCTTGGATTTCATGATGATGTTCACTCCCCGATATTCTTTTAACAAACCTGTGCGGCCATCACAGAATGGTGGTATTTATACTGAGATTAGATTACACAAGTTGGTTCTGTGAATCATTAAGCCAACATTTAGTAATTCAGCAATCATCAGACAATTTCTTAAGCCAGTTGGACTCACTCAGAGAACGCAGGCAAAGTTATAACTCACGTAACTACCTGAAAGGCTGTTGTCTTTATCTTAATTAATGTGTCAATTCACTGATCAGTGTTGTAATTTTTGTTTATAGCCTATACCATCACAGGATAGCATGTGAACTTGTTCACCTGGTTTTACATCCTCGTGAGAAATGAAATTTTTGTCTTTTATGTTGAACTTTGATTCTTTGAAGTCGTGACTCCTTGATGGCTAAAGTGAGAAATCCAAGTCAGCACACACCGGATTTGTCCTTCCGGTCTGGGACCAGTTTTACACAGGATGCCTGTCCTGACATGACCGGTCCGGCACCAAGAGTATGTAGAGAATGGCTTGTTTACAGAAGCTGCATGTTAATAGACAGATACAGCGACTAAAACCGAAAGTATCACTGTGTTTAAGATAGTTTATTTGCAGCACTCGCCAATAGACGTGCTTTTGAGCCCTAAAATGTTTAAGCACTGAGATAATCTCTACTAGTCTCATGTTAGGGCAGGGTTTAGATAGATAGATAGATACTTTATACTGACTGTTTCCAAGAATAACTAAAGGAGTGTTATCATTTATGCGTTTATATAAATGCCTGATGGACTTTCATTTTCAGATATCCCCACATTTTTTCCAGAATGATATCTAAATTGAGCATTCTCAGAACTTGTATTGTAATGACCTACAAGGAAAAACATTTATATTATTCAACTTTGAATATCCAAAAAAATTTTTTTTAAGGAATCTTGTACAGACAATATGCATCATGATCAGTGCAAATGTCTTCTCTGACCTATTTAGAATTGTGACTGTGAATTAAGATTGCATAGTTCAGATTAAAAGTATACTACAACACTTCCCTCTAGTGTTACATGTAAGACATAACCTGTTGTGGTAAAGAAGCGTGTTTGGATAGTCAATTACGTCTAAAAAAAAATCAAAACTAATCATTTTAATTTGGAGCTTCGAAGAGTTGAGCAGCACTTCCCTATCTGTGGACAGAAAATGTGAACATTCCAACTGAAAGACAAATCTTTGAAAAGTCCAAGTGAAAGATAAAATCGACTGACAAAACAGAACACAGTGGAATCGTTTGACAATATTATCTTACTGTTACCACAAGAGGGTAGAATTTTTCTACTTTTATCATGACAGCATCATCTTCTCAAACCACATGCACATTTAGGGAAATCTACAGTTTTACTATTCATCAGTCCAACATAAAGTGGCCATTATTTAGTCGTTTGTTGTATATATACAGTAGTTCTATATGATTTGTTATTCAGTAGTCATGAAATGACATTTCTTAACTTTAAATGAGCATTACACATTACAAATTAACATTAAAATCCATTATAAGTCAACTTTAAAATCATGTAAAATTCAATGGTTTTTTTTAATAAATGATGAAATGTGAGCAAAATCAATATCTTTAAATCCTGATTTACAGTCAGGCTTTTGTAGAAATGCGTTTTATCACATTAAAAAGTAAGTTAAAGGAGTCAGAACCCGAATGATGCACATCACAACCTGTAATTTGGTATTTATTGTAAAGAACAAATAAAAATGTAAATGACAATACATCCTCCGATACATTCATAGAATGTCAATAAACACTCACATCCTTCTATTCAACATTCAGAACAGAAACATCAAGACCAGATTAATTTGCTGATAACAGCATCTTCTCTCTAAGCATCAAATTTTGTCCTCTTCTCCTGGATTAATAAATTAATGACAATGTATGCACATGAGCTATGAAGCTTCACAGATCAATGTTTATTTCCACTGACCAGACTGTCGCAAACTGTGCCAATTAGTATTCAAGTATTCCCTTGTTTAATTCTGTGCTGGATAACATACTAAATATCTGCTTTATGATGCTCCCATTACATCATTATCACCAACATTACCTGCGGATTACATTATGTGTCACAGTACAGGAATAATGTTTAAGTAAACATTATGTACACATACTGAAATAAATAAAGCAAAGAACAGTTTGTCTTGCAAATGTATATGCTATTTTGTCTACAGTGCAGTCCCCATGCAGTGACACATGCAGATATAGAGGGTGCATAAAGAACACCATATTGATCATGCATGACCTTACATACACAGCCACCCGCCTACTCTACAGAAGCGGCCTGCTGTCCTGACATCCTGCATGACTTTCATTTAGTTCCAGTGCAATATGAACAAATGCCACGACTCTCATCTGAGATGTGGGATGCTGATGTACGCTTGTGGTGATGATGACATACACCATTCATCAGTTGGAATCTTTTTCTGTTCCCAAAACACTGCTTGTGAAAGTCTTCATCTTTGTGAAGAACCTTGATAGTTATGTGAACAGAATTTATCTGAAAAATTATATTGGCACTGCAGTATGCTAAAGAAAAAAAAAAAGAACTTATATAAAAAGGCTTGAGCATGGAGCAGTAATGATTTAAGCACTGGCACAAATATGTTTATAAGTCCAAATTTAAATGTAGAACTATAATTTGAAACAAACACACTAAAAAGGCAAAACAATCATGTTAGACAGGCAGTAAATCACCACCAACAACAACAAAAGCAACACCTTTCAGTGTTGGATGGGACAAAGTATTCCCTGGGTAATCACGAGTTGTTTCAAAATGGTAACAAAATAAGTGGTGCACAACATCTGAGAGAAGTTGTTAATGTTCAGAAGCTGCATCCAATCTTCAAGTATACATTTCATAAATCATCACTTAATTGTTTGGGCTTATTTGACGATAAGACTTGTCTTCAATTCTCCTGAACAGATTAACTCCTGCTTTGAGTGTTTTAAAATAACATTCATGTTAGAATATCACTGTTAGAACAGTGTGTTATTTTAACATTCACGTTAGCATTACACATTGTACTAATAGTGATATTCATGTCTACAGGACAGGGGACACAAATCCTCTAATTCACTGAATGCATAAGGAGTGCAGATGATGTGTAAGTCAGTGTATCTTGTATGTACAGCAAAGAGGCAGAAACTGCCACAAGGCCTGACAACAGTCACGCAATGTGTTGTGAATATTGGATTGTGTTTCATTTTAACACAAAACTCAAATCTGTGATAACATTCAACTTTCAAATGAATGAAAATATTAGACTTTAATTTAATTTGCTGGCTAAATGTCCAACTCTTCAGTGAGAAAATACACAAGTTTGCAGTTTGTTGGTAAGATGTTCAATGTTTCATTTTAAGATATTATAAATTGTCAAAACATGATGTGGAGAAACCAGAAAGACCGTCTCCTGTCAACCCTCTTGGCATAAATTTCAAAGTAGTCTCTCCATCCCCCAGCCCCATGCATTGCACAGTAGGAAATAAATATAATATAGGCTTCACCAAAAAATGTTAACATATCATTTTCTCTGTCATACTTTCTCCATTCTGCAAAACGTATAAGGTTGTTTGCATGTTTAATATGTGGATTTATAAAGCTGATTCCTCCTTCAGTTCTTGCATTGCTTAATGTCAGTATACAAAAACATTCAGTTTTCCATTTAGAGTGTCTACATTATTCTGTACATGTTTCCTCTTCATTAAAAACAGTTAATTTTAGATTACCTGCACCTTTTAAAATCGAATTGCCCTGACCCCAGCGAGACTAAGGAGATACTCCATCTTCTATATAGTGTACCAACATTTCATGACCAAAATTAAACATTCAAATGACTCAAAATATTCCAATTGACGTCGTAAAAGGCTGGCCATCGAAACAAACCTCAAACTTCCACTTGGTTTGTCTGTTGTTCTCTCTTATTGCCTCACCTGTAATCCCTTTTGTATCAGTTATATCTGAGCAAATTCAGTTGGATTTACTGAGGAAAAGTGATGCTGGTCACTTATCCTCAACATGCATCGTACAATGATATATTTCACTGACCAATAATTGTGAAATCAATAAAATCTTTTCAGGATTCCTTCAAATCAACTCATATTTCAACACCTCTGTCACAGGACCTTAAGTAGAAGTACCAAAAAAAAACAAGTATTGTAAAGTCTTTTGCTGAGTGTGTAAAGAACAGTAAACTTTTTGACAATTATGACGGGACAGCTCATTGTCCCAGGATGACCTCTTTTTGTGTAGGGCTTAAATGTTCAAGACAAAAATAGTTGGCCATGCACACAGTATTGCTGACAGGTCATCTTCATGGCTTAAGGACGGCCAGTTCAGCGATCCATCTCTGCAAAGAAATCCCATCTTCCCTCATTACATTCTGTTCTGTATTATAACTGGGAGTTGCAGGAAAGCATCTTAAGTCCCCACATGCCACTGCGCTGATTGCATTTGACTCGTTTGTTTCCTCACCAGAAACCCTGGTTCCCTTAATCCGTCTTCCCATTCTCCTGAGGAACGCCGGCTTTGCTTTGCCGTGCCAATCGCAACACTTTGTAGCAACCGCGTGCAATTTTATGCATCCACATAACGTTCATGATGTCCAGGCAGATGCTGGAGCAGATCCAGGCTATGCGGCCGCCCCGTGGCACCAGGTAGAAGGCTTCTGTGCCATACACCGCATACATACGACTGTAGTAGACTGGTATGACAGCGATGCGGACCATGAAAAAGACTACTGCCATGGCAATGCCATTCGCCAAGTTAGGTCGGAAGGACTTGGGATATCCTAGTACCTCAAAGAACCAGCTGAAATACATCACATATTTTAAGATATTGGAATCTGAACTGCAGTTATGATTTAAAATCCTATGCTTGTGTTAACAGATACATACCGCTGGTTCACACATGGTGTAGAAAACTCAGCAAGCAGACGGAAGTTAGCAAAATAAGGCAACATTCCTTGGCCCTGGAGCAACGGGGTAAGAACAGGAAAACAAGAAAACATGAAAGGGACAAAAACAAGACACCAGCTGCTTAGAGGAGTAACTGGGTAACTAATGTGAAAGCAGCATCATTGTCTCTCTCAATGTATTTCATATTTCTACAAACTTCAACAGTGTGGGGGACTAGGCTCTAAAATTAGATGATGTCCTCAATAAATATAGACTTACTTGGCAGATTTGACAAAGAGCTCTCAGGAAACACAATTATTCCGTAAAGTTTTGTGGGCCAAATTTATCCTGAGCTATAATTTGACTTCCTAGTGATTCATCATCTTCATTTATCCTGAGTAAAAAATAATCCCCTCTCCAAAGGTAGTATGAAGAACTGTTGATGTACAATACCCAGAACTATGGATCACTTAGAGAGGAGGGGAAATACTAGATTTTAATCCAAGTTCATGGTTCAAGCTTTTAGTGCTGTTTGCATTGATATAAACAGTATAGCATGTAGCACTAATTTCTGTAGCTAACTATTGCGAGACAGCGGTAAGCCATACTGTAAATACCATAGAGCATTCATCTGAATAACCTGGCAACATTGACATACTGTATATAGAGATCAAATTACAACACAGCACAGGCGTACAACCATACATACATTCATACACTATTTGAAGGAGCAATCAAAAGCCATGCAGAATAAAAAGCAATAAGTTTTACTGCCAGACATGTTTACAAGACCAGGGTCTGAGCTCCACGTTGTCCTGGTGTGAGATCATCTTCAGCATGTTCGAACCAACAGGGACCCAAACTTGAAGTGGAATCATGTGTTCTTGAAGCAGTTTTTAGTGTGAACTAAACATACCCACTGTTATAATTGGTTTTATTTCTCATCCATTCTGCAAAACTTGAGTGAGGATGATCTCAAAACGAAAATGTTTTCAGGATATTCTATTAACAACAATGTTGGCTTGACATACCTTTCAAAATCTGGTGTGCTAAAACTGCTTCATCAGCCAAGTAAATTCAAATTTTCTCACAACTGTTCTCTGAAAAACTGTTAGATGGCTCAGTGTTGTGATTGTTGACGTAATATTATCAACAATTCAAAGGATTAACTTGGGTTCCAAATTTGAACAAGACAAACTCAAAATTAAAATTTAAAAACTGCAGCATTCAATTTCATTGAAAGATATTTGTCTACCTGACTTTAGTACGTAGAAGAAGACTTACCATCAGGGCCCAAACCGCAGCTGCTCATTGAAACATACTTACAACGTGATTCAAACAGGGTGCGACTGCTTTTCAGATTTTGTACCGTATGATGTGAGCCCTCCACCTAGCAGGAGAATGCTAATACGTCTAGATACTGGTAAGTCCATACTGTCACTGGGCATATCATATCTGCTCAGTGTAACACAACAGCAATAGCAGCAGACAAGACAGGAATGAACAGGTCCCCATCTAGATCAAGAGCTAAACAGCCCTCAACCATTTTGGTAGTTTTTGCATGAACGGGGATGACACAACCCGACTAGATGTTGGTAGTTTTTGCATGTAGGCTTTGAAGAAGGGGCTATTAATGTTAAAGTCAAGTTAGGACACACAGACAGAAAGACGGATAGATAAATTAGAAAGAAATGGGGAACAAAATGCCACCACGATTGGAAGCAAATGAGAAGCAACACTTATAGAGAACAAGGCATGCATCTAATGTCCACACAGCAGTCATGTTGTGCTTCCATCCCTTTAATTGAGCTGAAACACACACAGAATTAATGCTAGTAACACAAATCACAACATGACTATTTTTGTAGCTGATAAAACATTAAAAAGCTCATTAAGGTGATGTTTAATTAAATTTAATTCTTAATTTGGCTGTGCGCCTCTGGGCTTTTCATGCTGACTAGGTAAAAATTCATTGACTGAATGCTTGCCACGCAGACACACTCAACACATTAACTAATAAGAGACTTTGACAACATACGACAAATTAGACTGAATTAAAAAAGACATCAAGGGGTTTTTTTTGGTTTTATGGATGCTGTAATATGGCTTAAGATGTGGGGGTTTTTTCTACTAACGTTGAGTGAAGTGGAGAAATCTTTATGTTATCCCACCTGATTTTTAGATCTAGTCTGAGGAAACAGTCATTATGAGTGTCCAGTAACAGTATGGCCAACTTCCATTCATTTACCTACTGGTTTTAGATACAGGTGCTTGCCCTGCTTCTCCATGTGAAAGGCTGGATTTGCAGTTATAAATCTGAATTTCATTCTAAAAATGTTTTAATCATGTGATAATTTTTTTTAAAAATAAATAAATGCCAAACAGAAATATTCCTCATGAATAAAACCGATTCAAATATGAGGTGTGTCAACAAACAGATCTGTAAATCCAGCAGATGATTAGTAAATGAGTAAAATGTGAATTAGGGCCGCAGAGGTTAAAAGCAAACAGTTGTATCACTTTATTTGTAATCATTTGCCAGTGGCGATGTAAAATGTGACTGATTTTTACAATCCAAGAACAGCTTAGGTACAGGGACTCTGAGGCAGGGCAATGCACACTGTATAATGGACTTTGGGTAAGTTTGTTTTGATAAAATTAAGGTGAAAAGAAAAATACCAAAAATCCTAACAGAATCCATTCTATATGGGGAAAAAAGGGCCTGGCTATCCGGCGATACAGTTGGTTTCATGTAGTTGACATTATTTGACAAGTGTCAGTTTTCCCTCATTGCAGACTCACAGGAGGAGTGTAAGGAAGATAAAAAGCAGGCAGGACTAGGCTCTGGCACAAAAACAGACAGATAGAAGGTACTGCAGATAGACAGGTAAGTTAAGGAAATTATACTATTTGTTGGCATGCATAGAAACAAGAAGGGGAGCCCTTGCTGTCGAACACTTGCGTGCTGCCAGCATGCACACGGTGGCTACCGTTTGGCATTCAGCTGCACTAAGCTCAGGAAGGTTCAGCTTATGTCAGATTCACACAGCATAGAAGGGAGTCAGAAACAGAAAGCACAGAAATAGTAAGGGGTATTGTGTGTGGGAGGGGGGGGGGGTCATCAGCCAGTACCAATATTGAGCATTCCATGCAAAAAATACCATAGTCATTCATTTGCTTTATAATTATCCACAGATCCTGGCGATCTAGAGGGTTTCAGGTTGAACCAAGAGTGAACAGCACTACCCATAAATGCTGAGTAAGCCAAGAGTCACTAATTAAATTTTCAGATGACATGTGAAACTAATGTTTGCAACTGCTTAAGAGTTCCTAAAAAGTTCGAGCAAATGCACAACCTTCCCATCTGACGGATGAGCTGGTGTAACACGAGGTCATGACAAACTGTCTAAAAACTCTTTACTAATCTTTGCTAAAAAATATATCAGTCTTTTCAACACAGCTACTTGATATTTAGCCGTATCAACAATACCTGGCAAACTGTAAAACCTACTGGAATGTGCTCTCCCTCATGCACAACATGTGTCACTATAACTCACAAGCTACTTTATTTAAGTCTGCACCACTTTTTTCAGCTCCAAAAAATGATGGACTTTAAACATGAATTCCTTCTCAAGTGTGTTTGCACAGTTTCGGGTACATCAACAGTGCACGTACAAACAACAGCAATCTTGCTTTGTGTATATTTGATTAACCCATAGGATGTACATTCGAACAGTCATGCAGACATTGCTGGTGCAATGACACCCAACTTGACCGGAGAGAGTTGTTCACCCTTGGTTTTCTCCTTCCCATCTTGCCCGCACATTCTGCTATTGGACAACAGTGCACTCACCAGTACATAGTAGTAAGCATACAACGCTGCCAGATGGTGAACTACAAAAAACTTGTCACCTATCGCCTCCCAATAGTAAAATATTAGCAGCAAATCTGGAAAACAAAAATAAAGGGGTAAGAAGGATAATACTGAACGTTATGGGTGCATTTAAAGCATTTAAATACAGTTCATATAAGGTAGTAGGTTATAATTCAAATGAGTCCTCAAATTAGTCCTTATGAACCCACTTTGACACACATTACCTGTGTAAACCATACAATTCTCTTACCAGATATGAGGTAGCCTGTTGTGATGGCAACATTAGTTTTCACCAGTGTAGGATCTCCCCTGTTGAGAGAACATGTTCCTTTTGACTTCCCGGGTTCTTACTGTGTATACAGAGACACAGCAGTACCCACAGTGACATACAGCTAATAGAAGAAAAAATGACAAAAATGCATCAAGTTCATCCATCAGTGTGCCCATCACACTGATGGGGGGGGGTGGTTAAAACTGGTTGAGTGGGAAAAAATCTACCATTACTCACAATTTTTTAGTTTTTTTTTCTACTAAGTTTCATCTAAACTGAAATAAAAACATTCATACACTTTTATAATTCTGAATGTGATTGCTAAATGCATAATATACAGATAGGACACCAATATCCATTTATTATCTCTGACTCTTGTCCTTATATGGTCTCGGGAGCCATGGGCTTATCTCAGATGACAGGTTGCTGACAGGTTGCTAGTTTATCACAGTGCCAACAAATGGACAGAATACCAAGCATTCAACCTCACTTTCACACTAACTGGAAATGTAGAGTCCCTGGTACACTCATGCCACGTGTTTACACTGATTTAGGAAAGAAGTGGGAGCTCAAGTAAGCATGAGGAGACCACCAAACTCTATACCGAAAGGCTGCCAGTCAGGATTCAAATTCGAAACCCCCTACCAAACCTCTGTTTTACTAGATTACTTGTGCTAGCTAGTTAGTTATATATACTAACATCAATTCCTGAGACTCACCCTAGTTTTGTAATTGAGGAATGAACAACTTCCAAACACATTGCCTTCAAATACATCTCATCTGCTTTGATGGGACAATAGTCCCATCAGATGGTGTCCCATTTGTGGAAAAAACGATGAATATACTGTATAAAAGCATGTAAAATAAACATTGGACTCATTTGGTGAACAGATAAACGCTCACCAGACTGGATCTTCATTGACAGCATCATCAAAGAACAAAATGTAGAGACAGAAGATTCCCACTAACAGTGCGTGAAAAGTCGAAACTGTCCTGAAATGACAACAAACACAGACATGACGATCGATAGTTGGCTAACGTTGACGCAGCAGAGATTTTGTTTGAAAAGCATGCTAAAGAGACCTTTACTTGTGAAAACCACCTTGAGCTGGTGGCATTGGAGTGCTGGATTTGGATTTTAAGTAACAAGAGTGAATCAACTGATTGCCTGTCAGTGCTACATGGAGATGTACACCAATCAGACTAAGTGATATAACATTGCTGAAGGATTCAACAGAATTACACAGTCCTGGTCCCAGCTGAGTCAGTGATCGGCCTGTAAGACCGCTCTAACAGATTTCATCAAGATTTGACAGGTGCAAGTGCAGCAATCATCAATCTGAATTTACCTATAAACTATGACCGCATTTAAAATGATCTAATGTGTCATAAAAAGAGAAGATGAAAATTAATAATGGACACATTTTCGATTGCAGTGTAGTTTTTGGAAGCAGTATCTGCAATGTTCCAACAAGATGACAGCAAACGACACTTGCTGTCTGACCAAATGGTGCAGATATCAGTGTGATCACTCCAGACTGGAAGCAATCCTACGTGTCTGTGAGAATAAAGCAGGTCTACTGATTCAAAACAAAGAGGATAATCTGACTGATAAAAACAAGACATTGGTGTATTTTACATTTTATTCATTTCATTTTAGTGTTGAACTGAGATATGTGGCATTGGCAACACTGCTGAATATGAATCCACAAGGGAGTTCATTAGCCAGTAGCAAATATGACTGTTTTAACCAAGGTAGGTGAAAGCTGCAACAGGAGGAATCCGTATAACCATACAATATAATCTTATATCATATAATTACGGATGTTTAGAGGATGGCTTGGATTAAAACCTTGATATTTAGCTTCCTTTTTACTTCTGAACGGAAATCATCATTGCGCAATGCAGTGCAGAGGTACTAGGCGCATTTGTTATTTCCTTTGCATATCCACTGTAACCACATTGGGGGCAAACAGGCTGAATTACTTCTGCAGTAAAATTATAACAAACATTTTTAGAAAGTAAGGATTTACCATCTAAACTTGGGACTTGTTTGTGACTAGTGTGACAGTTTGTGCTGCATACACTAACAATGTCAGGAATCCTGTCAGCATGCCAATCAGAAATGAACACAGGATTTTCTGGTACAACTACCTTTCATAAGAAGCGTAGGATTTTATATTTCCTTTCTGTTCTAAGCTTGACAGGTTAACAGACAAACATAATTGTTGCATATCAAAATTGAGAAGTTTCAAACTTTCTCACTCAACAAAAGGCTTACAATAAAAATTACTTTAATTTTCTTCCATGCCAGCCACACATTACAGCCTTTAGAACAAAGAATGTAAATCATGGTGCTTTCTTTGAATGAGTCAGACATCAGTGACAGGAAATATGTAACTGCAAATCAGCGTCACACCCAAACTGAATTCATATCCTCACCTCGAGTTCCACTCCACCTTCTGCTTGTCATTAAGTCTGAGGAAGCCAGGGCTGATGCGCGAGGACAGCCATGGGCTGACTTTGTGGAAGAACCACTGGAAGGTGAAGAAACTGGTCACCGAGATGGTGAGGATAAGCTGGCTGAATGGGTCCATGGCCACCCAAAGCCACTGTGAGAGGATGGAGAGAAAAACAGATGACAAAATCAGTTAGTTTTCTCTCACTGCATTCTTCTGCAAACAAGCTAAACTCTGTGAAGCCTTCAAGAAAGTATGACTGAATAGAAAGGCACTCAGAGAGCTCACAGCATAGAGAACACTGCAAAACATTTCTCGAACTCCATCTCAATCCAGACCTGCCCATACATTATCATATTCTGGGGACCACAGCTCTACAGACTTCATAGAAATAGACAAAGAACATATATTATTTCCTTAGTGGGCATAACTGTGAGTGACAATAAACACACACAAATAAGATAAATTTACTGTTTAAAAGCAAAAAAATGAGAGTAAAAATGATTCAGTGTCTTAATATCTGTTGAAAAGCTGACATGTGTGTCAGGAAATGCTCTTTCTGAGACAGTATGAAATGAAAAACACTTGAATCCACATCAACATCTAATCACTGCTTCCTAATCCCTAATTAGAAAAGTTTCAGTGGTTTATGAGGATTTGATTTAATAGCTGCACAAAGTGCAATTACCATACCTATATTTATGAAAGAAACAGGGTCATGTGGGTCCCATTTCTTTAGCATGACTCAGGTCACACCATCGTGACAATATGACATCTATGGCTTTGATGAACTTTGACAACAACTGAAACACATCTTACAAAATTTCAGCTGCCACTAATTCAAGTCAATTTTTAACTCAACTCACAGAGAGGACAAAAAGCCACCCAAGAAAGCTTGCTTTACGCCTCACACACAAAGACTGAGGTAAGAATAACTAATAAAGATATTCAGACATCAGTTCTAATCCATAACTTCTTTATGTCTTCAGAGCGTTGGTTAAAAACTGTCTGGCTGAAAATTGAAGGTGGATTTTCACAAGAACAAGTTAATGTACTACTCCCTAGGTCACCATGACATACTGGGAAAACCACTTGTATTCAGACAGAAGAGGAGGTGTCAGTGGATAAATCTGGCTGTATCACACCTTTACTACAACTTAACAGTTAGATTACAGCAATGCAATAGTTTATTTGTAGAAGAAGTGCAGCTCAAAAAAGAGGAATTAAAAACTCAAAATCCTCTAGAGAACAAAAAAATTTGACCAGAAAAAGAAACTGTAATGGAAATTTGTATTGTGTGTGTCCTGATTTGACTCTTACCATGTCATTACTGAGAACATGCCTCAAAACCTCAATGCAACTGCTGGGTTAAGTCACATCTTAGTTTGTTTGAACACAGAGAGGTCACAGCAGGTCACACCCTATTAAACCATATAGGGAGCTGAGATGCTGTAAACCCAGTACCCCTCACAAAGGAGAGCAAATAGAGAGGAGATGGAGATAGTTTAATTCCTCACAGAGCACAGAAACAATTCTACCAGTTTATTCTAAAATCATAGAATTGTTTGTTTGCATTGCTTTGCGCTGCGGGGACTAAACAACACATTTAGTCTATAGACTACAGTTTGACTAGTCTATAGACCTCTATGATGCTATAGCATCATTGAGGTCTTTTGACTTATTGTTTGTTTGTACTTATTGTTTCTTAGTATTTCTATGCTCTGTGTGGAATAAATCACACATTATATTCTAGCATCATAGGAGTCTTGTCGATTAATGGTGTAAGTTTTCTGTGTACCCACCTCTGCGGACCTGTATTAAAATATTTCACAAAACAGAAACTAAAACTGATAGACTAAGAATGAACATATGAAACATCAAATACACTTAAAATTAAGTGTAACATAGACAGAATCTATAAATTTAGTAAAATAAACATTCTGAATGCAGTGTAATAGTACAGACGTGTGAGGTTCAGGTCACTAGTTTTTTATATATTCTTCTCATCACCAGAGATATGGTTTGCTAAAAATGTGTGTGTGGCAGTAAGTAGGGGAATCATTTGTCAGCATCATCAGAGCTGCTCCTTAATCTCGATTTTGTTTATCCCAGGATGCACGTAATGGACATTCAATAAAAAAACAATTAACTGTTCTGCTCTTCTTACACTGAGTGATGTATGATTAATGCAGGTTAATCCCGAATGACACATGAAGCTGCTTCTTTCTATTCTTCTAGATGTCTAATAAAGCTTTTGTAACACAAAAACTTATTTGATAAAACCACACATGCAGACATCACCATTGTCACAATATAAATCCAGCTCTACTACAACATTAAAGGTTTGATTTGTTATGAGACAAAAACATTTCAATTCTCAGACCCTCTTGTTCACTGACTGAACTGTTTTATGAGCATCACATTCAGCTATTTCCATGTGACCTGTTTTGACTCTCGGTAAAATGCCAAGTCAGTTACTCCCAGGAGAAACACACACCCACATATGTACACACACACACACACACACACACACACACACACACTCACACACACACACTCAAACTGAGCATGTTGAACTCTCTGGAGTACTAGCCTTGGTAATTTTATACCTGCTTTGTTCCTGTGCTACACAGCAAACCTCACAGAAGCCCAAAAGTCACCAGGGAACAAAATGCGAAATGCTAGAGAGTGCCCTCCTTATGCTTCCCCATAATGCATTAGTGAGCAGAGAGCACCAGTACTCTAACCTATCATGCTGGGAAGGGGGGGGGAGCTGACTTGAGTTATTGCAGAGACACATAAATAGTCCCTCCTGTGACTTTGACGGAGGAAATTTGTGAATATGTAAGATTGCTTCAAGTGAGATTTTCAAGCCACAACAAAGGATTGTTGTAGGTCAACACACATTCAAGTTCGCCGACTGCAACAGGTACGCAGTCAGCAACAAGGGCAAATGTTTACTGAAGTGGACTTAAAAGTAGATAAAGTAAACAGCTGAAGTCCCAAGGTTAACCAAGAACTAATGGTGTGCAGATGGTGGCAATGTGAGTCAAACTCCATTCTGTGTGAGGTTTATTGGCAAAACATAACATTTATTAACTGATTGCAATCAAATCATAAAACAAAATCAGTCGAAACAGCTCAATAGAACAGCTTCTGTAAGTTTTTTCCCAAAATAAAACACAAGCTGTTGAGTTAACTGGGTTCTGAAGCCTCTGGAGGATTCAAGCCTTTGATGACAAACATCTCTAGTGTTTTCTAAAGACTTTCCCTGCTATGACCTACTGAAACATGACAAACGGCCAGCTCTCTGAACAAAAAAATATATATTTGGGACTCTACAGCTGAAAATGACTTATAAAGTCTAGTTTTGAGGATATGTGCAATTAAAATAAAATGTAAAAAAACTACAGAACGGGATTTATGCCAATGGAATGAAGAAAAAGAGCAACCTGCATAAACTCGGACCTGGAACTCTGGAGCTGAATCCGACTCCTATTGAGGACCCTGGGTGATGGACTGTATGTGGCAGCTGAAAGAGAAATTTACTCCAAACTAATTCCAGGAATAAGGAGCGGTGTTATTCAGGTCCCGACTGGTGTCCCCCCCACCATCCAGATGGAGCCCGACTCGTCTTGAGCCCGTCTTAAAGATAGGCCTGGTCTAAATATTCCTGGAATAGATGTCTCATTCCCCAGCACACTGCTGAAACAGGTTTTCTGGATTGTGTTGCCTCTGCTTCGTGTGTGTGCGCCTTAAAATGCGCTTTCCAGAAACGGGTGGAGCTTTTCTGCTCTTCTTTTTTTTTTTTTTTTTTTTATTCATGCAGTGAGGAAAACGAACGAAAAGCAACGAGCATCCCAGGATTGAATAGATGCTGGGGATAACCGATCAGCCAAAAAAAAACAACAACAACAACAACAACGTGTTATTACCCCAACACAATGGCTGATTACCTTCAACACGAGGAATATGTTATACAATAACCCATAAGGCCGGAGCATGCTGCATTTTCTTCAACAGCTGCTGTCAAACGTGTTGAAACGCGTCTCTGGCCTGCGTGCGTGCGCGCACGTGTGTGTGCGCGAGTGTGTGCGTGTGTATGTGTGTGAGAGAGTGTGTGTGTGTGTGTGTGTGTGTGTGTGTCGGACACGGATGAGGAAAAACGAGACCACATCTCAGATGGACTCACCGTAAGACGTTCATCAAGATGTTTTGCGCCTCACTCTCTCAGCCGCTTTCCGGGGGTCGCTCCCGGATCCGTGCGCGTCGCGTCGCAGCCATGGCGAGTCATTTTAGGTAAACAGCGCAGTCGATCCTCCCCCGGGCGCTCACGCTGACAAGTTCAAGGGGATGTGCGCCTCCTGTTTACCGAGAAACGTGCGTGACGGTGGTGAGTGGGTCGTGCAGCTCGACGCTCGTTTACTGAAGCGGTGAAGCGATGGGGGGGTGTTGGCTACCCCCCTCTCTCCCTCTCTCCTCTCTCTCTCCCTCCCCCCTCTCTCTCCTTCACTCTCAAATTACAGCTGAATTCTTAAAGACACACACACACACACACACACACACACACACACACACACACACACACACACACACACACACACTCAGAGGTCTGCCCGTGGACGCTCACAATGTCTATTTATAGCCGAGGCCGATTGAACCGATCCGGACTGAATCAGAGCCAAAGAGTCAAACATCTCTGAGCGGCCGGTCTTAAATATCAGTGAATCCAGTCAAAACCACCATCTGCACCATTCCTCTGTTTTATATCACAGAGGAATTCATCCCTGATTCTATCGGCTTTCATTGCCAAATGTATTAATCAATGTTGGCAGTGATCAAATCAACATGGAGCAGCGCATTTAATAGACGATCAATACAGCAGATATTAACAGTTTTTGTTTTTTTTAATGAAACACTAAATCCTGCTTTTATTTACTAATTAAATTTTTCAGAATTATTCTGCTCCTCTGTTTCTGGCGCACAAAGACCTCCAGACGTATGATAGTTTGTGAGTTCACTTGCTGCAACGGCATTCCTCACACGCCGCTGAATGGCGTGGCATGTCGTGTCACGTGACTGTGACGTCACTCAGGACCGTCCTTATGGTATGTTCTTCAACAAAGCCTTGTTGCACTTGTTGTTTCAGAATGTCCCATGACATCCAAGAACGAGAAGCTTTGATTGTTACATACAGTCATACACATACAATCACACACAATTTCACACAGTCACACACAATTTAACACAATCATACACGATTATACACAGAATAATATTGTGACATTCAGTTCTCTACTGTTCTCCCTAACCCGATGGGTTGAGTGTAGTGCTCAAGAATACAGGCTGTGGTCTGGGGGTCAGCAGCGTTTGGGTCAGCAGTAGTTGATGATCTTGGCTTCAAGTAAAAAGTGCTGATGTTGATGAAGACCTGAACTTAAAAATGTCTTTGTGACCATACTGCTAAATGAAATCTGTGGAGGTAGGGACAGTCTTTTAACAGCACCAAATGTGTTGGGAAAGATAATATTTGAGCTTATATTTGATTATTGGGGTTGGCTCACTGATCTGGATCAGTAGTCAGTAAAAATGATATTTTATGTTAAATGAGGAGGGGGGTCTAGTCATGTGTCATGTCTTTATTGGATTATTTAAATTGTTGTGTGATTTGGTTATTACAAACAACTGATAAATAGCTTTCAGTTGTGTGGCACACTATGCACATGATCATTCTCTAGGGTCTAGGGTCTGTTTCCCCATGAAATTTCACCTGTGAAGGAAATGGCACTTTCTGACTGCACTCTAATTTCCCTGTGGTGTGCCTTGATTTTCTAAAAATAAATCTGCAATCTGCCTCAGTTCCACTGGAGTCTGGCGCCCCCTGATGGTGGTAAAGCTCTAGGTCCAGCTCTTCCTCCCTCATCTCCCTGATAAACACCAGGACCAGATAGAGCAGTGAATCATGAACAATTTGTCTTGGAGCTTTAATGATCCTTATCACCAATAATGACTAATGAATGACTAATGAATTACTAGAATGGGCAGCACCTGCAATCAAAATCATGACATTTTGGCTAATCTGACTAACATGCAGCCAAAACCAAGTCAGATGTAGACCAAAGATAACAAAAGTCCATACATTCTTTACCCAAAATAAATCTGAGTTAAAAAAATCAAAAGAAAAAACAGGACTTAACCTCTAGGAGTCAACACCCATTTATCCTTAAAGGATATCATGTGGGTTATAACACAAACCAAGTGGACCACAACAGGGACATTCAATGTGTGTGTTACACGGGTGTCACCGTTGGTTCTCTCAGGTTAAGTTTAACTTCCTATTGCTAAACACAGACAAACAATTATTAGCATGAATGACTAAGATCAAATAAATATCAAGTGTATTTTAAAAAGATATTAACATTGTGTGTTTTGTTGCATTTATTTCTGTTTGCTTCATGTTTGCTTGTTTTGTTTAAAATAACCACTGAATGTGTTACTAGGGATCGCATTTTCTATATGTTATTGTCTCTTTTTTTAGGTTGGACTTAGTGCGATGGTGTACAGCTCACCCCCACACATTATCAAAGAACAGATGACAGTAAGTGACCAGTGATGGCAGTGTAAATTTACCTCTCCTGTGTGTACATAGATACTACATCCTTGGATGTGCTAGTACACATCATTAGTGTTGTTTCCTGACATCATTGGGTGTTTCGGGTTGCACAACATCAGACATCTTCCCTCAGGCGACCCAGCTGGGGCTGATCAGAGCCTGACTTGGTCCCAGCAGCCTTCTCCACACTTCTCAAACCTTATAATTCAGATCTGCCTTGAGGCTTTCTGCATGCACTCATTGGCTTTTTCCGTGAGGTCCTCTCAGTAGACTGTAAGTTCTAAATGAAGGACTTGCTTGGAGGAAGCAGATCTTAGCACCATGTTCTTGGAGCTTGAGCTGCCTTGTGTCTTAGTCAGGACTCTACAAGACCGCAAACACCTCTTAAGTTCTGAATTTCAATACTCATATTGTCACGGTTCGGCGTGGCAGTGTTGCTGTGTGGCAGGGAGAGGCCAAGCTGGTGGGTGGAGCCACGGCTCCACACCTGGGACTCATCCACACACCGTGGTGATCATCTCACCTGAACTTGTTTTGAGCTAATGACTCAATGAGAGCTCAGTGCTGGTTCATTGCTCATGTTTGGTTCCTGGTAATGTCTTGTTTTTTTTCTAATTCTTGTCTGATTAAATTTTACTGTCATGATTATCTTCATTTGATATGTTCCCAGTCTGTTGTTATGTGAAGCTCATTATGTCTTGACATGTCAAGCTGTGGCAGAGGGTGTGGCTGGATCTTAGCAGCACTCTGCTCATCAGCCTCATCTTAAAAGGCTTTGCTTTTCCCTAGGAGGGGGTCAGATTATTCTGTTACAGGTAGTTCAAGTCTGGACCCCAAGGAGCAGAGACTGACACAAACGTAAAAATAAACAGTTGTATTGCTCAGGCAAATACATAAGTGAGCAATGAAACCGAAACAACAGGGCAAAAATTAACAAAAATCCACAAAACTAAAAGGAGCATGTAGCAACGAGAAGACTAGGAACACTAGCATCACAAAATAATCTGGCCCCCTCCTAGGGAAAAGCCAGACCTTTTCAGATGAGGCTGATGAGCAGAGTGGGAACTGGTGTGGCTCGTCAGCTGCTAAGATCCAGCCACACCCTCTGCCACAGCTTGACATGTCAAGAGAAAATGAGCTTCACATAATAACAGACTGGGAACATATCAAATGAACAGAATCATGACACATATAATTGGGTACGGACAATGAGAGTATGTTTGTGCACCGTCGTCAAATCCTCAAGCCACAATCTCTTTAAGAATCTTGTGCAGAATGCAATACATGAAATATATTCTATTAAATTAGAATACAGTACATTCAATTAAAAAAACACCTCTTCTTCTACAATTGTTTTGCTCACTTTTGTGATGACTGTTCCAGTGGTTAATGTTGCTTTTCTGAGAATTGTTTAATTTCTGATCCTTTCAAGTTTTTTCAATGCCATGTGATGTTGGAGGAAAGACAAGATAAAATATATAATTTTATTATTATTTATGAGGAATACAAAATTAAGATGCATGCATCAGTAATGGCATAAATACAACATATTCAGCATAAAAAATTAAATATTCTAAAAACATTTAAGCTTGTGGAGGCTTCCATGGTAACAGCTCCTTTTGTTTGTGGAAAATAAACATGTGCTTTTCATGCTATAACAGATTTGATCTTCTGTGAATAAAGGAGAAGCCAAAGCAAACAAACCACATATACAACATACCACATAAACTTATACTTTGGTCAATAAAATAAACAAACAACAGCAAGAAAAAAGAGTGCGCTGATTACTGGACTCAATTATTAGACATAATAGAGCATGTACTATAATAAAAATACAGTTTGACTATATATTTAAGTAGCACTAATAAAAGCAATGAAAGCTAGTGGACTAAAGCCGCACAGTGTCAGTCAGTTGGAAACTAAAGGCGTCATAAAGGACAACGTGTTCCATACAACGTCTACCAGACATCTTCAAGGGTTCCACATTTTGTTCTCGCTCCATATACAGTTTAGCATTTAGTATAAAGATACTGTCGTGTTTAAAATATAGATAATATTCATGTCAAAATACTGTTACACAAAATATGATTGAAAAAGGCACAGATGGGCTTCTTGAGTTCATAATGGACCATAAATGACATATTTTAAACTAAACTATAGCCAACAAGATATACAAATATTAAACACGTACTGGAAAATCACACGTCTCTGGACAAACAACGATTTCTGATTGTGATTCTGTGGTGGCACAAGTGTAAACCTAAGAACAGTAATCATTCTGAAAATGAGATAATCATTCCATGGAGCGTATAAACACACCCCGACTCAATGCTTTCACGGGACTCAAATTATTAATGTCAACATTTAAGAATAGCACCGTGCAGGTACATTAGTTCTAAGCTCACAACATGTACATCAATCACGCACATACAAAGGCACTTCTTTAGCACCATGTGTCCAAAATCACATATGATCATAGGATGGCATACATGCACATCCATGCATGCAGTTAAGACCTGAGAATGCCACAATAATCGTAGATGATATGACGTTAAGATGAAAAAAGTATAAAACTAGAAATATATCTTTCAACTACTTTTACAAAATTAAAATTTATTACTTATCATAAACAGGGGAAGTATCTAAAAAGGATTAAAACACACCAACAAGATTTTCAAATGAATTAGAGCTCATTTGCAAAATAAGCCAATATTCTTAAAAGTCTTCACAACTGATTAACTGACAGTGAGATGTTTGTAATGACATCACAGAACGCTCAACCTTGTGGAGTTTTCTCCATGTGAAAATACTTTGTGAAAAGCTTCTGAGGGCTGATGAGGAGAGGCTGAATCATTAATCGCTCTTCTTTGAAAACAACTGTTTGTAAAAAGCTCATAATAATATGCGTTTGAAAAAAAACATTTAATATCTCCTGACCTTCATAACTACTCTGGAACTAAACCAGATCGCCTGAAAGGGTTCACATGAATCCTCTGGATGATTGTACACCTGGCCCCTCTTGGAAATGAGGTGAATATAATGCTATAAAAATTTCTTGAGTAGCTCAAGACTCTTGTTGCTACACAGCAGAAACTGCATTCAATCTTCAGCATAGATGGTGAACAACATTCACCCACACAAAAAGCTCAGAGGAGTAAAACATTAAAGACAACTTTAAAGCCCCACAACACAGGTTTGGCAAATCCTGCCCCTTCACTACACCATGAACTGTGTGTATCCCTCTGCACCAGTGACGATCACATCCATCCAGATCCTCATGGCCTCCGGAGAGGGAGCAACCATGTAGTACACTCTGTCGTGAGTCTTCACACTGAAGGTCAGGGAAGGGTTTGGGCTCTGAAGGAGAGACAGGAAAGAGGGAGAGCACACACAGAACAAATGAGGATGTTAAATCAGAAGATAGCAAATCATACATTCCAAGACATGTGATGGTTTTGTGGTGACGTGGACTCATACTTTATGAGCATTCTTCAGGTGATCATAATACACTTCTTCAATAGCTTGGAAGTAAATGACTCCCTTCAGCTTGGCTTCATGCTTATCTGTAGAAGACAGAAAAAAACATCAAGAATACAGACATTATTTATCCTCCTTTATTTAAATATTTAAACAGAATCTCAAACTGAATGAATCGATTTAACGGAAGTTTATTCATCCATATTTGCTCCTGTGTATTTGTGTCTTCATGTGGTCATTTTCCTCTGTCATACCTGCATAATAGGAGAGTGTGCGTCGGTTGCGGTCAAAGACGAACCAGCGTTTCTTCCAGGTTTTGATTTTTCCTCCCATTTTTACCAAGTAGCCACGGCAGGTCTTTTCAGAGATGGACAAATGGAAGCAAGTGTCTGCGCTGTGGCCGGCCGACTCGATGTGAGAGCGCAGATCAAAGTCATCCTTTCGCACTGGCAGGTATCGAGTCAGTGGTCGAGACTGGGGAGAGAAAAGAGTGAATGAGTTCAGGGACAAGGAGTGGGAATGTGTTTCGAATTACTCTTGTGTAAATGTAATCATCAGATGTATATGTTCCTTCTTCTGCTGCCAGAAAGTGATGATCTGGGCAGGGGAACAAAACATAATGAATGAAGTTTATATATAGAGAGAAGGGAGCGCAGATCTGAGTGAAACCATACAGAATGTTTGTTAGAGAAACCAGATCTAATTCTTTGTCATTAAAGGTCACCATGAGTTCAAAATTATCTTTTAGATTCGAAAAAATTTGATAAGTGTCTTTATAAAAATATATTTTCCTCTGTCCTACCTGTGCTCTCTGTTTTTCCCGCAATTTCACTTCACGATCGATGAGTTTCTGGCGTCTGCTCGTCTCCTCCTGCAGACGCTTCTCCAGTTCCTCCCTTCTTTTCCGCTCCTCTTCCAACGCCTGCTTTCGCAAGTCCATCTCTCGCTCCTGAGGAATAATTTAAATTGTTTTAGTACACAGTCATTCAACATGTTTGCTTTAAAATGTTAACATTTATGCTTTTATAAATGCGACGTGTCCTTGATTCAGATCTGATCCCATAATGACCTTGTGTTCCAGGAGGTTCCTCTTCTCCACTTGAGCTTCTCTCAGTAGACGTTCCATCTCCTCTAGCTTGGCCATATTGGAAGTGCTAGCACTGCAGAATGCAAACAGATAAACACATGCAGTGGCACAGTCATATTGACACATCAAGCTGTTAACTTCTGAACCAGGACTTATTCAGTCATTTCTTCCAGGCACTCTATTTTTGGAGAATCTCCAGAAAAACCTCGTCCCTAAAGTTTTCTATTAAAATATATTTTTTACATTTGGAATACATTATCTTCAACTACTGGCCTAGTTTAACTTCAGATCTCCCAGCCTCACAGATGGTCTTCACATGGTATGTTTTCCTTCTTAACATCACAGAAAAGGGATTTTTGTGTATATGTTTGTGAAACAGTGATTTTCTCTCTTTCTCACTAATTATCTCTCTCTGATACGAAAACACAAACAAAGTCTTTCTTATCCAGAGCCAAAGGGAAATGGATACCCAGTGCTGATCTGTGATGATGTCATCACAGTGGATGGTATATATTATAATCAGTTTAAACAAATCCTGAAGCATGGGAGGGTGAGAGGAAGAAGTGAGGTACGCCAAGTGATTGAAAAAAAAAACGGACCGGGGGAGGTACTAGAAGATGAGGAAAAAAAAGAAGAGAAATCAGAGAAGAGAAAATATTTTCCCGCTCTCTTCTATTTAAAAAAAAAAAGAAGAAACATTTACCTGTGTTATGTAAAATCATCAGAACTTTGACTCTCTATTTTTTGTGTGTGCAGTTTTCATTAAATATTATTATTTAACATGCAAATAAAATTTGGATAAGATTGTATTTATAATATATATGCATATAAATCAGATTCTGCTGGAAAGGAATATTTTTCCTATGACTTTCTTGTAAAAACCTGAACAAACACCACATAGAGAATGAAGATCAACATGCCCTTCTATTTGTAGAAACTCCAAATAATTTTAGATTCTGGTTGCCAATAATTATTCACAAATATGATCAATCTAACCTAGCTCTAAGCTCAAAGAATCGTACTCTCTCTTCTTCTCTTACCTCCGTCGATGAGAGGGAATCACACTCATACTGACTTTATTCAATCATGCGGATTACTTGAGAAGAATGTTATTTATCTTGTCACCACAGAAAACAGGCTGCATCACTGACACACTGACAAAAAAAATCCTGCTCTATCACAAAACGCCGTCCAGCACTGGTCAAGAGTCCACAGCAGACATCTACCCCTCAACCCAGAGGCGATACGACACGATACGACCGGATCCATACTGAGGATCCCAGAGGCAGTCTGTTCCAGGAAAACTCTGTGAAGGCTATGAGACTGTGCATAATCTATTTGCAGCAGTGGGACCATACCATTCAGAGAAACAAGACGAGGGGAGACAAAAGACAGATGTGACCACTGTAACAAGGGGGGAAATGGAGAATGAGCACACATGGTTTCAGTCTGGATGGGGGCAGAACCCCAAATGTACCTCCACGCTCTTGGTTGCTCAATTCCTTTGAGCCCAAGGGGGTTGAGACACACGCACACGCACACACGCACACACATATACTTGCAGTGCTCTTCTGTAACCTGACACTAATCAGGAGTCCCCTGCAGCTCACGTAACACAGGTCTACACACTGTATTCCCCAAAGACGGTTCATAAAAGGAGGGAAACTTTTGCTTTGTAGCTCCACATCTTTTTTTACATTGATTCCCTCTCTTCTCTCTTTCAAATTTCAAATTAAAAGCATAAAAAACAATTGTGTGTTTTTCCACTGTTCATCTGCCCATCAAATGTTGGATTCCAAGTCTAACACACGTGGGAGTTGTCGAGCGGAACAATGTTTACAGCTAGGCCAGAAACAAACACCGCCATCGATGACGCTTACCTGGAAACATTGTCAGGTGAGCAAGCAGAAATGCTGGTTTCAATGGAGTCTGTGCTATCCACACTCATAGTGTCAAAGGGCTGGTTGTCACGGTACCCAAAGGTATCAAGGTAGACGTTGGTCTGGGAAGCTGCTCTGGAGCCATTCTGACCTAGAAACAGGCACACAAAAAACAAAGCAGGTTCAGTAATGACATAAGGTACTTATTCCTCCTGTCCAGCTTGAGGTACCTGTCGGTGTCACTCCGTCTGGAGCGACAGTCTGACCCGCAGGCATCAGTTTTGGATCACTAAGGCCCGCCACTGTGAAAGGTTCTTACTCTTTACCTATGTAACTACTCTTGATAAAAAGCCTGTCCAGGTGTTACACCTCTCAAACAAACAAAGCAGGATGTCTGCAAAGTGAACACAGTCAAAGCTCTGACAGTGGTTCATGCAGTCCAAACGGGTCCTCTGAAAAGGAAGGAGTGTTGACACTACAGATACTTAAACGAGATTCTAACTCGGCCTCTTGGCACAGGAAGACATGCAACAACCCTGATAGTATCTGCTTCTGCAGCAGACCCACCCATGTGATGAGCCGGATAAAGGAACCAAAGGGACCAAATGTGTGCAAGGGTACAGAAAAGTGTGATAGATAAACTTTCATGACCAAAAACTAGGACCATTTACACGTCCACATGGAAACACAGGCATTGAAATTGAGTGTTGTCAAAATCATCCATCAACTTCCAGAAGCTAAATCTGCATTCAGAGATACTTCACCAACACAGATGGCAGAAGGATTACAGTCTGTACAGCAGATTATGATAATGGTGGGAAATGACTACTGGATGTCTGTGGTAGGAAAATTCCTCATGAAAAATCATCTAGACACATTTGAACTTTTTTCATGTTAAAATCTCTGCTTAATACTTACATAAACACACCTCATGGAATATTTCCCCCAGCCCTGACACAATCCAGACCATACTCCAAATCTCCATAACCCCAAAGCTCCAAACTCTGCTCACTGTGTTGAAAACATGTAATCCTAATCCAAACCTTTAACCATGGTTTCATTCTCACTTATTAAGACTTCCACTTTGTTCCCATAAAGCTGGCGATACCCCACAATGTGACTGCAAACAGACTTCTAGTCAAACAACATGAATGAGACACATCCAACACTTAATCACGTGACGCCTTTCTCTGCTGACATTCCTGCACTATCTCCACAGTCAGATAAACAAAGGAGAAACTTTCTGATCACACAAAAGTGTGTGGGGTCTACTGCCCCTCCTCTCACACACTCCTCTCACACACACACACACACACACACACACACACACACACACACACACACACACACACACACACACACACACACGGATATATTGTACAATAAAAAGTGTTTGGATGTCACAACCCAAATAAAAGTGTGACTATTTATACCTTTATGCAGACGTCGAGATTCAGCTTCCTTGTTGGATAAGGAGAGAATTCTTGGAAGGATGCTGCCGCAACTTGTGCTCTGAACCAGAGGCTGATGGGACTGAGACCAGAAGACAACACACGGTTTCACCAAATACACTAGTGTGATACTACATGAGGATTATACGTGTGTGTGTGTGTGTGTGTGTGTGTGTGTGTGTGTGTGTGTGTGTGTGTGTGTGTGTGTGTGTGTGTGTGTGTGTGTGTGTGTGTGCCCGTGCGCATACCTTTGGGGGGAAATTGCGTCCCAGAGTTGAACACGTGAACTGAGGCATCCCAGTGGATGTGGTCTTCTTTCTGGGCAAAGTGTCACTCAGATGGGAGCCGTCGTCTCGCTCAGACCGCCTTCTCTCTTCCAGCATACGGAAATGCTGGAACACACACACACACACACACACACACACACACACACACACACACACACACACACACACACACAACAAAGGAATGCAACGTAGATGAGTGACTGATTATCAGTTCTAAAAAAAAGTCATTACTCTGATGTAGCAAAAATCAACCTATTTCATAGAGATTCTTCATTTATATGAATTCATATTAATTTATTCATAGTCTTTATCATTAGAAGCATCATTCAATCAAAGCAAATGTGTTTTCATAACACACACACACACACACACAAACACATATTACCTCTATGTGGTGGTGACGGAGCTTTTTGACAGGAAGGGGAGGCAGGGGGGAGTCAGGGGGAGGAGAGGGGTCTCGATATGACACCATGTTCTCTGGCCAATGCACAGAGGGTGTTTGGGGGAGGGGGTGGGGATTTAAATGGGACGAAGAAGAAGAGGAAGAGCAGTGATAGTCGACAGGTAAGGAAGAAAGACAAAGCTTTAAAGAGAGGAGAGGAACATTGTCAGAAGACTGAAAACGAAGGAGGAATATTTAGAGAGGTGATGTCGCTGTCGTACAGACACACACATCCAGACACGTTTACTGTGGGCAAAATACATACTCAGTCCCTTCAAACCGCTACACACACCTCATCCTCTGGTGGTTTGGGGCTGTCGCCATCAGGGGAGGGGTTTACCTCAGACTCAGGAGAGGCTTTTGCTGAGGTGGGATGAGGGGCGGGCTTAGGGTCCCCCCCAAGCTGAGAGTAAAGCTCATTGATTTCACTGACTGTGACATAGCCCTGGAAAGTATTATGTGGAGAAATAGGGGAGAGAGAAGGGGTGAGGCATAGCATGAAGTGAGTCAGCCATATTAAGATGTGACAAACTGGAGAATTAGTTGTTAGAATGATGCAGATTTTGGTGATTTTAGCCGTTACCAAGCAAAACAAAGTATTGAATTATCACCATATTAACTTGATACTACACTGTTAACAGTCACTGAGTGCAGTAAACAAAACACATACATTCCAACAAGGTCACGTCAGTATTATTGAGTGAGCTGTGAACTGAATCAATTAATCAAGCTTCTCTTTCATGTAAATCTTCCACTCCTGCATCGCAGAAAATGGCAGTACCAACAAAAAACAAAGGGAAAAAGGAGGAATAAATGCAAATGAAAGGTTGAGTTCATCATTCAATAGGAAAGGATAAAGGGACAGATTAATCACACAAGGCAAAGGTACCTCAGTGTTCTTGAGGAAAATAGAGGAGAAGAGGGATGAGAGGATGCACAAGTTGACAGGAGGAGGAGAAACTGCAGCAGAGGTGGAGTCATGGCAATAATCGCTAAAAGACAGACACACATCAGCCAGACAGGCTGTGTCCTAGCAAACATAGAAGGAAACCCTGAAGGTTAAAATCAATGAGGGTCCTGTACACCCTAAGAGGTTTGACCATGTTCTAGCCCGACACCTGCCAATCAAACCTACCTCCCTGAGAGTGAAACCTCTGCCGCCGGTGAGGTCAGAGTATCTTCTCTCCAGCGTGGCAAGGTTTTCTTTCTCCTACCAGACCGAAACAAAACAGCCAATCATTAAAGGATTGAAGCTGTCTGTGCTGCTTTCCACTCCAGTCGTACACAAATTTTAAGAGGGTCACATGAAAACATGAATCTCTTCGCACCCTCTGCAGCATTGTTTCGAGATTGCTCCTCTCCTTCAAGAAGCTCTCCTTCTCTCGCTGAGCCTGCTGGGTAATCTGTGCGGCCTGCTTCTTCAGGATTAACAGACGCTCCTAAAGGAAGGGTAAAAACAAATAATCAAACTAACTTTATCTCAATCTTATCTAACTTAACATATTTGATTAGTAGTGTAATGAAACACAGTGAAGCCAGTGAAGCTTGATTCCTGATCTTATTCATGATTTTGTATCTGGATTTAAATTTCTTGCTAACATGATGACAGTCCCCGTGGCTCAGCCGTTACCTTGCGAGTGACAGAACTCCGCTGGTAGTCAGCGATATCTCGTAGAAGCTGTTGGGTGTGGATCTCCTTCTCCTCGTCCTGTCTGCTCTCTTGCTCTAGGTGCTGGAACTCCAAGTCTTCAAAACGCTTCGTCTCCGTCTCGAGCATCTCACAGTCCTGACGCACAAACACAAAAACAAGTAATAATCCATGTATAAATGACAGGTGTAACCTTACAGACCTATATACAACACAGACTTCAGGAGATACTCAGATAAGGCTTACAATATATCAGACCAAAACATGTGTAAACATATACAGGGAATGGACTGTAATTAATATAAAAACATGGATTTATTAAATATTATGGTTTACAATGAAGGTTTCTAAATTATATATTATAGACAATATATGAACAGTTTGACTGAGGTTTAAGGATAAATTAAAAGACTAAATCCTGGTCTATTTGACAAATTTGTGTATCATAGTAACGGCAACGCATCCCAGTGTAGTGAAAACTGATAACTTCGAAAGCATTTCAAGGGTCTTTCTCATCTCCCGACACACTGATGCAGACAAAGCAAAGACTCCTGATGCTTCATCAGCAAATTACAGTCATGCAGACAATTTGTAGCATCTGGTAAACATGCAACATATTCCAAAATGTAAGCATTACACCAAAACAAAAAGAAATCAATATAATATAATATGGGGGAAAACAGAGCACCTGGAGAAAAACCACATGCAGCTGAGGTAAAATTTGGAGTCTTAAAAGTTCCTGTATGTGAACGGCAGCATGAATGACTATTTATGTGTCAGCTCTGTGATCGGCTAAGTCTTCAGCATAGTGAACCCCTCCTCTCCCCCAAAGCCAGCTCAGATAGACTTTCAAAAGCAAGTATAAGTAATGAATGATGGATATTTTAATGTGTGAAGCACAAAAGATGAAGCTTTATACCCTCCGTTACGCCATTACGCTGGTATATTTCTACAACAGACACCAGATACATGCTTGGTTCCTCTGGTGAAATAAAGGAGATTTGCAGATAGAAAAAGAACATAGACTGGGTCAAGAGCAAAGCTGGGACTGAAAGAGTGCTTGTTCACATGCACATTCAAATATACAATCATCACGTCAGCACAACTCTTTACTTAAAGTTTATTTATTTGAGTGTTAACATAGATATGTGTGCATCAGGGATGTAATACTCCATTGTGAGACAGTTAAAAATCAATCCAAATGTGTGATTGTTCAAATAAGTTGGGAAGTCAAAACAATCGCAATGCCACTTTTAAACAGCAGAGGGTGCAATCTACTTTTGGTTTCACTTGACTTCTTCTAAGGCAGGGGTGTCAAACTCACACTCTGACCTTTTATGCTCTTGCGGGCCACATTAAATGATGTGGTGGGCCGCATTTGGCCCCCCGGCCTTGAGTTTGACACATGTGTTCTAAAGGTTTACATTGAAAGATGACATTGAATGCATCGTTTATTAGAGGTTTTAATGAATATTTGGTGGTTTACAGATACACACTCCCTCACAAATGCTGTGTTTTCATCTGAGAAATAATTAGAAGAATCTCTTGCGAGCTCACTCACTTAAAAATTATCGAGAAAATCGAATTGGTAGCCCAGTATCAAATTGAGTGAGCTGAGAGTATCATGACCTCTGTAGTGCACATATTAGTTTTCATCCTGGTTTTCTTGGTCCATGTTGCATGCTCATCCTTGCCTGCCTGTTGTGATTTGTCTGCATGGATTCACTGGTGTAAACGCATGTGGTTTGTTCCTTTGTGCGTGTCTGGAGGTGTGTGTGAGTGTGTATGTACTGACCCTGGCCAGCTGCTCCTGCAGGGGCTCCTTGGTGGCCTCAGGGCAGCTGTCCAGCTGGGAGCGCTGCTCACACACACTCTGAGCCAACCTCTCTACTCTGTCCCTTTCTGCCTGCAGCAGCTCACACGCCTGGCATACAAGCCCACACACATACACACACGCGTGTACACATTTGTTCATGTGCACATGCGGACAAGGAAAAACACACGCACACACATGACAGAGAGAGGATGGCAGCGTTAGTGGGAGTGGGGGGTGGGGCACAGTTAGTTGGTGCTGCGACCGGGTCAGTAAGATTAGCCTGGAGGGAGGAGGAGGAGGAGGGGAAGCTGGAGAGAAAAAGTCCAACAAAACGGGATGGAGAACCGTGGAGGAGAGTAGATATGGTGGAATTATGATGACGTGAAGGGTGTCATGAGTTCTCCTGCTCTTCGTCCTCTGCTTGAATTCAAATGGAAATGACTTAGAGAATGAATGACTCAGTGGATTAATGCCCTCCTCTTTCAATACCATAACACACTTACTCTTAAACACAAGATCTGAGCGCCGACTGCACTGTGTGTGTGTGTGTGTGTGTGTGTGTGTGTGTGTGTGTGTGTGTGTGTGTGTGTGTGTGTGTGTGTGTGTGTGTGAGAGAGATAGAACTGGTGACTGCTACACCCCAGGCAGTGTTAACAGATATATATTTGGCATGAGAAGGATTAACACCAACCGGTCGGTCACATGACTCCTACATTTATCAGAGTACTCTCCATACCATGCCTCGAGACTGCAAATGCATTTTGCTGATGAAATAAATCAAACAAGGTGCAAAAGTTGCGTTGTCATACTTCTCCATGGAGTCATGCTCACTGCATTTCACTTGTCCTTCAGTCTTTTAACCTCCCGGCGGTTTAACGGGCTTTCATTGTGTCAGACATCATGAATTCCTGATGAGTTCCTCTCTTTAGTAAAGAAACACAGCCTGTGAAATACCTTTTCTTTTTCCTGCTGGGACTTAGTCTCCAGGTCAGCCATCTTGTTGTGTAGTTTTTCCAGAGCATCTTTTTCTTGCTGAAGAGCATTCATCTCCGACTCCATCTCCGCCTCCACCAGGGCTTGCTCGACTTCCACCTGCGATAAACACAAGCCAGAGGGAGTGTTGTATTACGGTTCTTTAGGAGTTATGTTCAAGTCCCACTTAATAATGTGATTTTCATGTAGAAAATCTGTTTACTGAAATAACAAGAGATGGATTTTTTCATCATTCATTAAGAACAGAACATACTGATCCAACCACTGTTGTCAAAGTGGACATTTTTATGATTTTGTCTGCCTGTTGGTTTACCTCTCGAGCAGATTCATCCACTTGGTTGTCAAGCTCCTTTATCTTTTGCTCCAGTTCTTCCATGTTGTTCAACACCTGGATCCTCTCCTCTTCCACGCGCCTGACTTCCTCTTCAGAGGGCCTCGCTTCCTGTCCGCGGCGAAGGGCCACATCATCTAGCGCCTGGGAACAACATTGTTGACAAGGGTCAAAAATATGAGCAGACAAAAGAACAAGCTGTCATTTCTAAATGCTAACGCTCAACCTGCTCTAAACTAATAAAAGGAATGGAAATAACTGTCACAAGTGAACACGAATGTCATCAAGATCAATACTTTCTAAGTATAAAGAGGAATCACCCTTGTCATAGAAAGACCAGGGAACAGTAACGTCCTGCATTAACGTTGATTAATGCAGGAATTATAAGATGCTGCGATCGCAAACAACAGCGATTCATATTTGTGTATGCTTCACACATCTCACTTACTGACCACATCTTAAGGGGTAAGGCAAAGCTGAGTCAGCTCCCTGTTTAACGCTCAGCAGATATATGACACAATAAAGATTTGTGTTTATAAATAAATGACTCATGTATTTCTTGTACCTCATTGGTCCTCTGTGTCCGTGGAGATGGTGATGGGGCGAAGCTTCGCAGGCTGATTGCAGGCGATTCTGCCCTGTTTTCTCGGTGACCACCGCTTCGCCTTCGTCGTACCTGCAGGTCATCATCATAGTAGCAATTCTCTGATCCAGGGGAGCCTATGCGCCCATTCCCCATCGTTCCATTGACCGGCAAGGAATCCGAAAAGACAGACGGCACATCGTCATCGTCGTCGTCGTTCACTTGAAGTTTTTGAAGCTCCTGGTTGATTTTCTGGAGATCTGCCACAGCTGAAGTGGAACTTTCTGCTACGCCTCCTCCGTCTCTATCAGCTCGACCCAGTTCGGAACACAGAGACAAGATGGTCTCAAGCCGCTGGCGCTCCTAGAATGAGGACACACACACAGCAAATGCAGTTATGACATAGGATGTTGTTAATTCTAATTTTGACATTTATTTTGGATTCTCCCGCTGGTTAAAATAAGACCAACTACAAACTGTACATTCTATGTCCAGGACTAGACAGAAAACAACAACTACAGCTCAGCTGATATTTCTTTCCATTGTAAAATCATATTTCCAGTCATCAGGTTACCTGGAGAAGCATAGCAGAGGTCAGTCCCTCAGTAAAACCGTCCTTGTTCAGTCCAAAACGTTCCTACATGTAGGACCATCGCCTCTCCAATGTGATTCATTGATTATAGTTTACCACATCATTTGCTTTCTCTAGAAAGAATATTTCCTCTGACTGGGAATCACTGTCTGCATGTCCATACACAGCTACATGGAGAGTTAAACTACCCCAGTAGTAAGTTATCTCCAGAGACAAACATGTCAGTTATATTAGAGACTGAAAGGAGGTCAGAAAAAAAGAATGTGTGACAGAGGTGTGTGTGTGGGTGAGAAGGAGACAAGGAGAGCTAATGAGGAGGTGGACAGCTGTGATGATCAGAGGTGTCATGAGAATGAACCATGACTCCAAACACTGGAATGTGCTCTTGTGTCCTGCAGCTAAGGAAACAAGACACTTTCCAGAGAGTCAGGCTCTAGGAAGGAATCAAAAGTCATCCTTAGACATCCTGTTTAGGAAGTCATCACAGCTCTGCATGTAGCTTCTACTTCAGCTTCACTGTTTATTATATGTGTCATTTTATAAATACATAAAATGTAATTTATCAATGCATAGTAAAATGTTTCATTCATTCATCCATTTTCATGGGGAGCTGGAGCCTATCCCAGCAGGCATAGGGCGTGAGGAGGGGGACACTCCAGGCACGACACCAGTGCACCGTGGAGCCACACACAAAGATATACAAACACCTGGAGAAAACCCACGCGGACACTGGGAGAGCATGCGAACTCCGCACAGAGCGGGACTCGAACCCGGACCCGCCGTGTTGTGAGGCGGAGTCGACAGCGCTAACCACTGCGCCACCGTGCCACCCTAGTAATTTAGAAATGAAAAAATAAGTAATCAAACAAATTTATTATTTAACAGTTTGTGCGTAAATCCTGAACAGACAAACAAGCTCATAATTTATTTGTAGAGTGAAACTTGAACCAGAAGCGTAAACACAACTCCTTCAGTTTGTCAACTATTGATTCAAGGCTTAATTTCAGTAATCAGCTGTCAACTACAAGAAGACAGACAGACAGACAGACAGACAGACAGACAGACAGACAGACAGACAGACAGACACATACAGACAGAGAGAGGGAGAGGGGGAGACAGAGTGAGGAAGACTAAAAGAACAATGCCAATATATAAGAGAAGATGGAGACAAAGACAACAACAGACAAAGACAGTGGAGAACACTGTGAGGAAGCAAGATTGGGAGATGTGACAGAAAATCATCTGGTGATTTGGTGACGGTAACATAAGGACTGGACTGGCTCTATTACTATAGCAAGTAAGCATTAGTTTTAATCCTTTTTCTAAAATGATAAATCTAAATTATTCACACTAACAACACAAGCTACCATGCTAACCTTTAACTTATAAGGACCAATTCAATATGGTCCTCCACCAATATGTACCTCCACCAAAGCCCACACTGTATGATCGTGTTAGCTACTGTTATATACTGGGGTTTTTTCTCTTTTTGTTGTCTTTAGTTTTTGAAATAGTTATCTATGCACACAACTGAATCATTAACACACAGCATTTATATCTACTGCCACTAGAGGGCAGCCAACAACAACACAAGGCTGTCCTCAGTTAATCCCTTGGATTTATAGAGCTACCATTTGTGTTACCAGCTTAAAACATATTAATAATTTTGTAAATTGCTCATAGAAGCGCAAATCACATCTTAACTGACTTTGAAAAACTAATAGGCATTGGTTGTCAATAAAATTATATCAGTCATCACATCTCTGCCATCCAGGTGGGGGTAAATCAAGAAGAGCAAAAAAAAGTATCAACTGGACTTGCTTCAGGTCAGTTAAAGACTGACCTCTCATCCAAGAGGCTTCTTCAGAACGTCTTCAGAAGTGAACTGAACCTGATACAACCTTAAGCAAGTCCAGTTGATTCTTTTTTTGCTCTTCTTACAATTACATCAGAAAAACTATGTTGGAATTAAACAAAGTGAAATTTGATCAGAGTAGAAGAAGCTGGTTCAGATTATCCCATCCACAAAACTAAATACGTACAAAGCAAAACATCTTGAAGCTAGCTAAATCCCAATGAAACCCACTGTGAGGCTTGTGAAACATTTTAGTTTGTGCATCATTCAGAAAAGTATTTCTCAATGCAGAATCATGTTACTCTCTCTCTCTCTCTCTCTCTCTCTCTCTCTCAGCTTTTATTTAAAGAATCCACAAGGAGGTGACCAACCACTTTTTACAGACCAAGAGGTATATAGATTGAAAAAACTAATGACAAAAGTAAAAGGGATGATTGTGGAGTACGGATAGCTGTGGGGTTTTTTTTTTTAATTTTGTCTGCTTTTTTTAAAAAATGTGTGTTTTTTTAGTTTGATAAATGTTAAAAGGTTAGATGTGTTCTTTGTGCAGGAAACGCACAGTACTGTTGAAAATCCTACCATTGTTTGTTTTTTAGATGTGAATTCCTCTTGGCGTGAATCTCTTGGATTTTGTGTCAACTTGATTATCTTGTAATTTGGCTTTTATGAATAAACGTGATTTTACATATAAAAAAAAAAAATCTCTCTCTGGCTCACTCTGTCCTTCTCAGAAGGGTTGTGATTGTCCAGTTGTTATTATATGTTGAGTATCTGTGTGTTTATCCACCTGCTACACTCTTCAAATGTCCTCTAATCTTCTTGGTTTCTCTAACCCACATCTGACAGACTGGCGTGTTCTGTGGCCCTCCAGTGGTCCAAACCACACTTGGCGGACCTCTGAACCACACTGGGTGGACCTCCAGATGACTGACACAAATGTGCACCACAAATACACAAACACACACAATCCAATCATAGGGTTAAGAATAGTCTGGTTAGCATGGGCTGACTACCAGTGGCATCTGTTGAACTTTGTTTTCTGTGTGTTAGTGTGTGTCAGAGCGAGAGAAGTCCTAAACTCATTTCTCCACGAATTATGTGTATTCATGTGTAACAGAGGGGTGGGCTTTATAACCTATACCATAACTTGCCACTAGGGAGCAATCAAAATGTCTTCATTCATTTCATCCATATTTACATCCAGTATGTCAGTGGTTTAAGCAGAGAAACCCACACGTGTAAAAAACACACAAACTCACCAGCCTCTCCACCTCCTGCTCACGGAGTCTCTCCTCCTTTTGCCGATGGTGATAATCAGTTAGTTCCTCTTTTCCACTCAGTGAGCTGATACTGCCTCTTCTTTCCCTGAAACCACCAGGCGGGGCCACACCTGCCTTTCCGAATGACTGCCTCCTCTCCCCAGTTCCCAGTCCTGGGGCACCACTGAGATCTAGGCCTACCCCTCGCCTGTCCCTCTCCCCCAAGTAGAGGTCAAATTCTGGGGAGCCTCCACAGTTGGCCAGCTGATCCTCTTCTGGAGGGCTGGAGCTTGTGGACATGATGGACCCCACAGAGCTAGTGGAGGTCAGACTGAGTTTTTTAGCTACACGTGGAGAAGATGAGCCCCCTGCTCTGGATGGGATGGTCACATCGGGTGGGGCGGTAGTGGCAGAGATGGAGGGGCCTGTGGAGGGTAAGTTCTTAGGTGTGGACAGGCAGATAGACACAACACCTTCTCCTTGAGTCTGGATTTGATTCCTGTTGGATGACAGCACGCTGGAGTAACTGGAGTTGTGTTTGAGGTCAGGGTTGGCATTCTGGCTGTTGTTGCAATAGTCTTTGCTGAACTTGTAACCCCCACCAAAATCAGATCGCCGTGGTGGTAATGTTGACAAAGTCATGTTTCCATTGTTGTTATCGCGGGGAGATGGGGAAGGGCAGAGGCGTGGCAGCGAGCGGCTTTGCCCACCTCCAGTCATGCAACTCAGAGAGCCAGCTGAGTACTTCCTGGTCCGACTGCTGGGTGATGGCTCTTGGTTGCCATAGCTCCGACGACCAAGACGGGGACTCGAGGGCATGCTGACTGCACCTCCTGGTGATGGAGCATGGGATGAGGATGAGGATGGAGGAAGAGAGAGGAGGAAGTTATTGCTACCATCGACAGAAACCGACGATCCTCCACCATTCCATGTGGAAAGTAAAGAAGAGGAGCCCGAGTTGTGCAGCCTTCGGCTGTCGTTAACACCGAAGTTGTCCTGATTGCGGCTGATCGACGTGCGGGAAGCCAAGGAGGAGGAAGGGTCGGATCGCCGTCCTGGGGAAAGAGGGGGAGTGGACTTCATTGATAAGGGAGGACGGTCTGAGCCGTAGAAACGCCTTGCTTGTTCTTGATAGACAGAGGAGGATGTGGCAGGACTTGTGATAGGTGTGGTTGGCGGAGACTGAGAATAAAAAAGTATATATTTAATCCAGAAAAAATAAATAGTATACAATCTTACTGTAATATCTAGCTCATATCATATGACAAAATCATTTGAAAACAATCCTCCACCATCATTTTGTTACAGGAAAAAAGAGCAATGAGTGTATCTTGTGTTGTCTTTTGAACACTAGTAGTCCAGGGTAATGAGTAAACCCTGGTTAGCCATGTTTAGCCAAAGACAAACAACCAGAAAGGCCATTTATACCCTACAAAGCCTTTTAGAGCACGGCTTGAAGAGAACACCAACAAAGTCATGAAGCGAAGCTAAACGATGGCTGACCTGTGTCACGCTGAAGTAGGAGGGGTTAGTGTTCCCATTGGCTCTCAGGCTGTTCTCTAGTGCAATCTTTTTGCGCTGCAGCGTGTCCATCAAATCTCGGAGCTCAGACGCCGATCGCATGCCTCGAGCACTGCTGGTACCACCCACCACCGCATGGCTGTAGTCACTGCTAAACTTCAAGTAGTCTGGAGGTGGGGGAGAGATAAAATGGAAAAGGACTTAAAGGCATAACACAGCAAAAAGGGGTGAGACGAGCAACATGGATTTAAAAAGTGATGGGTGGAATTCACGTTTTTTTCGGTTTGGATTAAAGAAAAGTGGGGGAAAATAGAAGGAAAACAAAGAAGAAAGAAAACATCAGGGACGTGATCTGCAGCAGAAGAGAGAAAGACAGAGAGGGAGGCTGTGCATGTACCTGAAGCTGCAGCTATTCATAGACGGGGCCTTGGCAGGACAAACCCAACCCAAACAATCCGAAACTGGCAGCGAAACACCCAGAATAGGCTTCAACTCTCACAGCATCCAAATACACCCTCACACAAAGCCATCCATTAGATCCAAGGGAAACATTAACTTTAACTCGGGTTCAGCTCCTCAAAGCAGAATTTTGGGAAATGAAAAAGACCACAAAATTTTCAGGAATACCCTCAAGAGGCCCCCTGCCCTTCCTGAAACTTCTTATTTAAAGCAGTTTCAGCAGTGATGGTGTCATTTTCCAAACCTCAACTGAGTCAGGTTTTATTTCCTTCCTTTCCAAATCTTACAAAACAAATCAGAAAAAATCTATTTTTTGACTTGCTGACATGAGTCTGAAATAAGTCTGAGGTCAGCGTCTTCTGATTATCAGTCCATATCTGTTCAGACTTCTGAAATAAACCCTAAGAAAATATTATCTTATCACAGAAAAAAAATAATGTAAAAACAATAAAGTAGGTGGAGGTTACAGCTGAGAAACATGCCCAGGTCTTCTTGTTCATCTGTGGTTTTATGTGGAAAAGAAGCTGTTTTTATGTTCATGCTTAGACCACCCACTGTTTAACTATCACACACGCTGAAAAGTTTTCCGACAGCTATCAACCGTGGACTCGCCTGACAGCAACTCACAACATATGTTGAGAATGTTTATTAAAGAATCTAAGCAAGACAGAGAATATTCAGCCATTACTACTGAGTGGAATGATCGAGCTAGACAAACAGTACTTAACATCTGAATGCAAGCCTGTGTGAAAAAATGTGAAACCTTACTTGGTGGAGAGAAATGGAGCAGAAAATGAAAGACATCATAATATCCAGAATGACACACACATGGAGGCTGTTTGTGTCCATACATGGGCAGATTTACACCGGAGGCCTGGCATGTATAAACTCTTCACTTTCTCCTCCATGCCCGGCTCGTTTTGCTTTGTGTGAGAGTCTTCACATTAGGTGTGTACGTGAAAACTGAGAGTCTTGGTAATCTGAAGGATAAGCTTGGCAGACCGTTACGGATAGTTTAAGAGTCTGGGAGAAAGAAATGGAAGTCGTGTCTATGAAAACATCAGAGAGAGAAGTGCATTCCATACGTCTGGGACTTTAAAGAGCAGGGATTCCACTGGTTATCACACACACACACACACACACACACACACACACACACACACACACACACACACACACACACACAACACACACACACACACACACACACACACACACACACACACACACTGCAGAGACAGAGGACACTCCAATATGTTTCAAATAGAAGTTTTACCATGAGTATAATATTCAGAGTTATGTGTGAAGACTGAAATATGTGCCCCCACCCTTTCCTCACACACACCTGCCTGGGGTATGTCTACCTGTAAATTTACCCTGAGCTCCCCATCAGGGGACAGGAGCAATGTTTTCCACAGGGACAGATGGAAGACAACGCTGATGAGGAACGGCTGTCGGAGTGAGAAGCTGATAGAAGAGGGTGGGAGGATAAGGCCAGAGAGGAGGATCAAAGAAAAAAGGATGGGATCAAGGGTAGGTCAAAAGTCATAGAGTATAGTAGAGTATAGCTTTATTTATCCCTTAAGGAGGTTCTATCAGGGAAATTAATTATGGGTTGGGGTCAATTATGGTCATGGGTTGAGGTCGGGTTACCATGCCTTGTGAATGTGTGCGTGCGCGTGCATGTGTGTGTGTATACCTGTGTTGTAGGCTAAAGCGGACACAGGGCTCTTCTGTGGAAGCATGCTCTTCATTCTGCTGGCCTCCTCTGGATGGTTAAAGCGGAAAAAATAGGATTTACCCAGACACAAAGAATAACCTGGAGACAGAAAACAAAACACAAAGTTAGAAATCCTCATATTAGTGATCCCCCTTAAAACAGCTTCGTATTAAGGCTTCTTTATACTTTGGTGATCAAAAATAAATACGTCCATTCTAAATCATGTATTTTTCATGTATTTTTATGATGATGAATGTATAAAGATTTGTTAAGATTTGATATACTTTATTAATACTCAGTGGGAAAATTATTTTTGCACACAAATACAGGCTGGAACACACAATCACATGAGCCTATAGACAGGCAATGCAGGTGAGATGGTGAATGAAAGGGCAATGCACCCCCCCCCCCCCCAATGAGCGGTGTAAATAAAAAACTGCAAAAGCAGAGGCAGCAGTACATTCGGTGGTGTCCATGGGGCTAACTCATCCCTTTATGTGAATGTAGTGTTGAACTCCTTTAGTTTATTCTTGTGTCAGTAGTCATTTGACCGTGTCTTGCTTGAATTATAGCTACGCCATCCCCAATGATTCCCTTTGGCAGTATTTCACGTGTATCCATACTTCAGTACCTCCCTTCAACACTAAGCATAAAACCTGTTCAACAAATCAAAAAATAATTATAGGCATGTGAATTAGGAAAATACTCAGGAATGACTGGGCAGCTGCAAGGGTGGCTTGAAATGAGTCTGGGGTATTTACTCAACACCAGGCACACACTTGCACAAGCTCCAGCATGGCCAGACCATTCCAGCCCATACTACAGTGTTTGCTCTGGCCATCAATTAGGCTGAAAGAGCCAGGTATTAAACAAGATGTCAGGGTCACAACCTCTGTAATGCACACAGTCAGCCACAGCTGTCCAAATACCGAAGAAAAAAAGAGGGAGAAGAAAGCAATGTTGCTGAGCCACACACTTAAGACATCTGATGCAGAGGAAGAAATGAAAACACTGAGGCATGAGAAGGAGAGAGAACAGGACATCACAAGGACACTGAAAGCAAAGGAAACTCTTTTCATTTCTTTGACATGAAGAAACAGAATTTATTTGTTTCCTCCATTTGTTCCACCTACATCCCTGAGAGGAGAATAAGATGAAGATTATAGTAACCCAGCATAATGCTAGTATGTGTGTAAAAGCCGTTCAAAAAAAAAAAGCTCCTCCTTCACAGTTCTATTATAGTTACATCAGATTCCTTGGACCTGAAGTCAGAAACAACCACTGAGGCAAGAGGGGGGATAGTGAGAGGCCGAATGGAAAAAGACCTAATGGAAACATGTCAAGACTGTTTTCTTTCCTTTGCCTTCTCCCACTCACATCTCTCATGTGCCTGTTTGCTTCTAGCTGGGCCTAGTTTAGTTTCTAAAACATCCCAGCTAAAAACTTGCATTAATACCCAAATTGTAGATTCACTGAAAGAGGTGCAATCTGTCGAGACACTGCCTTGGGAGCTGTTTTGCCTTCAAAGCTATAATTTCTCCACAGGGGAGGGAGACCACAGAGGTGGAGCTAACACCACACACACCAACATAGTAGAGGGAATGTTTAGTCTACACAGGTGGACTTTGAATGAAACACAAAACCCAAAGGTTTTGGCCCAAACTGTGAACAGTGTCATCGAGAGAGAGCGAGATCAAAAAGGTGTCTGTGTTTCTGTGTGTGGTGCTTAAAAGTAGAAAAACACACATTCATTGGTACCATGAAGACTGGAGTTAGCAGGATCTAATATGTGTTCCCCCATGCCAGACATGAGTAATGAGTGTATATCTTGAAATGGTGTATTCTCTGAGTATCAGTGTGAGGGGAGGCATGTCTGTTAACAGTGTCTGTCTAATGACTCACAGCAGCTCTCAGTATTTAGCACACAAACATGCACACACAACCTTTTTTTTTGCCTGCAGTCAGCCCTTGTAAAAGTCTAATTTCCGACCCTCAATAACCTCACCATGTGCCACCTTTAAAGTTGAAGGTAAAGTGTGTCGACTGATTTGTTCACATCTCCAGCTCCTCCCCTCCCAGGGCTCCTCAGCTGACAAATAACTACTAGTCCTCCGCCTTCTCATCTCCAGTAAAAACAAATACTAGCAGAATGTGTGTTGGTAACAGAAAAAGAAAAAAACAAAAAACCTAACCTATTCTTAGGCCCTTGTATGAGTAAATACAGCATCGCTCACGTCAAATCAAAATAATTCAGACCTTATTGGTTTTTCTGGGACATTATTATCAACCACAGCAATAAAAAGTCATTCAAATGTTTGCTTGTTTCGCACTAACCAGATTCGCCTCCCATGACGAAACATATGTTCCCAAACCCCACACACATGTGGACCGACTTTCTCTGACAACAACCGGCTCAAAATGACTCTGTATATACATTTATAGGATAATTTAAAGTTTGAGATCTACAAAGTCAGACCTCAGAGTCTTTGAGGACACAGATGTAGATGCTGAAGATCAAGTCTGGAGCCAATTTCTTTTCCCATATAGATCTGAGCAAAACCAAACGACACTCTTACCAAAATGTTATGTCAGAACCATTTCTCTGCTTCATTAGGATGTGAGAGAAAATAAACTAATTATAAACATAGCTGTGAGCAGGTCAATTTTAAAAACTGTCCGAAAATACACGCTTTTTGTTAAATAAAAATGTCTGCATGAGTTAGTTGTAAAAACTGTCTTCAATTTGATACAATTGGGACTAAATCCTGCAACATAGTAGAATAAAGTTTACTCATTCATGAAAAGATGTATAACACACGTCCCAGTGGGAGTGTGAATTGGCCTCAAAACCACAAATTACCCTCTTTGGTGCCCAAAGGTCCAGCAGTAACATCATAAAAAACACAGTGGTCTTTCTCAAGGGAGTCTGTGCAGATTAGCCCCATCGTTTACATGCGCGCGCACACACACACACACACACACACACACACGCACGCACACACACACACACAAAATATATAGAGACCTTAAACAGATATCTACTGTCTGCTCTATCTCAAACCTCATCCATGAAGTTATATCCACTGACCCCCACACAACTTCTGTTGATTTTTAAAGTTGCAGACTTGGGGACAACCTCAGGAATTAACTGGTAATTAGAAGTAAATAAACTAAGTTCAACACAAACACCACAAAGGGTGACGGCAAAGGGGAAATCTACTTTATTACGTAAAATTGTTTTGTTTTGTTTTTAAAAAAAAACCAAAACCCTCAAATGCTGGGGGGTGGGATTACAAAGACTGGTGAATATAGCATCCAAAACAATGAATCACATTTTCCTTTCAGGTTTCAGGTGTCCCGACCACTGTGACTGTCCTCATAGCTCTGGGTCACATCTTTTTGTCTTCTGCACTCACACCAGTGTGTGAACTTACCAGCTAATGTGTGACCCCGGGGCATGAGGTGATTTACATAGAAAAGAGCAGTCAGTGTGCTTAACTTCATCCAACATTTGGCAGCAAATATGTCTTGACTAAGAAGCTTGGATTGTGTTGTGCCGCACTGATTCACACCTGACAAAAAAAAACCTCTGGAGGCTTAAAACTCTTACACTAGTGGTTGTTGTTTTTTAGTTCAAACCGACATTAGTTCTTTTATTCCAACCTAGTGCGTTACTATGTCCATTGACCTATGGTGACAGATGGTACATAATTATAGCAAAGACGTCCACTGCAACCAATCACAGAGGCTCTTTGTGTTTAAAGAATAATCAATATTACCACATCAGCAGATGTTTCGTATTCCGGTAAAAGTGGGGGGGAAATCTGATCGTTAAAATGTGAGATAAGACAAAGATTTGACAACATACAGTACATAAAAAGAAAGAAAACTGAGATCAATCGGTCAAATGGCAAATACGGCATAGAGAGATGGGTGGGGGGGTAACTGTTGAATATATTAAAAATGGGCTATTCCATTGATGTAAGACCGTAAATTAGCTTAAAGAAATCAACAAAATACAATGCAATTCCATCTAAGTAAATGTAAGGCTACTATTGTTCGAAAAGCTTATTAGAACCAAGGCAGTCACAGACTGCAACATCCCGCGACACCCCTGAATTCAAAATTTCACCCCGACCTACTTGCATAAGTCAAAGATCAAAGCTAGTGCTCTAAATTACAATACATCACCGCTTTGATTTAATGAGAATTAAGTCACAAACCTTTTTAGTCCCATTCAGTGAGCACTTATTACGACACAAAGAACAGCTTACTTCCTTTTAACATCTGGCAAATAAAAAACTACTTTTCATTCAAAAGTTGAAAATTAAATACGATGTATTTGTCGTGTATCTGGCCGATGTGTGGACGTCCGACTTCTCCCTCCTCTCTCTTCTTAGCTCCTCTGAGGGGGAGAAAGTTCGTAGGTTTACCATCCACAAGACCGACTCCAGGACTGTACCAATCTGTACCGGGAGGGGTGCCCGATCAAGATATTCGAGAGCAAACAATCCTACGTACTGTCACAAAACAGAATGTCACAACTGAAGACTTATATACGAATAAAAATATAACAACTAGGAAAAAACATGTTTTAGTAACGACAAACACGTGTATGCTTGTTGCTTGTGGCGCTATCACCCCTCTTTGTGGATGCTAGGTTGAAGGGCTATTTGACAGTGAGGTATTTCGTAAACGCCCCCTCAGCATTTCTTTGTCTACTTCACTACTTTCTTTTTCTTTTTAGGTTACCTTGGAAGACTTTATCCCAGGATCAGCCGAACTACAGTGGATGACGTAATATCATTGTAATAATGTCGTTGTAATTTATTTATATTATAGCAGTGATTGGATTGAAGATTTGGGAAAACAAACAATAATGGAGAAGGGTCGAGGGTATGCTGGTATACTGTAGTCTGTTTGGCTGAGGTTTAAACTGGAAGAATTTGCAATGGGAGAGATAACACGATTAAGTAAATAAGAGAAAAGCTTGTAAAAATCTGTACTTTGACTACAAGACCAATTATGATAGCCTCTCTTTCATTATGTGTGCTGGTGTTAGACTGCTGGTATTATCCAATTAGTATTTTTTTGGAAGTATTAAAAGCCTTTAAACTTCTTGATTGTTATTTCTACTGTTGTTGGGGTTTTTTTTTGCATTTTCAACGTAGTATTACTTAACAAGTCACTTCCAGGTGTTCCAACAAGCTATAAGTGATTCTGACATAATTCCAGGTCAAGCTCAGAAGTCCAGAATTCAGGACAGATCACTTCCTAAACATGGCTAATCATCTCCAGATTGTCCTTCAGTGTGTGTGTGTGTGTGTGTGTGTGTGTGTGTGTGTGTGTGTGTGTGTGTGTGTGTGTGTGTGTGTGTGTGTGTGTGTGTGTGTGTGTGCGTGCGTGCGTGCGTGTGTGTGTTAGGTAGGTACACTAACTCAAACCAGGGCAGCAGATATTCCTTAACCCAATATTTCTGCTTCCGTCTCTTTGTCTGCTCCTGCGTCACAGTGTCCTAGCTTGGGGTGTACACACAAAACACTGTCAATATTTGAATCAGAACACAGGCACAGGAAGATAAATAGGCCTGTCAATTATTAACTTTAAATTGCTAGGCTACACAAGAAACAATTAAAGGAGGAAAACATACACAGAAAGAATGGGCACGCAGAAGGAAAAATGTGTAATGTATGTTGTGTAAAATTTAAGAGAGAAAATGGAAGGAAAAATGAGAAAACTTTTTCTGGATGCAAAAACTGCCAAAGTGAGGGAGCTCTGCTACTTAGAAAGTGAATATGGGAGAAAAGAGAAGATAGTCGTATAAGAGATAAAGAGATGAAGATGCTGGCAGACAAACATATGTGTGCAGAGTGGACAGATTAACAGATTAAAAAATGTTTGGGAGACTACTACATGTCTGTGTTTTCTGCACATTATGATAAAGGAATCTGATGAGTAGTTTATCATCTGTAGTTGCTGGAAGCTGTGAATCATTAGGAGCTCACAGTTTCAAACCACTATGTTATAAAACAAATTTGAAGTACACACACGCACACACACAACCACACACACACACACACAAATACACACGTTCTAGATCTTGCACAATACACAAAACAATGTAGAAATTGTCTCACACATAGACCTGCAAGCTCACACATAGTAAAATTGTATACCTTGTCATTTCCACGCAAAATGTCAGCACAATACTTACTGCACCAATATGACTCAAACACACACTTAAAGGAAAGCAAGCTAACCAAATCATAAAGTAACTAACCACTTCCTCACTCCTTCACTAGAGTACTTAAATACACAAATAGAACAAACAATATATATATTAAACTTAAGTGATTGCTGTACACATACCTTTTCAGAGTATGACTCCGGTAAAGTAATTACTACTTGTAGGCACCACAACACTTACCAAGTTATGAAACAGTGAAACAAAATGTTTGGATTAGTTGAGGTGTGGACAGATGAATTGGTAACAGTTGATCACGACGGGCCTCATCCAAAGGTTTAGTCATTCACAAAGACAGACAGAGATTTGCAACTTAAAGAAACAGATGATTGTCTACAGGATATAACGCTTCATAAACATCAGTACTAAATGTGATTTGTTTGCAGATGACAAGAGTTTATTTATTATTTAACAAGGCACACGGAATTAACTTTCATTCAGTTTATTTTATTGGCCAGTAGGTGGCAATATGTCAGAATTTATGCGAGTGGTGTGTACAAGCAAGTGATGAAACATCTGGGCTAAATGAGCTATACCGTGTGTGTGTGTGTGTGTGTGTGTGTGTGTGTGTGTGTGTGTGTGTGTGTGTGTGTGTGTGTGTGTGTGTGTTTTGTCTTACCTTGCGTAAGTGGTGTGGGTACAGTGACTTGTACGCCGTCCAGACTGCAGAGGTGACCACAGGGGTCCAGAGTCACGACACCTCCTGTTACATGTCATGATGAGAAAGTTCAGGATCATTTCACCTTTCACCACTCACTTACTATTTAAGTTCCCAATTTAATCCTGACTTGTTCAGGAAGCCTTTTGTACAACCACCACTATTACATTTTTACTACAACACTTAAGGATAAATTACGCTGCTATTGTCACATAAAGAGTTCTTCCTGTGCTGTAGATTATTTCTTTCATTGATTAAAAATATGAGTGTATACACCTAAATATTTTGATCCATTTCAACTTGACTTTCATTGAAATATAATGAGAAACTGTATCACTGTAAAATGGTTTGTTATAACAAAAGGTCTTGAGACGGAAGAAAGGTACGTAGCAGATCATCACTTTTAGAAAATAAGAAATACTAGAATACTTCTAAAATATTGTAATTCTGCTTAATTATCCGATTTGCTTCCTGTGCACCAGTCATTTTTTTAATACGGAATTATAAAAAAAAGAATTGTAAGAATTTTTGTAATACACTATAAGTAAAGGCTTTGCTGACAACACATGTTTTTGTCTCAATAACCTAGTTTTGATCATTCTGTGTCCTGCCAATAAAATGCATTGATTCTGTAGAAAGCAAGCTGACAGCACCTTCATTGATAATCAGACAGTGCTCAGCCTCAATGCCAGGCCCCTGAATGGTGATATCTTGAGGAATTGGAGCATCTTCTCTCCCTATACGGGTCACTCCTGAAACATCAAGCAACACATGGAATCATCATAAATATGGTAAGCTCCAAAAGATATATAAATACATGAAATATAGATTGTATATAATATATAAATACAATTGACATAAAACTTTTAGCCATTGTTTAAATCTAGAAGCATGTCTTGGTATGTGAGTCTTTTTCCCACCATGTGGGTGGTCTATGATCTATGATTTATGTAACTACTTTTATATCGTCATTATTATTATCATTGTATTATGAATTTTAACTGTTTCTCTTTTTAAGTTGACACATTGTGGAGAAAATTTAAATCTTTCATTTTTTTAAAAGGGTTTGTTCACATTGTTGGAATTTGAGACCAATTTGTAAAACTGCAAAAGTGCCTGAGTAAAGTAGGAGTTTTAAAAAACACAAGAGAAACAAGAAATATATATATTTACCTTCACAATCAGTGTCTGGACCTTTCTATAAACATTTAAACCACTTTAATAGCCCAACCACAATACAATAGTGGTTATTTTCTTTAGCATTTGAGTTAACGTGTGGTTTGCTGCACGTAATAATTTGCTATCAATGACTTCAATCATGAACAAAACCATCCTTTCGAAAACTGAAGTACTTTTTGTCACTACACTGTTCTCATGGATAGTGGGAGGAAAAACAGAAACTGTATGTCAGTGTGAGACCTTTGAGACCTGCACATGATGTGTAATGAATGAAAATCACATGCTAATAAACATTTAAAGCTTTGAATCCATCATCAGTCAATTTACTCTGTACAGGCTATAGAATTATGATCACTTTTTCACAAAACCTACTTTATCACTTTGTCATGTGGTAGATGTCTTTATGGTTTTTTCCCATCTCTTCTTTCACATGTGTTTGACCAACTAACTAGAACAATAATCAAGTCACGGTGTCTCTGGCTTACAGAGCTCATGTCTATGTTTGTGTCTGTATGTACATAACACAAGAAAAACACAGTGCTTAGAGACACTGACAGGTCTGGATGGTTGATGATAGAACTACAAATGTATCATATGTCACCCTAATCAATATCTGCATGATCCATCCATCCATGCATTTTCAGTATATACTTATGAGACTGGAACTGGACTGTCCTGCACCTTCACATATGTGGAGAGGGATAATAATTAATATTCAGATTCATACCTTCAGAGAATTTTGGGTGTCCCCAGTTCACCTGACTTGTATGTCTTTGGACTGTGATTAAATAACCAGAGTACTTAGGGGGAACACATGCAGAAAAAGGGAGACCCTGCAAACTCTTGACTGGGGTAGAACCCAGAACCCACTTGCCTTGAAGCAGCAGCACTAACCACTGCCCCATTTTTGTGGAGCTTGCACAGCTTGGACTGATCTGAATGGCATTTCTCTGAGGAATAAGCTGGATGTCAGTTGGGTGGATTGGATGCTAACTCTTTCTTGTCACAATCAGTATCATGAAACCACATAGTGTGAGTCATGTGTTTTTTGGAGACGTTTGGGTTGGACAATGCCGTTCTGATTAACTGTGGGTTCAGTGCATGTATTAACCAATAAGTGAGTAATTTTCTCCAAATGACAGTCAAAATAAATAACAGGGGACGTGATGTAGTAATTATTGGAACTGTTTTTGGTTCACAGGAAGTCTAGGGAGTCGTACTGGTTCCTTTACGTTAATCCCCCAGCAAAATGATCATGATTATATCACTCTTTTGCACCTCGCCCATAACTATAGATATGAAGCCAACATTGGGAAAGGGTAAAATATGTAGGCAGAGTGAAAGCAGATATATAGAAATGTATAAAAAAAAGTGATGAAGAGCAAGGAGTGAAGCTGATCCTAGGCACTGGCAATGGATGTGAAAATGAACATTTACTGTGTGAGCCGGCAATCTTAAGCCATATTTCTATTTTGTCTGTTTGTTACCTTCTTTCAATGGCAGCAGAGTGATTGCTACACTCAGCCTCCCACTGCCCAGGCTCACAAGATGAGGCGTGGCTGTTTGGACCTTCAACCCCTTTCCTGTGTCAATCAGGTCCAAAGGTGGAGACTACAAGCATCAGTTAGAGAGGAAAGATCACTTTTGAATACGTTTATGGACAAGTATATTATTTACTCCTATAGAAATAGACAGCTGTCCCTTCAGGAGGTTCTTCATTTTGATAACTTCTCTTGTATTGATCTGGCTCTTTACTTTTAAATGAATATTTTTGAGTTTTGTCATACAGTTTGTGATTAAACAAGTGTGTCATTCATCAGTGTCTGTGTGTTTTCTGTCACCTTAGAGTCAATTGGAGAGATTTGGTCTGACTCTGGTTGGAACATCATTTCAGAGTCCTGCAGTTAAACAGAGAGGTAGGAAATCACATGAGATCACACACATACATAAGTATATCCACTTTACAGAGCCTATCTATCTATCTATCTATCTATCTATCTATCTATCTATCTATCTATCTATCTATCTATCTATCTATCTATCTATCTATCTATCTATCTATCTATCTATCTATCTATCCATCCATCCATCCATCCATCCATCCATCCATCCATCCATCCATCCATCCATCCATCCATCCATCCATCCATCATCTGACTAATATACAGTAGATGCTGTAATATTACTGATTTTTCTTTAAACACAAAGTACCCCTCACAGGAATCATGGAGCCTCTGTTTTCTTGGAACATTTCAACCACTTCACTGCAAATTAGTTGTGTGTGTGTGTGCGTGCGTGCGTGCGTGCGTGTGTGTGTGTGTGTGTGTGTGTGTGTGTTCTCGAGCAGTATTTTCCCCTTAGAACACTTTCACACGGAGAGTTCCTCTCATGTGGGAGCAGTCGGTCATGCAGTGACCAGGTTTTTTTTTGTCTTTGTGTGTGTGTGTGTGTGTGTGTGTGTGTGTGTGTGTGTGTGTGTGTGTGTGTGTGTGTGTGTGTGTGTGTGTGTGTGTGTGTGTGTGTGTGTGTGTGTGTGTGTGTGTGTGTGTGTGTGTGTCTGATGAAGGGTACAGAGGCTATAAACACAAACCCTGTCAGAGCTAGTTAACCTCACTGGGACAACAGACTGGGCCTAAAGAGGCAAAAGTTAATCTAAAGTCACGGTTAACTATTCTGTTTTTTTATAACTTGTGACTGACATCCAAGATACAGAAAAAAAGTCAAGATGTTTTCATAATAGGAAGCCACGAGAAAAGCTCACAATAACAGGACAGGAGTAAGTCTGAATAAAGGGGACACACCAATGAACGATATATAGAGAGGAATGAAAACAGAGAAACAGAAAAACACCTCAAAGCTGTCTGTCTTTCAATAAACATTCAGAGGACATCCCCTGCTGTACCCTTCAATTCAATACCGGAAAAGCAGTCACACCTCTCTTTATATGTGTGTACACACACATTCAAAAGCACAGACACACTGACTCACAACCAGATGGATGAGTGAGAAACTTGCCACTAAAACAGATATGATTACAGTATATGGGAAATCACCCTAAACACATTTCCTTTTCCACCTTCTGTTTTCTCCTTCCTCCTGTTCCCCTCTCTCTACTTGACATGCTTTCCTCATTTCGTATTATCCTACAATAATCCTATAGAGATATACTTTATCCACCTCAAATTCTTTAATCATAAACCTTCCATCCTGTTTTTAAAGTGCTTTCTTATGCTTCTCTCACAGCATTTCCACATCTCCAACCCCTCGTGTCTTTCTTTCGTTTCTCCTTTTCTATTAGCCAGCAAATTCAGTCTCACTCTCCTTTTGTCGTCCTTTCTCTCCTCCAATCAGTAACAGAGGAAGCACAAATACAAATCCATACCACTTCCTCTGCTTCAGTACCAACTTCCTTGCTGAGATCACTTCCTTTTCTGCTTTGACACCCTTATTGCCTTATTTTCCCTTTTTTTTTTCTTTTGGCTATTCAGCTACCCTTGTAACCCCTATGCACAAACATGGGCAAATAAAGTCACACATCATGTCTTTTCGTTATCACATTAAGATATGAGGCCCCGCATTCCACTGATTTTTTCAGCACTGTTGTAGACAAAGCAAACAAATGGCGTATGATGGCAACATCAGCTCAACTGCAGAAACCACAAAGGTCAAAGTACAATTTAAAAAAATAATTCTGACAGTTTTTCTACATTTCTTTGCTTTTTTTTCTTTTCTTTATGTAGTAAGTTTCCAGGCTACATTAATTAAAGATATTAGCTTTTGGACTAGTCAATCAGAAGACCGATTCGACTCATGGCGGTAGTGGTGCAATGAACCAATAAACAAAATATTAATAATAAACAAAATATTAATAATAACCAAAATAACCATTGAATATTACTATGGTAACATTCATCCTGGTTACACTTTAGCATATTTAGTATTTTACTTCCTCAATCAGGCCTTCTCTTTGGGTCTCTGCTGCTCTTTTGTCTTCCACAAACCCCTGCTTATTTTAGTAGGTGAGCATCAGCCCGGGCAGGTCAGGGCTAGTCTTTGTCTTTGTTGTGTTGTAGTTTAAGTTGAGCAGTGAGGCATTTTAAGCTCTGGTATCCTGAGGAGTCACACAATCTCAATTCATCAAACCGATGCTATCAGGGCCTCTGGTCTAAAGTGTGATTATGTTTTAAATGGATTTGGAGTCATGTTCAGAAGGTTGTGCATTATATGAAGTTATTTCCCTCACCTTTAGAGTATCTTAGTATCTACACTACTTTAAATTACTATCCATGTAAGCCATGATTTGTTTGTAGATTTATCAAATCATTCTATTGTTCTGATTGGTTATCCTGAGCCTTTTTAGCATAGCTCATTGGTAACAGACAGAAAACCTTTCTGGTTAGTAAAGAGCAGCAGATCGAAAGAGGTTGGCTGATGAACACTAACAATGAACCTTTAAAAATTGGAGAATGTCACAAAATGTTTTCCCTTGATTTTCCCTGTACCTGGTAGTAAAGCAGTACTCCAGCCAGATGGTGGTAGTATCAAACCTCCAGGCTATTACTCCTGTGTGTTAGTCCTTTAAAAAATAAAGGAAAATTAGGCACAGCTCCATCTATGCAGGTAAAATGATCACAAATCTAACGCAACCCTTCACAATCATTTGTGAGCAGAAGGTCCATCACAATCAATGGCTAGTGTTGTCAGCAGGTGAGTAATTTCAGCAGATGTGCAGAACAACGGCTGTCATCTCATAGATAAACTAATTCTGCAGTGTTTAAAATCTGAATTCCATCTCTTTCTCTATGACTAAGATGCTTGTTGGTGGTTAGGGTAAGTGAGGACCAAATGCTATTGGTGCTTGAAAAGCCCAACTTTAGAACAGAGTATTCCAAAAACAAAGAGCTAGATTCTTTTCATGGAGTTGTTGGAGACCAAAACTGAGTTAACAAAAGACTGTTTGGATTGAACTTCACCAGATGACCTTAAAATAAAATAAAAAACCTATCCCTTGAGGGTTTTTTTTAATCAAAGAATAGCAAATTAAATTAATGGTCAATAGACTTTCTATTGATCTAGTGCCAGGACTTGTTCTGTAGGACAACAGTCTGGGAAATAGGCACAGATAGGTGATCAGTGAGTAAAATTAGAGGCAGATGGAAGCAAAAAGGGAACGTAAACTTCAAATTTTTTTCCCACAAATTAACTCCTGGAATTATATGAAATCAATTGGGAACATTGACTGTTGGGAATATTTCCTCAACATGCAGCTTTGGCCTACTGCATGTTGGCCAAAGCTGCATTAAAAATTAGCATTAATTAATGCTACTTTTAATTTGTTGTCCTAAACTTGAACTAGCCCTTTAAATATTTTCACTTGAGCCACATGTGGTAAATATACAATGATCTTAAAATCACAAGAGAACACAAGAACAATGCACACACTCTCTTTGATCCCATCTGTAACACAGCTGAGTCTGCCAAAAACGCTCAGTTATCCCTGCATCTGGAGACAGAGATGAAGATAAAGAGGAGAGGAGAGAAGCATGAGCTGAGGGGAAAAACAATGAGTGATAGAAGATAGAAGGAGGACTCATAAAGCTTGAAAGACATGCATTCAGACATTTTCCTGATGTTTTATTCAACTACTGCTTCTAGCACAGTGTTGAATTCATCTTCTTTTTTATTTTCCTCGTCTGTTTTCCCTTTCAGTATACTACTGTGTTACAGTATGCATTCTCACAACAACATCTCAGGACAATCCAATTGCCGCCAACTTCACTGATGTGGAACAGACTCTTTCAGTGCAGTAGGTGGAATGATAAAATCACTTACATGTGTCTGTTATGTTCTGACTTTAATGCAATAATTTCTGGGTTATAGCATTAATAACAGTCTTTCAGGTACAAAACCTAGATAGAATTTTTCACATTTTTGTCTGCAAGTACTTGAAACATCCTATAACATACAAGCAATATAGATAGCTTTCATTTTTGTCCATTGTCTAGAATGTAGTTGCATCTAGCAGTGTGGCTGTAGAGTGAAAGCAACTGAATCACCTTGTCTTACACTCCTCTACGGCAGAAACCAAAAAGGAAAAATACATGCAAAGTAGTTTTTTGCACCATTGTTGAGTTTGTCCCTTCTGGGCTCATGTAGAACTACTAAATGGAACAGGATTCCCTCTGTCTGTTGATATAAAAGGTTCATTCTAAGGTAACAAAACACAAATAATTGTTTTTTCAGGTTTTTAAATACTAATGAAAGCATAATTATGGATATTATGTTCAATTTTCACCAATATTATAATGGAATTCAACCTTTGTAGCCAGACTGGACTTTTAATGTTGGCCATCCATCTCTCCGGCGCCTAGAGATGGAGTATGTACAGTACTATATTAAGTTAAAGGATTAATGAAACATCTATTTGTCTGATTTCATGTACAAAATACATGTATGCAAAACAACTGTGTACTACATGAGTGTTTAGTTGTTACTTATAGACCTTCTTCTCAGAATCGCCTTTCCTTTTCTATTTATCTCATGGTCATCCTGCTGCATCTCTCTCTTACTAACATCCCCTCCCCTGAAATTCCAGCATTAACCTCTCCTCCTCCCACCTGACAAAGCAAGCATTGTATCACAGATGCTGTTTAATATGGAGCCCCTCTCTCAGTGTATCTCTTTATCACAGCTCATAGGGCTACACTGGGTTGTCTTCCTCCTTTTTCTTCACTGCACTATTTTGCGTATTCATGTCTTCAAGAAATACTTTTTTTTAAATTATGCCTCATATGCATACACCATATCAGTACAGTATATCCCCACATACAAAGGCTACTGTTATGGACATAGTGTTCTAATGACACACACACACACAAAAAACAAGTAAGTCTGTTTCGGAACATAACTGTGTCTATGTGTGTATTTTGAAAACTCCACAAGCTGCTTCACACAACTTGACCTTGAAACCCTTGTTAAAACACAAAAAGCCCACACTCATTGTTCTCCAGCTCCGATTCTCTTACATTCCTCTCCTTGTTTTCATTTACCGAAACACTAGATTCTCACAGAAGAAAAACTTAACTGTTATTACAAATGACTAAAACGTGAAGGAAACTTAAGTTGAGTTTCTAATGAAGGCACGTGTGTTTTGAAAATCCCAGATTACCTGAACCACCTTATTCAGGGGATTAACTGATATTTTGGTTTCTGAAGGGCCGGATATGACAGGGAGGCAGGGTGGAACAGTGAATTGTCAAAGGGGCATAGCATATTATCCACATTAGTAATTGGCTCATAGATTTGAACTGACCTGAACTGAACTGCGAGTGTTCGGAAAGCAGAAAGATGGAATTTGAGATAATATGAGAGGTAAACTGAGCATGTGGAGACCAGGAGACAAAGAAAGGGAACAAAACACAGAGTAGAGGATCGTGAGAAATAGGACAAAAAAATTCTTTCCCAGCTTCAATTATGAATGTGATTGACGGGCATGTCTGTGGTAAATAGTAGGAAATGCTGGACTGGATGTTTACGCCAAAAAACAAAAAAAAATATTTTTGTACAATTACTTGCTTTCTATATTTATGATATACCCTAATATTTTCATTTCGATATGCATATAACTTCTGATATCAGTCCTGGTATGTTAAGTCCTCCTGACAGAACAGTTACGGCCTCCTGTTTCCCAGATTATGCCCAGAGCCATTTGACAGATACAGTGGTTGTATCATTAGCTTAGCATTCAAATAGTTACTGCTGTAATGAAGCAACATGAGGAGATTTAAAATCGCTCCAAGGAGGAATTTGTCTAAACAGTGTGATGTAATATTCTCTCTGGTACGGTACTAAAGATACACTGATGACACAGATGCGTTGCTATCTGGGTGAAGCGGTGTGGCTGGAGCAACTGAAGACAAATGAACAATCCTATAATTATACTGGGATACAGAACCTTATCATGCAGCATATAATTTGTTTTCACATAATGGACAGAACAAACCTCACATGACCAGATATCATCCAGACAAATAAATGTAAGATGTTAATTTGGTGGCAGGTGGTGAGCCTAGAACATTTCCCCTGTTGCCTCCATGGTTCTATAATTTTCTATTATGATGCGAAATGACTGGATGCGTTATAGCGGAAGCAACATGAGTTTTAATGTTTTCATAAGAACTACTCCTCATTTGAGTCTTGGCATAATTTTGGTGTAACTTATATTGGGCTGATCCAGGAATATCAAAAATGTACTCTTGGTTAGTTTGGGTCAAATAAAGGCTGAGGCAATATCCTCGTACATTCCAGTCATAATTGGTAAAACACTGCTATGAAATGTCCTCTTACAAGCCTTGTAACGACACTTTGGTACTCACAACCAAACACGGTGATATTCCTTAATAGTGCACTCAAAATTGTTGTAATAAATCACCTTTATCTCAAGTAAAATCAACATGTCAAATGACCTTCACAGACTGATAGTCATCCAACTCTGATTGTAAAAATAACATTGAAAGGTCCCGTTTATTGGAGCAGATGAACAAAAGAGACAATAGCTTTTAAGAGTCTTTAAGCTTTAAAATACTTGCTTTGCACTCTCAGTTAAATACCTGGATGAAACCTTTAGGAAGGAAAATGACAACAATTCCCTCTGAGTTACAGTGGAGTAGAGGCAGACAAAGTATGAAACGGAAAACGAATTACAGTACAGGTCCTTAGATTTACACTTGACAGTCCTCCAATAAAAGTGCTTAGGTCGATAGCATTCCATCACTGTGTTGGTTTCACACAAATGCTGATTTGAACTGGTGTAAAATAATGTAGTGCTGCGTTAGTAATGCTGTTCGAGGTGAGTGAGTCCAAATTATTACAGTAGGAGCGTCTGCAGGTCATTGGTACAGCAGTCTGTCTTTATTCTGTGCAGGCTGCACAACTACACCGTTAAATCAGTGGTCCAGGAAAAAAAAAACTGTCCCTGAATTCATTTGTTGTGATCAAATCCGTAATTCCGATCGGATTGAATTAGTTTTTGTTAGTTCACTCATTTTATTTAGACCCCCCTGAGGTCATTGAATAAACACAGATGGATTGTTTACAAAAACCTAAGTGAGAAACGTAACTTTGGAATGTTGCAAGTTGCGATTTTTTTCCTACACTCATATAAAAAGCTCTTACCATCATGAACGCTGGACTGGACACTTCTGTCATCATACAGAAATTACGCAGCTGCTCCAAGATCCAGGATTTGGTGGCTTTACAAAAACTCCCGGAAATATCCCGTCACTTCTTCCTATATTGCGATTACAGCCTCTTTTCTAACTGCGAATACATTCCCTGATCAGTGTGCAACCTGTGGCTGTCTGCGGAAGACTGTTGATTCTCTATCACATCCACGCATAGAGAAACGCGCTCTTTTAGCACACGCAAACGCAAAGAGCCGGCGGCCTCAGCCAATTGCAACTTGTGGAGGAATGCGGCAACAGCTGGAAGTGGAGCTGCAGAGGGAACAAAGGAAGGGAGTCTCTCTCTCTCTCTCTCTCTCTCTCTCTCTCTCTCTCTCTCTCTCTCTCTCTCTCTCTCTCTCTCTCTCTCTCTCTCTCTCTCTCTCTCTCTCTCTCTCTCTCTCTCTCTCTCTCTCTCTCTCTCTCTCTCCCTCCCTCTCTCTTTCTCTCCCTCAAACACACGGACCTTAGTGTGCAGGTGTTAACAGACCTCCTCTTCTTGACCTCTCATCGGCTGTAGGAGCCTCGAGGTTGCAAAGAGATGGAAAATGTTGAATAAAGAGAAAAAAGGTGGGACAAAGAAAGCTTGAGAACTATTTGGCAGCATTGAAAAGAAACCAAGATAACAAGGACGTTTATCTTATGACATTACAATAGAAGCACAGTCTAGACTCCCTTAACAGAAGACAGCCCTGTCCTGTGGTTTGAAATATTAAGTCTAGGCACTTGTTTGTGCAAACTAGCGCTAAAAATATACAGTGATCCTGTTGAGTGCATATGCACTCTACAGGAAAAGTTTGTTATAGTGACTTAAAATATATATCCTATGTTGGTTAATGGCCGGACAGTAGTCAGCCTTACAAACATCAGAATTTGAGCCACATTAAAGCTACCATAACATTTTTATGGTGATCTGGTCACAGCCAATGGATATTTTGAACGCTACCCAAAAATATAATTGAAAGGCAAGAGGGAGTTTTGTGGAGATGCAAGAAAGAATTGATGAGAGAACATGGTTAACATGTGTTTCTGGCGTTATTTCATTGTGAATGCACAAATTCTGTGGGATGGCAAATTCTAAAAAAATTCTCCAGAGACATTCAGATGTTTTTTAAACTACTGTAATGTGGTTCTTTAGTACATCACACATAGAATTTATTTGGCTACATGAGAAGCTGCAGTATTTGTAGAGTTATATCCCACAACATGCTTCAGAGGTGACGTAGCAAAACAGACCAGACAAACATTTCTCCAGCAAGACCACATCATTTTAACCTACAGGCTAATTAAACGAATCTATAGATACAGTATTTGTCTAAAAAAGTTCATTTTCACCATTTCCATTTACCCCACGCATAAAACATTTTCAATTCTTCAAGTCAAAAACATGTGCGGTACTTAAGCTGAAGATAGCCAGTCTTCACAGTGCTCATGGGTAACTTCCTCTAAGCAGTGGCAGCATGCACTTTGCATAATTTATGTCCACCATCTGAAAAAATCTCAGCTACATGTACGGTCATGCAAAGTCTGAAGACATCAAGGCATGAATGCCAGCAGCTCTGTATCTGTGGGTAATTTTATTTGGCAGTTGTTCATACATTCTCCACAGTTCATACCAGAGGTTCAAACAACAACAGGCATTATGCACAGCTAGGATACAATTCATAGAGCATTTCTTTGGGCTATAGGCAGTGACAAATTAAGTGTTGGAAATGGACTGGTTAAGAGTGAGGCCAGCCTAAAGTTACACACACACACACACACACACACACACACACACACACACACACACACACACACACACACACACACACACACACACACACACACACGGAAACACATGCATATCCTTGACAGCAGGATTATCTTATCTATCTCGCTGCAAGGATGTCTTTGCGGATAAACAGGAAGAGGTATTGCGTACCCATCCATGCTCCAGTTTCCCACTGCTCCACAGCTCACCGTGCCACTTCGTGAAAGTAAATATCTACCGGGTAAGAGAGAATCAGTTATGGGGTGAAACTCACAGGCTCACAAGTGTTTTGTTTTCGTCTTTATGGTCAAGCAAAGCATTCACCTTCACAGATTCACCTTTGTAGATGAAAAAGTTTCAAAGGGAACATCTACATGTTATCAACTTAATTCCCCTTAATAATATCCTGGCATATCATGTAACTTCCTGTCATTGCAAGAGATTCCAGAGACCATAAAGTTATTATGCAATTATGGTTGCTTGCTAGCATGAAGAGCTACTGAGATTTCCCAGTGACATCATCTCAGTGCCCGCGGGTCAGAGAGGGTTGGCTCAATGTTTTACAGCATTCCCGAGTGAATTCCACGACTCCCATGTGATCCCAGGAGGCTGAGCAGGAACTCTGGAGGTGTTTGAAGAGGGATTAGGAGACCATGTCACTAGAGATGTAGTTTAATCCTATATCTGCAACATTTTTGGTGTTTCCATTTTAATGTACAAAAGAAGACAACAATTCCATATTTGAAATACTTAAAATGAACACTCACTGCAAACTGAACTTATTTACTCTTCTGGGAATCATAGGGGCCATTAGTGATGAGGGGCTTTGAGGAGTTTAGCGGTAAAGCTTTTCAACCCTCACCACCTTAACAACGTTCTAATAACGTTCTGGCAACTGAATGCTAGTGACACTTTTTGTGGCTTACGCATAAGTTAGGGGGCATTTTCTTCTTCTCTCAGTGGTCTGATTTTCATGTCTTCATGTTCTGTCAAGTCTTTTTCTTTCTTTAGTCATTCTTTCAGTTGTAGAATAGTCATAAGATAGTTATTTGTTTTTTCAGCTGTTTCAACAGCATCGTCATCATGGTCTAAAAGAGAACACATAGTAATCTGTGTGTAATGGATGTTGATGACTCTGGTCGCTGAGATCACTTAACACCAAGTTGAGAGCAGTTCGCTGAATTAACTTCAGCTCGGTTTACTCACCAGTGTATTTGCAGAACTTAAATGTCTTCACAAAAAAATGCAACCAAAACCAAAAGAGTAAGTGCGGTTATATTAGTGCCAACAAAATGTCACAAAATCTTTTAAAAGTCTTTCAAAAAACACATTAAAGACTAAAATCTGCAGCATATGTTTGGCTATGATGAAGCAATCCTGCGTTTGAGTGATGTGGAAACATGTCCCTAGTTGACTCTTTGATGTAACTTGGGGTTCAGGGAGATAGATATAAATCACTTGTGATGGACAGTAAAGGTCAAAAGAAAAAATAGGAAAAAACAAATGGATTTGCAGAAATATTTACTTGAACTGTGGTGCTTGAGTAAAAATAGCTTTGGAGAGTTGTTTCTCATTTGTTTACACCACATTGGTGAGAGTGTTTTTGAATTACCATTTCTGGCAATCACATGCACCTGCGCAGTAAATGCAGAATATTTACATTAGGACTTCATACATGTAGATGTAAATTCTTGAGTTGTTGTCTTCTCCTTTGAATCCACGGAAGCTGCACGGACAGAATGGAGAGAGAGGTAGCCACAGAGGAACGCTCTCCGTCAGTCAGAGCTGCTGCTCTGTGTTCTCCCACTTGCCTGGCCACGGTATGCGTAATTACTCTTCAATTAAAGTGCTTGCGTTTGTGCCTGTGTGTGTGTTGGTTGGCATGCGCGTGTGCATTGCAGTGCTCTGTGACCACACTCAACCATGTCAGCAATGTGACCCGGAGAGAACTGGCAATTTCACACAAGTGAGTCAGGGCCTGAAATAAGGACAGAGCTGGAATAAATCATTTTTCATTATACACTGTTGAATGAAGCTGCTGCTGCTGAATGAGGAGTATCAGCTGTTCAGATCTCTCTGCATTCTCCATTTACTTTCATTCCAGCCGGACTTTCTCCTCCTTTTGCTGTTTAACTGTCTCAGCTGAGTAAATCACTTCCTCACCCACCCCTCTCTTTCCCTGCTCTGACCCCAGGAATGCAGAGCGACTGCCATGTCATGCATGGTAATCATTGGGCCTTCAAGGCACACAGAAACACAAACACCAAGATTTACACACAACACATTTCAGACATATGCTATTTCTAAATTTTAAATGGTTGTCACACTGCACACTGTACTATAAATTCTTTCCTGCTGTCTACATGCTTTACATTGGTTTCTATTTCTTAAACATTTATAGCTGTTAATCATACGTGAGTGAACAGGTTTTATGAGACCTGTGGCACAAATTACACATATATTTGGATTTTTGTCTGCATTGTGTAGACTATGCCACTTTTTGCATGTCTATAAAATTCATCTTTAAGCACTGAAATAGTTTTAGTTCAGTCTGCAACAAGGTGTGACTTTGCTTAACGTAGAAACAGAAATACTGCAGCCTGCTTGTTTCCCTTCTTTCATTTAATTGTTGGAATAGCACTAATTGCATAGTTAAATATACAGTTTAGGCTCATTGCCCAAGGGTTAACTTGTAATGTTATTGAAAGGCAATGAAACCAATTTTCTTTTCTTTCATATTTGTAAGACAACATATTTTATGTACTTTGTAGTTTGTAAATCACAACTTTGACCCAATCACTTCATTACAGTATTTACCATGTTCAGAAGTTGAGACAAATTTGATTCCTTTAAGAGTCGCACAGTGAATATTTCAAAAAAACAAAAGGGAGAATAGTGCAATATGTAAACTTTGGCTTTCACAATATTCAAAACAATCTAACATGTGATCAAAGTGTTTTATCTTATGTGATTATTGTCCAGGTGACAGGAAGTTGCGCGTTTCTTTCTTTCTGTAATGCAGTACTATTATATTGTAACAAAAAGATGTAATCACAGCTTTCCTTGAGGAAGTTATGCAGTAACATCTTCACAGAAAGTATCCTGAATGAACACTAAGCTGTGTTGTGACTCATTTTTATAGATCTTGTGATGATGGTAGAAAAATGCCTCTGGACATACCCTGTGTTCTGTGGTCTGAGCTCCAGCTTCTTTCTTCTTTTACAATTTGTGCATGATTTTACTATTGAAATGTCTGTCAGCAAGACAACAGAACTTATGTCAGCAAAAGAAAAAGCTATATCTGTTACCTCATCATAAAACTGCCACTAATGTAATGTCATATGTTATCGTATTACCAATATGATGCATTAAAAGTGTCAGAATTCCAGCATTGCAAGAACTTTTACCTAACAAAGGTGGACGAATATGAACTCTGACTCCCAGCCCCCATCAAACTGGGATGGCACATATTTGTCCTGTTGTACAAATATGTCATAATGGTTTATGTCATCTCAGTTTGTGTCCCTTTTCAGTCAGCAGGAGGTTGTTGAGTTTGATGACAATGTCGGCAAAGTCTGTGAGCTCCACAAAATCAGAGGTGATGATGTTGACCCCATCCGTGCCCGGCTTCTGAGCCCGTACCCAGGACATGATTGTTGGCAAGTTTCTAGAGACAGAAAATAAATAATTTATTATAAGAAGACAAACTTAACGTCCTGTCACTCGAATGGCATTGAATAAGTTTAACTGATTCCCTGACCTTGCACGCTAAATAACTGGAGGAAAGCTTTTGCCTTAGTGAGATTTATAGTTATGGCTGAACTTTGACTACTGTAGTTGTTCTTTTTCTTAATGTCTCCCAAATGCAATGGGAATCTGTTGATGATGTTTTCAGATAGAATCATGGGTTGAAATGTGGGATAAAACACATCTGATGGAAATAAAATTAACCTCTATTAGGACATGTTTGTGTGTGTATGTTTGTGTCGTTGAGAGACTCTCCTCCATCTACAGTTTCAAAATTATAGCTTTGCTTTTGTTTTGGTTTAATGTAGCCGTAAGAGGGCACAAGCCAGTGTCTTATTGTGCCCGGATAAACACAGAGGGTTGGGTCAGGAAGGGCATCCCACGTAAAACTGTTTCCAAATCAAACATGAAAATCAAATCAATGACTTCCGTACCGGATCGGTCAAAGCCTGGGTTAACAATGACCGCCATCGCTGCTGTTCACCTACAAGCTGCAGGTGGAAATTAGACTACAGTTGGTCAAGGAAGGAGAGGAGGAAAGTGTGTTTGTAGGAAGAGAGGGAAGAGGAACTCTAGGAGTATAGAACTGAGAGTAGGGACGTTGCATGTTGGAACTATGGCAGGAAAAGGTAGAGAGTTGGTTGACATGATGCAGAGGAGGAAGGTAGACATACTGTGTGTCCAGGAAACCAGGTAGAAAGGTAGCAAGGCTACAAGTTTAGGGGCAGGGTTCAAGTTGTTCTATCATGGTTTAATGAAAATGGATAAATGGAGTAGCAGTTATCTTGAAGGAGGAGTTTGTTAAGAATGTCCTGGAGGTAAAAAGAGTGTCAGATAGAGTGATGTGTGTGAAGTTAGAAATCAAAGGTGTAATGTTCAATGTTGTTAGCGGGTATGCTCCACAGGTAGGATGTGAGCAGGAGGAGAAGGAGAAATTTCGGGTTGGACTTTGATGAAGTGATGAAGAGCATACCTACAAGTGAGAGAGTTGTCATTGGTGCAGACTTCAATGGACATGTTGGTGCAGGAAACAGAGGTGATAAGGAGGTGATGGGCAGGTTTGGTATCCAGGAGAGGAATGCAGAAGGACAGATGGTGGTTGACTTTGCAGAATGGATCGAAATGGCTATAGTGAATACTTTCTTTCAGAAAACGCAGGAACATAGGGTGACCTATAAGAGTGGTGGTAGGAGCACACAGGTAGACTACATCTTGTGTCGATGGTGTAATCTGAAGGAGATCAGTGACTGCAAAGTAGTGGTATGAAAGAGTGTAGCCAAACAGCATAGGATGGAGGTGTGCAGGATGACTCTGGTGGTGAGGAAGATGAAGAGGACAAAGGCAGAGCAGAAGACGAAATGGTGGAAGCTGAAAAATGAAGAGTGTTGTATGACTCTGGAAGGAGTTAAGACAGGCTCTGGATGGTCAGGAGGTGCTTCCAGATGACTAGACAACTACAGCTAATGTGATCAGGGAGACAGGTCGGAGAGTACTTGGTGTGTCATCTGGAAGGAAAGTAGATAAGGAGAGTTGGTGGTGGAATGAGGAGGTACAGGAGTGTATACAGAGAAAGAGGTTAGCCAAGAAGAAGTGGGACACTGAGATACTGAGGAGAGTAGACAGGAGTACAGGGAGATGAAGCATAAGGTGAAAGTAGAGGTAGCAAAGGCAAAACAAGGGGCTTATGATGAATTGTATGCTAGGTTGGACAGTGAGGAGGGAGAGACCGATCTATACAGGTTTACAAGACAGAGAGAATGAGATGGGAGGAGTTCAAGGTGGAGGTGGGACTGCATCAGGGATCAGCTCTGAGACATTTCTTGTTCGCTATGGTAATGGACAGGCTGACAGACAAGGTTAGACAGGAATCTCCATGGACTATGATATTTGTAGATGACATTGTGATCTGCAGTGACAGCAGGGAACAGGTGGAGGAGAAGCTAGAGAGGTGGAGGTTGGACATGAAGGTAGTTGGTGTGAGAGAAGAGGATGCAGAAAACGGTTAGATGGAGGCAACTGGTTCGCTGTGGCGACTCCTGAATGGAAAAGCCGAAAGGAGAAAAAGAAGCCTTTGTTTTGCTTTCAAACACTTTCTGTTTTTGGTTCTTGATTGGCACAAAACACACACACACACACACATACACACACACATACACACACACACACACACACACACACACACACACACACACACACACACACACACACACACACACACACACACACACACACACACACACACACACACACACACACACAAATTAAGCTGTATCATGTCCAACACCCTTAAATTCTCCTCTGTGATGGAGTTGGCCAGCAGAACAAAACCAGGAAGCCAGAATGTTTATCCAGCGGCGATAAACAAGCCTATTTCCTCAGAAGTGTAAAATTAGACAACCTCCTGTCTCGCCAGAGTTTTATACCCTAGCATCAGTGGCTTTTTCTCTCACGTGTAAAGGTATGGAGGGTAAGACAGGATTTCCACCATAACTTCCCATTGAAATGTCTGCCTCAGCAAGAAAGACGGATGCCTAGATTTCTGCAAATAATTTAGAACATGGGTGAAAAGTAACATCTCTTATTTCATAGCTTATTTCATACACTTAATTCTAAAATGAAAAAGTAATAATTTTCCTCTGTTGCAAAATTCATCCATTTTTTTATCCCTTCAAATTGCCTTAGGCTGTGTTGGAGACATTTGGAGGTATGGGCTGTAGAGAATGTGATTACACTAAATGACACATTAGTGCTGCTTAAAGTCATAAAAAATACATTTGAAAAATTCAGCAGTAATTTTTTATGAAGAAACCATGACCAGGTTACTCAAGAAGATGCACGGATTTTTATGAGCAGTTTCATGTTGGATATTTCATTTTAAATAATTGAATAGTGCAGATAAGAGGACAATATGTATCAGATTGATGTCAAGTGAATCAATCAAGGTAAACACAAAAGCTGTCTGTTCATAAGGAACTAAAGAAGAAAGGTTTCATGCAGGATTAAGGATCTGCATGTAATGGATGCTTTAAATACAAATCATTCTTTTATCTCTCAGTGAAGATTTGTTAATCAGGTGCTACAGCTTTCACATTTCACAATTTTGATGCTGACTGCAGAGGAAGAAGATCTTGCTGGTTAGAGAGTGAGTCAATGGTTTATTCTTGTTTTAAACTGCTACCATGCATTCAGCATTGGCTCAGACACAGGCCATTAAGTTTTCCTTTTTCCTTTTAATAGACATGCTCAAAGCTGGAAATCCTCTTTGCAGACATTCATAACATTTACTGTACTGCCCCCTATCGTACACAGATAAAGTAAATAAAATGGCTGGGTTCAGATTTACTTGAGTACATGCAGCACAGTACTTACTTATACACTTCGGCTGGACTCCTAAACTCTAGTCATATATAGCACGTGTTAAACTAAGGTAGTAAAAACATACAAATGAATGTACTGCATATCTTCGCATTCACAATACTTCACCTTCTCTCTATTATACTGAAAAAATACCTAAACCTCATCACAGACCTCTCCACCAGGTAGTTGCGTAGCCCCCAGACAAGGCCCTTGGCCACAGTGTCAACCCTGGGAGTGAGGATGGCCTGAGACACATGGAAGGAACCATGCTTGGCTCTTTCCTTCAGAGTAGTTTCCAGGAACTAAAAAAACCACAACCACAACAACTTAATATTAATCACACTTCATTAGTGTATTATTTATTTGTTAATTTATTAGTTAGTTAAAACCCTCACAAAAAAGAAACAGATGAGAAAAAGAGGAGATATGTTTTAAGGAGAGGATAATTGGATGTGACAGACAGGTATTGATAATTGTAGATTTATTTTAACTGCAGTGGTAAATTTAATTTACTATTTTAAAAAAGCAGTAAAAAATATGAAAAACAGCTGAGAAGCAGAGGAAAAACTGTTTTTGTTCAGCTTTTATCCTAAATCTTGTAGAGATAGTGATTCAGAGGAATCTGTGACTCTTCACCCATATCTATGCTGATTTTCCACTGAGATAATAGAAGTATGTGTGGAAGCTTTGTGTCAGTGAGTCGGCCTGAAAGTTTCTGACCTGTGTGAGCTTGCATGGTTCAGTTGTGTTTGCCCATGGAGCAGGGATCTTGTTGCCAGGCCACATGACAGGTATGCCCTGAGCTGATGGATGATGGTAGAACACAATCACCTGAGGAGATGGTCAGTACTTTTAGCAGACTGATCAGGTGAGCTACTTAATATAACATCACACTCAAACAGTCTGATGATGATATGGCGTATACGGTAAAATAAATTATTTCCTCCATCTATGCGCCACATAGCCTTAACAAAGACAGCAACTGAGCAGTATCACACACCTCTTACTGGAGGTTGGTTGCACTTGGTTTAAAATAATTTGTATTTGTTGTAATTAAGGTAATGTGACACTCTTTTCCTAGTAAAGAAGCTGAGAACTGATTTGGTTGCAGTTCACTCTGTACTCTCTCTCTCCTCCTTCTTTGCCAACTAAGCCAGTCACAGATTAGGGTCATAGGAATAGGAGTTCATCTGATAGCACTTGCATGAGATACGGATGTGCATTTGGAACTGTGGAGACACAACATTAAGATGCACGTACTCATGGAGGTTCATCTGCCCCTGTATGAAAGTATTTGGATACATAAAAGGAGGAGGATGAAGAAAAAACAGAAGCATGATATGAGTGAATAAAGGAATGGTAATAAATAGCAAAGAAGGGGAAATGTGGAAAGAATAGCATTAAATAAAGAGAGAAAAAATCTAGGAGAGCCACAAAAGAAAAACAGGGAAGAATAAAAGCTAAATGTTAAAAAAGAAAAACATGGATCAAATGGTTGAACGAGTGTTAATGGGATGACGTTACTAATTCCTGTGCAGGAGAGACAGGGATTACTTGACCTCAGAGGTTAAGTGGGCCTTTTACTTGTACATTTATGTGTATATGTAGGGACGCTGCTTGTATTCTCAAAAAACAGAGAACACTCTTCAGTTGTAAATGCTGATGATAAAGAAATAAAACTTCCAAGGTCTTGAAATTCAGACAGAAACCACTGAAAATACATTTCTGTTGAATACTATGAATAAATATTTGTTTTAGGTGAAACTTTTAAAGCTATATTGTATATTTATGTTCAATGATGTATTTTGATCCCACCTGCTGTTTCTTGTCCCAGAGGTAGTCCAGAGTGATGGCCTCCACAGCACACGTGTGACATAGCCTGCTTCCAAACACCTCTTGGAGCATGTTGATGAGGTATACATGATGCGCTGAGTCCATTGCATAGTAGTGGTTAAAGTCAAGGAATACCACCTAATCAATATAATATACAAATGAATTATTTAATATGTCAAATAAGGATTATTAATGTGTACTATGATAAGCAAATCATGTAAAATGCAGGGAAATGTTGTTACCTCTTTCCTGTGTCTGCTTAAGAATGAATTAATCTCTAACAACCCGTCTCTCACCTTCAGGGAAGATCAGAAGATTGAAAGTCATTTGCTGCATCACACCTAAAGCGATGGAATTCTGATGCCAAAAGGCCACTTATGACAGTTTTGTTCACAATTTTATATCCGAGAAAAGCATCACTTAGTACTGGCATCATCACAATGCCTCTGCACATTAGAATCATGTATTTTCAGCCCGTGTCAGATGAGTTGTAGCACAACGCATGTGTCAGCATGACCCACGGTGGAACACATCTGAAGCAGCTATCAAAGGACATTATGATGAAACAACAGGTACATTAAGAATGATGATTAGCATGTAAATATAAGTTAATACTTAAAGTGCTCACCTTGTGGCCAAACAGGCCGTGAATGAAGTATATCTCATTTCCTGGCTCTCCTGGTTTTGAGGAGACCCTGAGATCAAAGTAGCGAATTCCTGCGTCCAGCTGCTCTCTAAATGTCAGATTCTAGGAATGAAGACAAGACATAAGTATTGAAACAAATCAAATTATAAATAATAGTCTGTTGCAAGCCGAATCTATCAGATGTACCCAATAATGTCATTTAGCTGTAGCTGCTTGACTCCCCACACTAATATTTTTGTGCATTGCACCGATCTGAACTTGGTACCTGGGTCATGGACCACTTCACCATGACTTTCTTCGCAAAGACACTGAACATGGTGGCGAGGTACTTCACATATAGCTTCTGATCAGGGCCCACAGGAGCATGCACATCCACCCAGAAGGTAAAGGAATCATGAGACCCTGACAAAGGGACGATAATGGACATGATCAATATCAATTGACAGGAACATTTTTACTAATAAATAATTGTAAGGATAGGGATATGGAAAAAATAAGAAAAAAGGGATGGATGGAGTGAACAGAAAGTCATTAAGCAGCTGCAAAGTGATGGACAGGACTGGTAGACCTATTATTAGTGTAAAAACAATAAATGCCACATGTTCCCTGAAATGTGTTTCATACTTGCAGTTAACATTTTAAAATTTGAAATAGTGTCTCGATCAGCGGGCGACTAGGGTACAAATCAAACATCTTTATGGCAAACTCACCTGGCACGGCGAGGTGTTTGAGCGGCATGGCGCTGAGCGCGGGAGGGGTCGAACCCATCCAGTCGGCATTGGCATCGCCGATCCCCGCCGGTCGGGTCTTCATGTCAGAAACGGACCGTCAACTCACGCTCAAGAAACCGCCGGTGACGGACCCACGTGGGCTCTAAAGAAGTCCAGCTTATTGCAAACCATCTTGAAAGGTCAGTGTTGATGCTAATATCACTGACTCAAAATATCCAACCAAATCTAGCGTTGTTAATGTTCTCGCCCAGTAAATTATTGATCGCTGTGTGCAGTGTCCCCACCGGTGAACTGGCTATCCATTCCATCAGTGACATGACCGACGAATGACTAACGACATTGATAATCCTCTTAGCACAAAATTCCACTTGCGCCCCCACCCTATTTTATGTTATCGCCACACACAGAGGGTCGACAGGTAGGAATAAAATGTGACATGCGATAAGTCGTGGTGGTGATTTGATTTATTCATATACTCGCACTGGGTCACTGGGTGTGGGATAACAATTAGTTTAGGCTAATGCCGAATCAGGCCTATGTGAAATAAAATAAAATATATTACTCGAAATAAATTGACTATATGAGTAAGTTACCATTTGAAACTTGCGATGGTTTTATGCCTTCAGTTTTTTTTGGTACATATTCAAATAAAAACACATAGTCCTGCAACGCCATCTGCCGGTATATCACCAAAACTGCCACGGTAGTCAAATGCGGTGGAGAAAAGAGCTCCCCGCGCCGTCACTTTTTGTAGAAACTCAGTGTTGCGAATACCTTGGAAAATTAAATCAACACATACACCTTAAACATGTTTCAGTTCAAGAAAGTTTGCCATTTTTCGAAGTTCCCGCAAAAATGCATTTAGTTTATATCTAGGTACGTTTTTTTCTCAGTGTATAATGTTATTGTAAATCCAGTTCAAAATGTAAAACGCTATACAATTCCTTATTAAACACAAATAAGAAAAAAAAATTATGAAATTTGTTAATCGTACTAATACAAATAGTTAAGGGAATTTAAGTAGTATGCGGTGTGTTGTTTTGTGAAAGATCGATCAATATTTTTTTTCCAAAATAGATGTATTAATATTCACATAATTTTACAGAAAATTGGACGCCAAAACAAATGATGTTCCGGATAATCATGACAGAATCACAGAATGCCAACACAAGTGTGGTATTGAATGGTGTTAATTCAGTTTCGGCTGGATATTTTACTTCCGGAATCCCACAAGGCATTGCGAACGCAAGCGCCTCTTGTCACCAGGGGAGCGTCTTGTTTGTGTGTACGTTTCCATGGCGAGCGTTGACACGCGCAGACACGCGCCTCACAGTAAGAACTAGATTAGTGACTCGATGGGATCTAGAACCATAAACCGTTTTCGTGTCGTGTTTTCGCAGTCAGATGAAGGCCGGGAAAAGAAAATACATATTTAAAGGGTAAGTTTGGAAGATGGAAAAAAAAATAGACATGAGTTAAAGAGAATGGTCGAGGAAATGACCTGTCAGAGCTGACATGTTATCACAAGTGTATTTCCATTTAATGTTGATAACCGTACCGGCTAGTTTTGCTAGTTCATTCAAGATTAGGTTTGGGAGTTTGGTTCAAATTTAAATGGCTAATCTGCTGTGTGTTGTTTGTGTCTAACTATATGTTGATGTATGTGAAACAAAATATACAGTTACATTAAAAAACAATAATAAGCATAACCTTACTCTGATTATTTTCCACTCTCAGCTAAGTGTTCACTCGTTTTGTCACTATAAATGACCTTGAGTAGCTTCCTATCGTCATGTGGCCAGGATACGTCTTAATTCCATTTAAATCCCTCCACGACAGATTGCCATATGTGAGAGCTGAGACCAGGCCAGCAGTCCTCTGGCTGGCTTCTCTCCTTGTCCTGGTGCTTATTATTTCATTCAGGCTTGGATGTCCAGCATGGTTTTGTTCAGAGAAATTATTTCTATCCCACAGTGGAAACAAATAAGAAATTGGGAAGTCTTTGTACTTTATGCAAAAGGTGATTGCAGATCTTTAAACATTTACATATATGTAATTTTAGTGTTGATTCATTCATTAAATGCCATTCAGCCAAATCCAGCTTGGACATTCTCTCTGGATGGAAGGTCCTGGCTCCATTCAGTGAAATAAACACTAATCTCATTTTGTTTAGCTGCCCTTGGCTTACCTGCAGCAGTACTTATTTTAACCTAAATACTACAAACCAGGACACCAGTAGATAGACTACTTGTTCTCCACACTTGACTAATGTTTCGTGAAAAGACGTGACAGATGACTTTTAAATACAATCATACCCAGATGATTAGACTTTATTATTACAATTCGATGCAAGTTATATATACATTTACTGATATATACAAAACCGTTTTGTTTGTTTTTTTCCAAAAAATCCTCACTTTTTACTTGATGTTTTCATCATATCAGAATTTTAATACTGTTTATTAAGCCAAGTCTTACAGATGGATACTGCATTTCTGCAGTTTAACCAGTACCACCTATTTTGATCACCTTGCTCAAGGCTTTATCAAAGTTATTCGCGAATGGATAACATTTATTTGGTGATTTTACACCCGAGGCATGATTCACAGCAGCCAAATCATGTGTTACTGTAATAGTGTTTAGAGACTGTATACTTCTGCCAAGGATGAGCGTTCCCTCCCATGGTTCCCTTCTCCCAAGAGCCTGGATCCATCCATAATTTTGACAACAGGAAAACAGATAATACTAGTTCTGCAGGGTCATCTATTTGTGGAAATTAACATGAACAGTCTACTTACGCTGAATTCTCCATGCAAAAAGAGAAGCTGACAAAAAGGGAGGCTACTGAGGTTCCATCATTGTCTACAGGAATCAGACAACAACAATGTCCAAAAAAATCAGTCAATCAATCAAATTTTATTTGTATATAGCTGAAATTCACAAATGACAATTTGCCTCTGAAGGCTTTGTGCAGATAAAATTGTACAGTGTATAAGAAAAATATTTAGGGAAATATGTTGTAAACTAAAATGACACATGGAAAGTTTCGTCTTCATCCTCCAACCCTTTGAATCATCTCTCCTTCTGTAATTTTAAAAGCCCTTTAGCTGAATGTACAACATAATAGAGAAATCACTGAGGCTAATAGGGCAAATCAAACCCTCTTGTCATGCAGGCCACTTGGGAAAGGTAGTGGTTGTTTGTAAGCATGATGATTACGTAACTTCCTATGTTCATCCCTCGCTGCCTAATCTGCAGAGTGCTGGCTGTGTCCTCTCCCCTGGGTGGTCATGCTTGAGTCTCCTCCTCATGAGGCAAGCACCTAATCCTGGCTCACAGAAAAGCGAGAGGTAAGCCTTAGTTTTCCTTGTCATTGGATCCTGTTTTGTGGATTTATCAGGACTGGGTTTAGCCTCTGACTATTGTGTGATTTATTGTATTCCTAGCTCATTATTCCTGTTCTGCAGCTGCTACTGATGAGTACTGTATTTCTTTACTGTCACTGAAGGTTTGCAAAGGAGCAGTGTCCGCTAAGCTACATCATCAGTATCACTTACTGCAAGATGACTTTTGAACTTCAACAACTGGTGAACATTATTATATTCTGGCCAAGAGAAAATAATTTTCCCTTGGAGAAGAACAATCGAAGTCATTGAAAGGAGAAATTGGCATAACCAGGACATCGAGAGAAGAGGACAGCAAATAGACAACACGTCCGATCAATGAATCTGCATTTTGTTTCAATCACTTGTTTAAGCAATACACAAAGTTAACAATCTGATGAAACCATCCTGAGGGAGAATGAATCGCTACACCACCCTGAAGCAGCTGGGGGATGGCACCTATGGCAGTGTGCTAATGGGGAGAAGTAATGAGTCGGGAGAACTGGTGGCTATCAAGAGGTGAGGATGATGATTGCTAATAACTTCATATATTGTCCATCTCTTGATGGCATAATAGCAAAGTCACATTAATACAGTGTTCATAGAATGATTAAAGTGGCAGAATTACCCTATTTTAAACATCAAGTTTGAGTCTGCTTCAAATTATAAAGGCTGCTTCACAACATACATATAAATATTAATTTTGGGATTTTTTTATTTCAAAAATATCCTCAAAGTTAATTATCATTTCTGTTCATTTACTTATAGAAAATCAAAGTGAAATCTTGCACTGGTGGCTATTGGCCTTCAGCTATCATCAGACCAAACAAACCGCTTACATGCCTTTGTCTCAGCAGCATGGCAGCAGAGCTCAATAATAGATGAGAAACCAGGCAGATGTCCGCTGGCTGATCATTTGGTTACCATGCAAAACAATACAAGTGATGGTGAATGGGAGTGAAAGTAGAGGGTGTCAGATATCTGACATTCTGGAAAGGACAGTTGAAACGGGCAGGTGGAGGAGAAAAAGAATACCGACTCGATCTCTCACTCTTACATAATCCCTTTTTAAAAGCTGATCAAAGAAGCTGGGGAATCGAACAGTGTCTAATACCAGTGTAATACAGAAAGTAACACACTAATAAAAAAATGACAATGTAATACATCAGGTGAGTCAGTGTGATTAACATCTACTTCCAGTTTAACCAAGACAATCTACCAAGACAATCAATATAATTTTACAATCTACAAACTTTTGGCATTTCAGTTCTTGAAATGACAAACTGAAATAAGAGATGCCTCAAAAAAGCTGAATTATTGATGGGAGTCACACAAAAGAATTTCTAAAGACAGTGACTCTACTGTACATTGGGGGTGATGTGTGTTACATGCAAATCTCATCCAATCTGTAGTTGATGCATATTTGATCTGCGCTCCAAACACTGTTCATGCTTTTGACCTCCTTTCACAGAATGAAGAGGAAGTTTTATTCATGGGAAGAATGTATGAACCTGAGAGAGGTGAAGGTAGGGACCATAATGAAATTGGCTGGTGAAGTCTTCTCCTGTTCCAATTGGCCAACAGTACTTTTATAGTGTATTTTTTCCATTTAGATTGTAAGATGTAGTCAGGATGGGTTACGTAACTGCTGTTACTCTCTCTGTTCCATGATGTGTCTCACCAGTCACTGAAGAAGCTTAACCACGCAAATGTGGTGAAACTGAAGGAGGTCATCAGAGAGAATGATCACCTCTACTTTGTCTTTGAGTATATGAAGGAGAACCTCTATCAGCTTATGAAGGACAGGTGAGAAATAATGTACAACTCAAATATGTCTCTAAAGGTCGAACATCATGATTTAGTTTAATATCATTATACAATGTTAGCGTCCTCTGAATTACAGACCTTAAAAACACCCGTTGGAAACATTTACAGTATCCACAAAAATATGGTTGTGATGTATTTTAAATCATCGTTTTTCACTTTCTTTACATGAAACTCTTCCTTGCACACAGCAGCCTGGAGACTAACAGACACTTTAGTGGAAGCTTTAATGTTTCTGCTTCTCTTGAAAGCCCAGGTGTGTGCTGCACTGACACACACCTGGGTTTTTCTTTTGTTACTAGTAGGGTGAAGTGAGGTTGAAGAAAGTCCCTAATGTTTTACAGCTAGTAATATGTTTTGATGTTTTTACTTGTGTTTTTTTAAAATTTAACATATTTTATCAATGAGTTTACGGCCACACATGCACAATAGTAATGTGATGGTGCTAACATTAGTAGATTCATGAAAATTCTGCAATTCTATTTTTACAGAAGAAAATTGTTTCCTGAGTCAGTGATACGAAATATAAGCTTTCAGATTTTGCAAGGCCTGTCATTTATTCACAAACATGGTAGGTTCCCTTCATGCTTTGCAAGTGCATGATAGTTTTTGCATGCTGCGAGATTCACTGAATAATTATGCAAGAAACTATTCATAATTGTGGTTGTTATTTTGTCTGGCTTTGTGAGCTGCCTCGTCAAACTCGTCTTCTGCCTTTTTGTGATTAACTTATGTCAATTCCTCTTTTTTTTTTTAGATTTCTTAAAGAAGCTTATCATGAAAGCTTGTACTTGTGCTTCTACTCGCTACACTCAAACTGCATGCACCCCAAGGATTTATCTTTCTTTTAACGCTTCTTTCATTTCTCTTTTACCCATCTTCCCTTTCCTTTCTGCCTCTTTGCTCTGCTGCCAGAGAGAATAAGATGTTCTCAGAGAATGAAATTAGGAACATCATGTTTCAAGTGCTTTCTGGGTTGGTTTTTGTGCATAAGCATGGTAAGAGGCTTTACTCTCTCACTCTTACAGATGTAGCATGACCTCTCCGCTGTTGCTCTAGAGCAGGGGTCTCCAAACTTTTTCCTGTAAGGGCCACATAACTTTTCCCTCTCTGATGGGGTGCCGGGGTCAGTTTGTAACAGAAAAACTGTGACGATCACAGGGCTACCTAAATGTAAACATTTGTTTTCTTCCACAAAGCCACACATAACCAGATATTAATAACCCTTTACGGAATCTTAACAGAAAAAAGAAATGAAATAAATAATAACTAAAAATGAAATAAATTACACTATTTATGAAATAGATAATAACCAGAGTGTTTTTCTGGTAATGTCCAGTGGGCCGTGCCAAATGCAGAGGTGGGCCGTACTTTGGGGACCACTGCTCTTGAGTGTTGGATAGTGCTTACAGCTGTAGTTTACTGTGTCCTTCTCTGCTTATGATTGTGATTTGAAACCTTCAGAATCTCCATTATAAGGCAACATTCATTTTTCATACAGTAGCTCAGCTTGATGTTAACTTTTCTCCAGGTTTCTTTCACCGGGACATGAAGCCAGAGAATCTCCTGTGTATGGGTCCAGAACTGGTTAAAATAGCAGATTTTGGCCTGGCCAGAGAGATCCGCTCCAAACCTCCCTATACAGATTACGTATCAACTAGATGGTGAGAGTGCTGTCAGAGGAAAATTTATGCATCAGCTACATTGTGCTAGACCTGTTTGTAAAGGTCTCACTTGGAGCTCCTGATTTTTGAGCTATGCCGCTTGGCAGCTCCTTCATTTGTCTGTTTTCTGTCCAGGTACCGGGCTCCAGAAGTCCTGCTCCGGTCATCCACCTACAGCTCTCCTATTGATCTGTGGGCTGTGGGTTGCATCATGGCTGAACTCTACAGTCTCAGACCTCTATTCCCTGGGAACAGTGAAGTCGATGAGATCTTCAAGATCTGCCAAGTCCTTGGTACAGTCAAAAAGGTGAACAGAAACTGTACAGAAGAGAAATGATTGACATTTATTCAGGGTTTAACACTAATTGGGAGATGATCCTGACAGATTTGTTGAGAAAAAATATTTCAGTTATAGGAATAGGTTTACATTGACCAGGAAAAATATTTCTGTCGTGCAAAGAAGCTAAAGTTACCAAGTTACCAAGTTTTTAGATATATATACAGAGACAACATTTGTATAACCCAGCCAGGAACTTGTTTGTGACCTACAAGAGCAGAGTGGCACAAAGTTGTTTAGTTCAAATTTACATTCCAGCACTACAAAACATGTCAAACCTGTTAAGCATTTTCTCACATCAGTCACATTGTTGTCTTGTGTGATTGTCACGCTTTATTCTATACTGATTTCAATCTGTGAAAACATTAACAAATATAATAAATAACCAGTTTTCTCCTTCCCTAGACGGATTGGCCGGAGGGTCATCAACTGGCTTCTGCTATGAACTTTCGCTTCCCTCAATGTGTGCCGACACACCTGAAGACCCTCATCCCTAATGCTAGCAATGAGGCTATTGCCCTGATGAAGGACCTGCTGCAGTGGGATCCCAAAAAAAGACCCACTGCTGTACAGGTAGGCAAGGCCAAGCCTCAAAGTCAGTTCTAACTGTCTGATTAATCACATACATTCTGAAAAGCTGTTCTCTGGAGGTCAGGGGATTTACTTGAACCTCATGGAGAAGGTACCGGTAATTTAACTTGAATCTTTAAAAAAGACACCCGTCCACAGCGATTCCACTCTCATCACCTCATACAGATTACAGTACATGTTGTTTTGATACTGAGATTGGGTTAGCATCCTAATCCCGGTCATTTTAAATAGAATTTAAATCCTACTTCATTCTCTCTGACACTGCTAAATGTTCTACCTCTTCTGGTGTGTTTTGTGTCAGTTACACAACATTTGGTCACCACGTAGATCACAATAATTTATTTTCCTATGAGACAGTTTGATTACCCTGCAGGCCCATTGTCGGAAACATCTTTCCAACAGAAGTGACAACACTTTTCCATTCTCCACTTATACCCCTCTAAGGTATAGGATACACAGCTATTTTTAGATCACTGGGAAAAAAAGCTATTTAAATTCCCAAACAAACAAAGAAGTTATTTAAGTGGAATTTTAAACTAAAGGATTTGGGTATGTAGTATCCATGTTGTTGTTGCATAAAGCGTTCGTGTTACGGAATTCATCAACCTGAATATATCTTGATCTTGATTGCATGAAAAAACAGTGCTTGCAGAATATTCAGAATAACAATGAATTCTCTTTCTGTCTCTCTCTCTTGCTGTCAAGGCGTTGCGTTACCAGTATTTCCAGGTGGGTCAGATCTTAGGCCCTCGTCCGCAGAGCCAGGAGGTCAAGAAGGTCCCGACTAGGCCGCTAGCACAGAAACAGGCCTCAGAGCCCAAGATGGATGCCCAGCAGTCCTCCTCTGAGTCCAAAACCTCTGCATCCTCCACCAGAAGCCAGAAGCTGCAGCATCACCAGCCTCTCCAGCAGATCCCCCTTCCCCAAATAGACAATAAACCAGGAGACCTCAGCCATGGGGTGAGAGTCTACAAACCAAAACATTATTTTTTTTAAACTATTTTATGTTTAATAGTATGTGAAGATGAGAACAACATTAATTAGATAATAGATTGTCTTTACATTTGCTGGAAATCCAACACATTGAGACCTTTGTTCTTATGGCTCTCACCGGTACTTTATTTATCTTTTATTTCTCCAGGAGATAGAATCTCTTTCACAAGCCAAGAGGCTGGTCTGATGCAACAAAAAAAATCTACAGGATTTGGGCATAAAACAAACACATTGTTATATATTTACAGATAAGAACAGTAGGTATACATTTCTGTTAATCGAAAGAGTCTTGAATTTACACAGGGATATGAGCCCATGAAGTTGAAGTGAGTTCTGAATGTGGTTCCAGGTCCAGGGAGCATCATAGGAGAAAGCAAATCTACCAAGTTTTGTATGTATCCTCAGGATTTTATACAGCATCCGCATGGAATAGTGAGAGTTTCACACATTGTGAGCTGGAAACAACAGGCTGAACAGATATAATGGTAGTTTCTGCAGGATGGCTCCGTGAATAAACATAATCTAGCGGTGTTGTCCCTGAGTGTCAGTGAGAGAAGAGAAGTAGAGAACAAAGTGATGGGTTCTGAACGCTGAGTTGGTGATGACATGTTAGGCCCTGTGGTACACTGTGTCAAGGCATTTGAGTTGAGGAAGCAGCACGCATATAAATAAGGTCCTCATTATGTAACGTACCTAAAATATTGCCTTAACCTGTTTTTTTTTTCTGGCTAGCAAGGTTAAAACAACTTCTATTCCTGTTATAAAATCCCATCAGAGCTCTCCTTATAATGTCTTCTGCAGAAAGCAGCACCAGTGGGCAGGGATAACACCATTACTGGTGGTGGGATGGGGGTGGTGAAGAACAGCCGTCGCCGCTGGGGACAGACAGTAAGCAAGACCACAGACAGCTGGGAAGAATCTGACCCGTCAGAAACCGCAGCCTCCAACTCGAAGAAACCCAGCCTGGGGAACGCGGAGGAGGGGAGGGACCCAGTGGAGCTCCGCCCACAGTGAGTGTGAAGAGAACCGGATTTGCAATTTAAGCATCAGCATACGTGTTTACACGACATCGTATGATGATAAGTATGTATATCAAAATTTTCTTTCTAATACATTAGAATGGGAGTAAGTAGTAAAGCATCTTGTCATTTCCTTATTTCAGACCCAAAGAGCAGAAACCTCTATATTCCTTCAGCACGGTTACTAAGTTACCCAACAATGTTAAAATTGGACAAATTGACTCCAATCTCCCAGGATCTGCTGCACGGCAGCACTACCTGAGCCAGTCAAGATACTTACCAGGTGAGAACACACAATGACCAACCAGTTGGGTCATTATAATGATGACCATTATCGGTTCATCGTCTCTGCTGATACCAGCCGATTTATGGCGGAACATGACCGCTTGTAGACCTAATTATGGAGTACAAGACTGAGGAAGATATTATGCACCAACATTTACTGTACTTCTAATATGAGACAAAGGTGAAATAAAGATGAATAAAATTATTTCACTCTAGAGTGGTTAAATATGCTTTATCAATAACAGTATCCTGAAAAGTATGTTTCCCCAAAGAAGACGAATCAGAAACTTCATGCATAAAATCGTGTGACGTGCAAAATTGTCTAATACCTCATCAGAAGGCCTTGTTGACCTTTGAGATTTCTTGTTGTGAACTGGAATGACTCCATTCCATAAAATTAATTCACGAGGCGCGTCAATTTCATGTCACGGAGTGGAATGGAATCAAGGTGTTTATTTGGAGTCAGCTGATCGGCCAGTCACTCTGCTAACAGCACGATTTCCGTTGCATAAAGGCTTGATTGGGAAGAACCAGACCTCTGCTGCAGAAAAGGAGTTGAGGGGAATGACACTGCGTGACCTTTGGGAGAACTCTTCCAACACTGTACTCGGCCCTATTGGAGGAGGATTGTCTGTCACCAGAGCCGGTGCAGGTAATGACCGATATCTAATCAAAGGGAATAATCTATCTAGGATGGCTCCTTATGTTTGGCTCCAAACTTTATTGAGCCTCACTACAACTGGACTCACCTTGCAGTGGGAACTGCCAGCATTTCGATGCCACTGTTACTTAATATGACCTCTATGTGAGAGTAATGCTCATGATGGAGCTGACGTCTCCTGATCAGTTGTTATGGGGTTGGCCACAGCCTGGATAGAATCAACTCAGCATCTAGGAGACTTCTATACTGTATATCATTTGTCATGTAGGCAGACACACAGTCAGGATTCCTTGCCGTCCCTCCTCCTTTCCTCTCATCTTCTTTCTTTCACCGTCTCTCTCTATTGCTTATTCATGAGATGAAGACTGTCGGCACAAGATCAAGTGCTCCTTAAATGGCACTCAAATAATCCCCTGCTCATTAATTCCATCTATCACACACTGTTTGGATACTACTCCTATACTTTATACCATTTCCTTGTTGTGAAGTGAAGATTTGTTCTTTTTTTTGACTTTATCTCTAACTCCTTTGTCAGTGCTAACATGCACAGTACATGTTTCTTTGTTTTCCTTTCAAAATTTCTCATTCTTCTTTCTATCTAATTGCATGTCTACCCGCTTCATCTCTACTTTTGCCATGAGACTAGTAGAGAACACCTCTAATTCTGCAGATAGCCCACCAGAGAAAACATATTTTAAAGAGAGAATACTGGAAAAACTCGATCTCTCTAAAGGTATTTAATTGCAGTGACTTTTCCCACTGATCTACACGTAGATATCTCCGACTCCTTCACTGTAAGATACTTGTCATGTTAATGTTCTACTGTATATAAACATTGTCGTTGTGGTTAGTATGGCAGCTTCAGTTATTCCCCCATCTACTTAACATGAGAAAGACCCAACTGTTAAATGCTCTGCAGGAGCCTCCAGTACACATACACAATTTAACCAAAGAACTAAGAACTCCTGCAGCTGAATAGATGGTAAATAACACTACAACCACATCTTCATAAGGAAACAATGAGGCTTTTCACTAATTATACTGATAACCATCACATGACTGCTGGTAAGGCAGACTGACGGTATCACTAGAAAAGCTGAATGAGTTCATTCACTTTATCTTAGTCAAAGTTTGGGTCTTTATTAGCTTTTACATATGCAGTAGCTACATTTATGCCAAGAATGAATAATTAATTCCCCCAAATGTGAATTATTTATTATGTGTATTTACTCAAATGTGATCTTTGTATGTTCTAAGAGGTGCTTAAAGTTTTAACTTGCATGATATTGACTGGACGTCCATGCTAGAATGGTAGCTGGAAGTTTCACCGGAGAAAACAGACCAAAATAATGAACTCTTTCTATGCTCTCTTTTAGGCAATTTTGTGAGCGCCAAATACAACCTGTCTGGTGCATATATGCCTTCATTCCAAAAGAAAGAGGTGGGCTCAGTGGGACAGAGAATCCAGCTTGCCCCCTTGGTTGGCCAGCAAAGTAAGATTTTGTTCCATTAATAAAAAACATTTGATTTTAGGTAACTTTCCCTTGTCCCAACTTTTATATATGAAAGTTACTATTATCTGAAACATTAATGTGAAGTCAATGCTGTTTGTGGATTCTGCTCCTTTATGGTCATTCTGTACTCCACTTCCTGCTTACTTCTCCCTACTCAATCTCTAGTTTCTTACTTCCAAAATCTCATTCATTTGGGCTGTCTGTCTTTTTTCCCCTCCTTCCAGTCAATCTTTCTTCCTCTCCTGATAATCAAAAAAACAAACCAAAACTTGCAAAGGCCAAGCCCCTATCCAACTCATGTTTCAGTGAAACTAATGAAGGTATTGACATTTCTTAAAACTTGCTATTCAGGCTTTTTTGGTTCATGTTTGAGTCATATTTTACTAACACAGCTATATTATATTATTAAATGTGGCAAATGCTTCTTTTCCTTGTCCATTTCTGCTTCTGTTCAACGGAATTTTTTAAAAACTTTCAATAGTTACAAACTACAAATCTTATATATTGGGAGCTGATGTGAATGCCTTGCATTATATAGAGTATATTAAGGCTGTTCTTAAAAGTAAATTAAAAATGCATCCAGTATTCACAGCATATTTGTGAAGTAAATGAAGTAAATGACACACTGGCATGTTATTCCAGATTACGAGGGCTGGAGGAAAAGGGTGGACAGGACACAGATGGAGGGGAGCAGCTACTCAGCGCTGGGGAAAACCTCTGGGAACCTCCTGACCAGAGCTCCTGCTGTACAGCCTATCCATGGCAGGGTGGACTGGGCCTCCAAATATGGTGGAAATCGCTAGTTCAGAAGGATGGTGCAGCATCCGCTGCTCCTTGGACTACACTGGACACATCTTTAGCCTAAGAAATCAACTTCAAACTGGTGAATTCTGTATGATCCCCCCAAAAAACTGTCAGGTTGCTGGTTGAAACACAAGACACAGTGATCATTTTTTCAAGAGACAATTTTTTGCTTTGGTGGCATCATCTCCAGACAGCCTGACATGTAAAGTGTACATTCAGTATGTTGCCATGATGCTGACGTTGTGTGCAAGACAATCCCATTGTATTCCTGAAGGACCCAGTATGAGCTAATTCTAGCATTAACATTGGGATACTCTGTGTAGTAGTGTTTTTTACTCGAGTTTTCATCACATATTGCTTTACAACAAGAGGATAGTCTTTTATAATGGTTCCTGTAATGCTATCTTTTACCATAGGTGAAAAAAAAACCCTATATGAAAGGACTTCTCAGCCTGATGATGTATGACTGCGCACCTCTTTGTATTATGTGAAAAATAACTGAATGTTTTTTAACATTTTATAAAAATAAATTCATATTGCATTCAATCAAAAAGCACAAGACACCTTTTTCTGTTATACAAACAAGTTACTGTATTTTATTCTCAAATGTACACTTTTCTTTTAAAAAATTATATTAACATTCAAAAGTAAATGATCAAAACTAACAAAATGCTGCTCAAATAGAAGACAGGCACTTGTTGAAATCCTCACTTCACTGAGAAGCCACTGGTTTCTGGAGCAGCGCCAGGCTCAGCTTTCCCACCATTAGGAGACTAGAAAAAGGGAATTGTGGAATTGTATGGCAATCAAAAAGTGTTCATGGCATATGTCCTTCATAGGACATGGTTTAAGTCCTATAAAGGACATTCATACCTTGCTCCAGCCATCAAGCCAGCTGGCATGAACTTCCTGGAGCTATAGAACCTCTTTCCCATGATACCAGTCAGAGCTCCTGATGTAGCTGAAAGACATCATGAGGCAGAAAATGTTGACCATTATTGACATTAAACTCTGATAGTGTTTCACTCTTTAGCCATTAAATATATACTCTTCCAAGTACACAACAAATCCATTATATTCTTAGTATACCCACCAAGGGACACCCAAACATTTTTGGGATCATTGGAGATCTGGTAGGCCCCACAACCCGCCAGGCCACCAAACAGAAGGCCAGCAGCAAGGGAGGGGACACTGCCTGGAAACAAGACACAGTAGGTCAACACATGAACCTGGTATCTGCAAGATGGAGAAGAATCTATAGAGGTGTTAATGGATAATATATTTTAATTTTACAGCAAAACAGAAATGATTGTATAAGCATGTAAACCATCACTGCTGAATTTTTTTGACAACACACTAACAATACCTGCTTTCACATAACCGATAATTCCTCCTGATGTAATGAGGGCTGAGTATCCATATCCGACCCAATCCACTGACATGTTGGACACCTGTCAGGGTCACAGAGAAAGAACCAAACAATCACTCTCACAATGTTTTACAGGAACTATTTCAATTCAGTCAGCTTCCTGTTCTGAACTACTTACTGATGCGAGAATATCTAAAGGATTGACGGACTGCTGGAACACAGAGCTGCTACAGAAAACGAGCTGTGGTAGCAGGAGATATAGAAGCATTTTAACGAACTCTTCCCGCTGTCGCCCGTTTTGATCAACTATCGGTACATTATGGCTGTGACTTGTTATGTGTCTGTGTCTGGTTTGTTAGATAAGATTAACTTAAGCTACGCCTTAGCCTAAACACAAACTGGACTCACAACAAAGGACTACAGGAAAACAAATAGCATTCAGTGAAAACTTACAGACGTCTGTAGGATATAACCTATGTTTTCTGCAGACTCAGCAGGGTTTCAAACGTGTAATACTTTAAAATCTAACAATTTGAAGGGTAAATGTAGCTGCATATAACCTTGCTAGTCCAGTTTGTCCTCTTGTCAAGAACGACGGCCTGTTCTCCACCGAACACAAATTATCGACGCACAAAGTAGGAGGCAGGGTGCCTGATGGGAAATGTAGGCACTGGTGCGTGGATGCCAGATTCACAAGATTAATGAAATAAAATACGTATATAAACAGTACTACTACTACTACTACTACTACTACTACTACTACTACTACTACTACTACTACTACTACTACTACTACTACCACTACCAATAATAATAATAATAATAATAATAATAATAATAATAATAATAATAATAGCAATAATAGTAATAATAGTAATAGCAATAGCAATAATAATAATTATTATTATTATTATTAAATTGTTATTCTTATTCATATTCTACTTATTATTATTATTATTATTATTATTATTATTATTATTATTATATGAAAATGAGCATGACAAGTCTTGTTATTGTTCTTTAAGGAACATTTATTAATATATTATACAAATTATATTATTGTTTGAGATTTTTTAAAATGCATGTTATACTCCAATTTTACGATATTTTTTGTCATTTTTGTTGTTGTTGCTGTTGCTGTTGTTGTTGTTGTTGTTGGTGGTGGTGGTGGTAGTGGAGGTGGTGATGGTGGCGGTGGTAGTGATGGTGTTGTTGTCATAGGCCACGTGTTTACATTTAATGATTCATTAAAGCGGAATCTATTTTTTAGTTAGTTAGTTAGTTAGTTTTTTTGTTTGTTTGTGTGTTTGTTTGTTTGTTTGTTCGTTTGCTTGCTTCTTTTGTCTCGTACAGTTAAAATACAGATTAGGCGCCTTCAAACAAGGTTTATTTGTATTTCTATACTGTAGGATAAGAACTGAACCCTGTTTACATGAGTCCCGCTCATTCAAGGTTCAGTGACAATCGTGAAAGACTGGATTGGTTTTTATTTGAAGCCACAAGATGGCGCCATAGGATTAGATAACGTTGTTTTTTAGCCCCTATCCCAACGTCCGCGAGTTTTAGGTGGACCTTTTAAAATCTCAATGGTTCTCCGTATGTCTTACTTTACATTCAGAAAAAAAGGTCTGCACAGAGGCAGGACTAAGCTTGAAATTCATCTCTTTGCATGAGTATCTGAGGAACCTGTGCTGACTCAGATGGAGTTGGATGCTTGATGAAACCGGGCAGGTTTAGTTTTGGATATGTGGTTAAGTTCATGAAGAAGGACAGGTAAGTAAAGATCAAAAAGTGTTCTTAAGGAGGCATCTTTTCATTTATGTGATTAAGTTTTAAATAAAGATGACGTTTTCCTGCGTTTTGACCCATTGTCACACTTTGTATCTTTGTATTTCCACATGATCATCTTGACCACCTGTTTTGGGTTTTTTTGGGTTTTATTTGTTCATAGCATCAGTTTGACAGTTTCTAAAATGTTCTTTTTCTCAGACGTTCATTCTTGGATTCCTTTTTACTTCACCTGCGGCGCGTCTTCTCACTTCTCCGGAAGCAAGGTGGCGCTAGGAGACAATCTTGGACAGAAGCGTTTTGTTTCGTGCAATAGGCCGGGAACCCGCTCACTCCAGACTCCACAGACTGAACATCGGGCGCTGCAGTGTTGGGATACTTGCCGTCTTCAGCAGTCAGCTCCAAGGGGTGCGATAAGAAGATCCAACCGGCCACTTCATGACTATGCAACTTCGCTGTAACTTAGAAATCAAGAAATGCGTCGGGTTTTTCCATCAATAAACAACGAAGAAGAAACCTTTCTGGAATTTTTCACCATTTTTCGACCAAAAAAGACAGGGAATTTACGAGTCTGTTATAAAAATATTTGGACACCATACATACGCACTATTTAATAATAATAATAATAATAATAATAATAATAATAATAATAATAATAATAATAATAATAATAATAATCTCAACGTAAATGACTGCTCAAAAGGCCTGAGGTACGGCCGTGGACGTCACCTATTAAACATAGCTCACGGTTTTAGGAAGATGAATATTGCCGGAGGCCTGCTGCTATGGTGCTATGGTGGAAGTGGTTGAAACCAAGCCTTAGACAAACAGAATGGATATTCAAAACGTACCCCGCTCTTGTCTGAGAGTAGCCCACTCAGACATCTCTGCTTTAAAAACTTAGTCCTCCCTTAGTGCGCACAGCCTCAAACAATATTTCCCCCGCCAGCCCCACTCCACGTCCCCCAGCTCCCTCTCTTTTGTCCAGTCCTGTTGAGGTCTATATAGCTGCAGGTATTGTGTGCGCAGTTAAAATGCGCTCGCCTTTGAAGTCAAACATGAAGGCTTGTTTTAAATATTAACACCAGAATAAAAAAAAATCTATACATTCTATGTGGAACTATGCAATGGTAAAAATCTCAACAATAAAATACTTCTTTGGGGAAATGCAGAAAGAAATGTATTTGTAAATTATAAAAAGTTTTCAGAATATTTTCAATGTCTGTATTATAGATGCGTATAACATGCGTGTTTGATTTAGAGAATCCATGCAGCTGTCTGCAAGCTACATGAGCCTCCCGTTGGCGTGTGTGTGCGAGCACGCGTGCGCGTGCATGTGCTCCGTCCGAAACTTAAAAGAGGAGAAAAGAGGTTTAGAAGCAAAGCTTTGACCATTATCACCTATGTGTGAGCACGTGTTGCTCCCCTCAGCGCGCACGTGTGTGTGTGTGTGTGTGTGTGTGTGTGTGTGTGTGTGTGTGTGTGTGTGTGTGTGTGTGTGTGTGTGTGTGTGTGTGTGTGTGTGTGTGTGTGTGTGTGTGTGTGTGTGTGTGTGTGTGTGTGTGTGTGTGAAAGAGTGAGAGAGAGAGAGAGTGTGTGTGTGTGTGTGTGGGGCAGAGATGGGGGAGAGCTCATTCACTCTTGGCCGGAGGGGTCTACATAAGTATGTATTAGAAATAAACACTGGATAAATAAATAATGAGCCTCACAATAGCGGGATTGCTCTCTGTGCAGAAGTAATGATGTCGGCAATTAACCTTCAAGTTTTTAACTCGACAGTTTCATTTGCAAGGAGAATTCACGTTTTCTGAGACAAAACAGTGAAAAACTAAAAGGTTAAGCAAGCTATGAACTAGCAGATAGTTTTATTTAGTTTCATGTTAATTGAAGGCAAACATGTACTTTACATTTAGCTTCCTTCATATACAATGGAATATTTATTTATTTAGTTGTACTCTTTGGGATACAGTATAATAAACCCACATCGGCGTAGGTTAAATGTACATGATGAACTTTTACCTCTTTATAGTTTAAAAATGTAACTTTTATAAAAATAAAATAAGAAGTAAATCTATAAAACATGTATGTCACATTTATTTCACAAGTACAGTTTGTACTGCGAATTGAAGCTTAAAATGATACTTGACTGCACACTGTCAATATATATTTTACAGTGATACGTTTTCTTAGATTAACTTTAAATTTCTTTAAAGATCAATAGAAATAATTTTTGATTAGATGCTGAAATTATAAAGTCTCAAAGTATAAAGGCTTAGGCCTGCTCGGCGTTCTCACTTTTTCCCAGGTAGTATCTCTTTTCCCGTCCACACCCGCTGCACTGCGCATGCGTCACCTGGTAGCCCCGCATCGTTTTTATGACCAGGTGAGGCGATCCAGTCCAGGTAAAAAGTAAGGATTTACATCGGGACCAAAAGCTCAATGAGACAGACACGGCATCGGATCGTCTAAAAAAATCCCACCAGAAGGAAGCAGAGGACAGAGAATGTCAATTATGGGCAAAATGGGGGAATGGCAGGTATGTCCTGGTTACCTTAAGACAAAGAACAGCTGTGAAAAAAACTTGAAAACTGTCAAAGTGTCGACTAGTAGTTTGAGGCTAGAAACCGTAAAGCGTGTTGTCAGTGTAGGGGGTATGGAGCTGCTGTGTTTTATGAGGGATCATTATCAGTTTTTATCAGTCAGGAGTTCATATACAACGAAATCCAGTTTATTTAATTTGGGAAACTCTCCTTCGATGATGCCTTGCATGTCAGAATTGTAGAGCTCATTGTTTCGATTTGGAACGTTGTGTGCTGTACTACATGTAGGACACACAATTAAGATTGTTTTCAGGTAGATTTGAACATATTCTGAGCTGGGGGTGGGGTGATGGGGTGCTCCGACAAATGATCGTTGCGTCTTTGAAGTGAAATGTAACTTTTCCTATACACGCATTTCTCATACATCTGTAGCTGTTCAAAATTCGGAGTGCAGGTTTTCAACTTTTAAACTAAAGCATCCCATGCTGAGGACTTTCACCTCCACGGATTAGGGTTTGGTAACACACCTGGTTATATTTTGTAAAGTAAGGAGGATTGTAGATCCGAAGCATGAGTTTCACTCGTTCCCAGCGCAGACGACCAGGCCAGATCTCCAGGAGAAAAACACCCGCTTGCATTGCTGTCATTGTCAACCAGTTTCTGTCCTCTATTCTCATTAAAAACAACTGTTTGTTAAAAAAAAAAAAAAAAAAAAAAAGCACTCCACCAAAAATGGTAATCCGGGATTTAAAGCACGAGGGGCCAACGCCTTATAGAGCTGGTGACCTGTCTGCTGACCCAAGACCCGCTGAGGTGAAGACTCGGCCGGCGACAGGGCAGAGCCCGGCTCTCCCAGCCGGTCATTCAAATGAAACAAGGCCATGTTGTTGTGTTAATTATTAACATTCTCACAAACCGCTGCGCCCTGACAGGTAGCCACCGCTTGGCTTTTGCTCACCTTTTTAACATAACATTCAAGGAGTTACTTCACAGGGTCTCCGTTCCCAATGGGATTAAAATAACCGTATGGGACTTTAAAAAAAAATCAAGGGTGGGAACAAAGTGTGTGACAGGTTGTATTTGCATAGACCTGCTGTTTTCACGTCAAGCACTGGCAAACAAATCAACATGACTTTTGCAGGACAGTCAGATCACTTAAGAAAAAAGGGTCAAAAAAAAAGAAGAAGAAAAGAAGCATATCTTTTTTAAAATGGAAAATTATACGAGAAAACGTCCCAGGTGCAAGCAGGTCCCCATGCATGACCATAACCTCCCCTCACCTATAACACACCCCAAGCAGAAACAATAATGTGGAGCGTTTGCTACTTGAGTTTTTACCTGTGTGCTGTCCATTGGTGTTGTGTGTGAGCAGATGGGGGAATCAAACGGCTGTTGATATGCTAATGAGGCCCTGTGCCAGTGTTATTACAGAGCTGCTCCAGCCCTTCACTTCCACCATTAGAGGGAGACCTCAGAGCGCAAGACAGACAGCAGGCAACAGCTTCAATAAAAGTAGTTTTTCTGAGCAGGGTGCACAAGTCACTGAGTGAAAACAAGACCAAGGCGAAACCCATACTCAATATCCACCTCAGCAACCCATGAAAATGCTTTGGAAATTAACTGATAACATTAAATATGAAGATTGCGAGGTAAGGGGCTCATTTTTGAATTTTTTTCTCTAATGAAATTAAATTGTTTTAAATTATTTTAGGGACATGATGTATTGATTTGATCCAGATATGTCATTTCTTTTGACAGCTGTGGACACATTTAATTCGTCATACTGCAGGAAGAATGCATCCATGATTTTTTTTTTTATTACTGTCATTTTTTGTGCAGCCTATTTATGTGATGTTATAATAGAGGATAATATAAATTAGAACAATAATTAATTAGTGTCATTAAAGATTTCACATTGAATTTTTCCAACATCTGCGTTTATAATATTTTTAATATGTTAACATGTAGGTTGCATTGGTCAGTTATTTTTTTCTATTTTAATGCAAATGAAAAAAAATATAAACGTTAAATGGCACGTGGAAACATTTCCATACATTTTTTTGTAAATAAATATTTTACCTAAATTGAATACCTGCGCTATTCATTGCGTAAAAACATGTCACAAAAATTGTAATGTCTCTGGAATTTGAGCCGGTACTTTGTGCGTATGTGAATATATGTGTAGAGTGCACACAGTGAAAGATTGTTGTTATGTGCATAGACAAAGTTTGGCAGTAATATCAGGGACTTGTTTGAGAGTGGAGTAGCCAGTCAAACGTGTTTTCACCCGAGTCCTAGAGAGACAGTGACGACCGGTAATAAGGAAGTCAAAGCCGGACACCTCCGTTTTCACGTTGTGGTGGTTTAATTTTATTCAATTGTCCCCGCAGATTTTGATGCAATAATATATTTTAAAAAAAGTGAACAGATAACATTAAATCTGAAAACGAAATTCGGGCACTGCCTGTTGTTTCGTAATTTTCACATGCGCATCTGATCAGGAAGGGGAGTGGAGCTCTTCGAGCCGCGCGTAAAAGTTGGTTAGAGCGGCGGATCCGAGCGGCCCTATCATTGACTTTGGATATTGATTTTCTCCGTCTTTCCGGGTCAAAGTTAAAACTTTGACTCGAGAAGAAACCGGTGGATTAATTCAGCTTCCAGAAAGAACAGAAAAGAGACATGGAGGACAGTTCGCTGTCGGAGTCTGAGGCGGAAAACAAAGGGACGAGTAGTAGAATCGAGCCGGTCAGAACGCCGTCGTCTGCTGGATTTTCGGCTAAATCAGAGGTGCACATTGTTTCCTTCCATGGCTTCTTCTTTCTCTGTCTATGGTCCACCTCCCTTCATTCCTATGTCTTTCTTTCAATTTTGCGCTCTGGCCCTGGGACCCTTTTAAGATGCCCCCCTCCTCCCTCTCTCTGATTCGCCAGACGAGAGTGAGTGTCCCTCTTTTTGTCTCTCTCTCTTTCCACTCCCTCCACAGTCTCTCACTCCCTCTTTCCCTCTCTCTCCCCATCTCTGATTAGATATACTGATTCCTTCTTTCAATGGACGTCATTTAAGCGCAGACTCCTGCCTTGACTTGCGTCCTCCGCTTCATGCCCGATTTCCGACCATTCTTTCGTTATTATTAAGTATTCTTGTAATATTAATAGTCATGAATGCGTCCTATTAGGAGTCCAAGAGGGAGACGAAGAAGCGGCTCTTTTGCTAATATGAGCTCAAGCGAGGGGACGGCAGCACTGTGATAGAAGCCAGGAGAGCAGGGAGAAAAGAGGGTTTACCAAGAGAAACTTTTCAACACAAATCCTCCACCACCGCCGAATATCCGCATTTTTAGACCCAAATGAAGGGCAGCGGGGATCTAACCATTTATTTCTGATGGATTATCGTCCTGCTGCTGTGGCACATATCTGATCGCCGGGGCCATCGTGATCTTGCAGGAGAAAAGAGTCTTTTCTGGGTGCTTGCTTTTTTATTTTGCTGGTCAATTGCCTTTGCTTCGCCCCTCAAACACTCAAAGTGTTTTTGAACTCATAATTCTCCTGTCGAATCGCACCAAATATCCATTTAGATGTTAGTGCACAGTTTTTCAGCGATGGTAAGTTGCTTAAGCTTCACCGTGACAGACACTTGAAAATCGTTTTCATATCATTTATTATATTATCAGTATTACTTTTTGCTGAACATTATTTTTTTAAAGCGTGCATGCTTAAATGATGTAGGAAAAAACAGGAAAAATACTATAAGATTCATTATTTTAGGCTGTTCTGTCTCGGAAAATTGGTTTTTCGTTTATAATATTCACTCTTGTCAAATTATGGTAATATTGTTTTATTTCTAATTCTTTTCCGGCATGTAGTCGGTGTGTTAAACGGTTGTCTTTGTTGTGTAAAGTCAACCAATACAAAGAATTTCACTTTACATACATTTCGCACTTCTAATTCTTGTCATCCACTCAGGCCATGTATATTAATGCCCGCGTAAGCCCGCAGAGCATCCTGCTGGTAAAACAAATATGCCTTGTTTTACAGCTGCGTACTTTTACAAGTGTATTTATATTAAATTTTCTTTCTGATCTGTCAGGACCGTCACGACGGGACCAGCAACGGGACAGCCAGGCTACCTCAGCTGGGCGGCGTGGGCCAGAGTCCCTACACGAGCGCCCCTCCGCTCTCCCACACGCCGAATTCGGACTTCCAGCCCCCGTACTTCCCCCCGCCCTACCAGCCTATTTACCCGCAGTCTCAGGACCCTTACTCGCACGTCAACGACCCGTACTCCCTCAACTCTCTGCATGCCCAGCCACAGCCGCAGCATCCAGGATGGCCGGGCCAAAGGCAGGGTCAGGAGAGCGGCCTGCTGCACCAGCACCGCAGCCTGCCCCACCAGCTGTGCCGGGAGTACCGCAGGGAAGTACTCTTACCGTCCGGGCACGGCATCGACACGGGACTGTCGGACTCTATCCCTATCCATGGAATACCTCACTCTTTAGAAGACGTTCAGGTGAGGAAGCGTTTACTTTCCTGCATTTTGATTTCTATGGGCTTAAAAAAAAACTATATAAAATATAAAACCTCAACATTGTTATCGTTGTTAATTTTACGCACCGTTGCTCACAGTTTGTCCGATAAAAAAAACCCATTTATAATATTTTTTTTAAAAATGGTATTCTTTTTTATTTAAATTTATTTCTATTGGATTTTTAATGCATACAACATCAATTTTTAATTCGTTTTAATAATAGCAGTGTATTATTAAAATATATGTATTGTTTAATAAATGTCACATGGACAGCCATTCGGTTTGTTAGCTTCCACGCGAAGACATTATTTATTTTTTTAAAACAAATTGTATTATGAAAAAAATGTATTCAGTGTTATCAAGATATTTTTATCTCTAATTTTATTTATGAAATATATTTTCTAAAAATAGTGTTAGTTGAGGAAACAATATGTGCTTATGTTGGGGATTATCGCGTCAATCCAATTAAATGAAATTGATTTAAAGAAGCGTACAATGGTTTCTTTATGCGCAAAGTCGGAGGGAAGTTATTTAATTTGTTAGAAAAAAGAAGCTCGTCTTTCTTTGCGCACAGTAACAGCGCCATACATTTTACACTGACAGGAGAATTGATCTCGGAAGATTGAAGCAAAGCTACAATTATCTCCTAAAGATACATGATAAATGAGTGCTAGAAAAATTCATAATAACCTCAGTCCTTATTTGGAGTATTCCTCCAAGTTTTTAATCAGAAACAAACACCAATAATCCTCTAATTAGTTCATAGGCCTTTAATAGGCTGCTGTCGTAATTACTATCCAATCTAGATTAGAAGTTTCCTTGTGAGTGGAGCCAATATAAGGGCGAAATTAGGTCAGGATTATGGGGCGACACAGCTTCGTTATTTAAGTCTGAATTTAGTGTAATGCGTCCATCAGTGTAACCCGCTGAAAACACCCATGCACAGTAATAACAGGTATGGGCCTCGAGAGCCTCCATTTTAGACGATTGCGACTAATTGTGTCAGGCTTTGTTCGTGCTGCGCGTCCTGTGTTGCGTTCACTTCCACTGGACTGAGGCTGATATTTTTGTGCTAAAATTGTCTATTTTTCTCCCGCATTTGTGTCACAGGCTGTTGAGGATCAAGGACTTCACATTCCCGACCAGACTGTAATTAAAAAAGGTAAGCAATTTCCTCCGAGATATCCTGCATGTTTCTGAAAGCTGCGCGCACGCACACGCACACACACACACACACACACACACACACACACACACACACACACACACACACACACACACACACACCGTTCTCGCCGTTCTGCTCGAGAGAACTCGGTGCAATGCCTGACTGGATCCTATACGCACTATTTTTCATTATGGTTTCCAAGTGCGTCAAACTGGTAGCGCCTTCTTTCTCGAAGATGAAATTTTCTGTCAGCGTTTCCCAGTAATGGGGAGATACTCATAGCTGGTAGGCTCACACACGTCCATGGCATTGATGGTCAAAAATCCGGGTCTCAATGATCCTGTAGCAGTCCAGTGATGAAAGCCAATAGCTGAATCACACTGCATGCGCTAATTTAAAATGGAAGTTGGTCTCGCTGCATGAATGACAGGTCGAGTGTGTGAAAGATGATTCTCTGTCATTTTCCGAGAGGGAATCAAAACTCGAATAAAATTATTGGAGCAGCATTTGGATAAAACAGCTTTAATGTTCCGGTTGGTTTTCTGTGACAAAAAAGAAAAAAAACAGGCTGATTTATGCTGTTAAAGACGCGTCATGACGTGCTCAGGTTTGAAGTCAAATCTGACTATAGAGCTCACTGGATGAGACGAGCGATTTTTCTTTCGGTCTCTTTTTGCCTTTTTCCATTCTTTCCTTTTTGAGTCTTTTTATCTGCGTATCAATATGATAATTGGCTTCTAATATTAGTAATCTCAAGAGTTCGTTTAACTCCTATTGTCTCTATTAGGCTCCCCCGAGCCATTAATGTCACAAGTGATCTATCCAAAGACGCACGGTCCCCTTTGTCTCCGGTTACTGCACACCAGAACGGAGTCAGGCCCAGTAGTGCTGAATCACACACGGGCTACGGTGTTTTGCTGGATACCGATGAAATGTCAAAATAGGTACTTTAGAAAATTCCTCGGTTGGACTGGTTTCTTTGTGCGCTTTGTCGAGCGCGTTAGACTGTATGATACTGAGGGTTCTCACTGTCTCCTGCTGGACTACAATCACACAAACATTATTATTATTATTATTATTATTATTATTATTATTATTATTATTATTATTATTATTATTATTATTATTATTATTATTATTATTATTATTGCTATAGAGGCTTTTCTCTGCATACTACAAGTGCACACATGTGGTGCTAGACTCTAAATCCGGGGCCTAAATCCCCCTTCTCATTTAGTTAAGGCTCTGCATTGCATGAAATTCATTGAACACGTTCTCTCTCTGTCTCCCCTCCCTCCTTCTCTTCATCCCACCATCCCTCTCTCCCCCCAATCCCACCCTCTCTTCTTCATTCTATCTGGTTAGGTCCAGTGTCTTTATCTAAGAACAACAACATCTCCGCCATCCCCGTAAATAAGGACGGTCTTTTCGGTGGGGTGGTAAACCCCAACGAGGTGTTCTGCTCAGTGCCGGGTCGCCTGTCCCTCCTCAGCTCCACATCAAAGTACAAGGTCACAGTGGCGGAGGTGCAGAGACGCCTCTCGCCACCCGAGTGTCTCAACGCGTCTCTGCTGGGCGGGGTGTTAAGGAGGTGAGTCTGTCGGAGGCCGCAAGACTCTTGTACCTGTGGGTGTATTTGTGTGCGCTCCTATCCATTCGCCTTGTGCGCATGTACCCCCCCCTCTCTTCCCGGTACCAAGAATAATTAAAATCGACCAACCATGACACCTAGCTCCTGCATTTAAAGCAGGAGGGGTCTGTTAAATTCCATATTAACTTTCCTTAGCGCACTGGATCTCTCTCCCTCCCTCTCTCCCTCTCTCTCGTTCTCTGTCTCTCTCTTTCAAATTAATGTGGGCCTAGCCTGTTTCAACCCCAGCTCTACAGGCCCACTGAAGGCATTACACATGAAAACATTGGTCTCCAGTGAACTGTCTACTGAAGTGCTGCAGACACGCAGCCAGTAATAGTACTGCTTATTAAGTAGGGTTTTATTTATTCATTTTGTACAGTATTTGTCTGGTGGAGAAAAGGCTGAGCTCTTTTAGTATTATTTATAGCTTGTCTTGTAGATGTACTGGAGGGTTCAGCCATTCACCTTTTAATTAGTGGAAAAAAGAGCTGAACCACACCCGGCACATGTTTACATATCTGATCATAGGATGTATCACCATAATCCCAAGTGATAGAGATAAAAATCAAAACTATATTTAATTATATATGTGAATTTTTCATCCTCTGTTTGTCCTTAAATTCTCTTCTACAGTTTTTGCAAAAAACAAAAAAAATCAAAAATCTTCTACAAAGGACATACTTCAGAAGTTGAAATGTTTGCTTTGTTTTGCTGCCACAGGGCCAAGTCAAAGAATGGAGGGAGATCCTTACGGGAGAAGCTGGATAAAATCGGTTTGAATCTACCTGCGGGCAGACGCAAGGCAGCCAACGTCACCTTGTTGACGTCACTAGTCGAAGGTAAGTCTGGTGCCTTAAATCACATTCTTACTTTTATGGCTCGTCAATATCAGGTGTCTGCAAGCTCCTCTTCTCTTCTCTTCTCTTCTCTTCTCTTCTCTTCTCTTCTCTTCTCTTCTCTTTTCTTTTTTTCCTTCTCTTCTCTTCTCTTCTCTTCTCTTCTCTTCTCTTCTCTTCTCTTCTCTTCTCTTCTCTTCTCTTCTCAGTCTTTCTTTCTTTCTTTGTGTTGGAAATCAGCATATGCACTCATCCGTGTAATGTGGACCGACTTTGCCTCGCAAGTAATAAAGCATGAAGGATGTGTGTTATGTTGTGTGTGTGTGTGTGTGTGTGTGTGTGTGTGTGTGCGCGCGTGTGTGCTAGAGAGAGAGAGAGAGAGAGAGAGAGAGAGAGAGAGAGAGAGAGAGAGAGAGAGAGAGAGAGAGGGAGAGAGAGAGATAGAGGGAGAGAGAGAGAGGAGGGGGTGGCTGGATTGGGGGGGGGTGCTTTGCAGCGCTGGCCTTCGCTTTCAGGAGCTCACTTGCAGGTCCACGGCTGGCCTAGTTTACACACTGGATGAATTTGTGTTGAAGTCCAGTTAATTATTGAGTGCTGCTTGTTTATTGGGTACCGCTGAGCTGTTTCACCTCATGGATGAGAAGTCGATTGATTTATTAGCCCTGCATTGTTTCAAACATTAATACAGCCCTGGATATGGCGGCGCAGGTCTGGTTTTTAATAGTGGGTTTAATTCCTTCCTTAATAGCTTGCCATGATTTGGTTTTCACTGAAGATTTTTGTTGCATGCAAATGGCATGGCGCTGACCTATAAATGAGTCAATTATGGTGCGCTGAGAAGATGCCTTTTACGCGGATAAATCCATTTTGCTTGCAGAGTTGAACCATATTATTCAGTGTAGTGGTATTTGGTGTGCAGTGGGTGTAAAAGGTGAAAACCCGCGATGGTTCATTGGTCGCTGTTAATCATTATTGCAGAAGAGGACCGAATGCAATGTTTACTGTGCTTTAGAGAAATTTGGACTGTATTGTAATGAGCCTGGAGAAATGTATGATTCTGGGTAATAAGGGACGGTGGCACGTGGGGGGTGAGTGGGGGCCGTGTGTAGATGGCAGCAGGTTATTTAGTGAAGGGACACTGCGTTTTCCGGAGTGTTGTCGTTGTTTATGATCCGTCCCATTTGGTGGAAACGAGTTTACTGGACTTCAGCTTTGAGACTAATTGACGCATGCGTTCTTCCGGACCAGAGGCTTATGAGCAGGAAGCTCCGCAGTAAAAATTAAACTGCTTCAGGAAATTAAAACCAACAGGCTTGGAAGAAAAAAAAGTCCACCTAAAAAGAGGAAAGAGCTCAGACCCAGAGCGGGAATAAAACCTGTAGGCCTTGGACAGAGAACATGAGATTTAGGAATAGCCATTTAAAATTGCTTCCCCATGCCAATGTGGTCTGTTGGACTTTCAGTAATGTGCAGACATTGGTAATCAATGACATGGTGTTAAGCATGACGCTCCGTCCATGCATATTTCATATCCCCTTATTGTTTCCCCTCCATACTTAAACCCTTATCGCGGTATGGAAGAGTTTGACGCGCACTGACAGCTCCACATGGGTGTTTCATTATTTTCCTAGGCTGTTGTCATGTGGATTGGGGGGGGGGGGGGCACAGGTGTTCCAGCTGCGCTGTCTGGACGCAGGAACCCAGTGGACGCTCCGTCCAGATTATATTAATCCAGTGATAATTTCACGCAGGGGGGATCCTGCGTTCCGTTTAAGACGCACACGCATTCATCCGCACGTTTCCCCTCTTTTTTTTTTTTTTCTCAGGAGAAGCGGTACATCTTGCCAGGGATTTCGGTTATGTATGCGAAACTGAGTTTCCAGCCAAGGCAGTAGCTGAATATGTAAACCGTCAGCATTCCGACCCAAACGAACAAGTCCAAAGAAAAAACATGCTATTGGCTACGAAGTAAGTGCTATCATCACATTTCACACCAAATGCATCCCAGCCCTGTGCCACGTACACACACACACACACACACACACACACACACACACACACACACACACACACACACACACACACACACACACACACACACACACACACACACACACACACACACACACACACACACACACACACACACACACACACACATCTATTATACATCGTGCTATATTTCATAGTAAAATACTCTGTCATCATTGCTCCACGTCAACATCAGCCCGCAGACACCAAGCCGATATTTATTTTTTAGCCACGCACACTTTTACACTTTATTTAACGTCTCTGTTAATTAAGAGTTTTATTCAGACGCCTCTTCACACTTAAACACGCCATTCCATATAATATTATGACTTATTATTAATTAATGATAGGCAGTTAAATTTCCTGCTGTTGCTGTGTTGGCCTAGGCCAACCACACGCACAGCCATATTTACTTTGCTTGTGTTTTCAGTGACACATAGCTGGTTCTCATTTAGTGCTGCCATTGGAAGTTTTTTTTTTTTTTAACTAACATTACTGATGGACCGCTATAATCAAACTGTCAGCTTTAAACCGCTTCATGGAGGCATTTTTATCCTTATTACGTCAGACATACCCGGACAGTTAATTTAACGGTGGAAAATGATTTTAATCAAGTTATTTAATATTTTTTTTAAAATAAGGTGATGAGGCACATTTTTTAACATTTTTACATTTTAGGATTTTGTTTCACAAATTGGTTAATCTTATTTAATTATTCATGATTGAAGTTCAAAATGTGCAAAAAATAATTTTGCAACAAGCAGCATTTATGCATATTTGTTTTATATATATATATATATATGTAAATGAAATTTTTCTTTTTTTTTTTTCTTTTTACAAAAGTTGAAATACCCAGCCACCGAGCTCAGATAAATTTCCACCTGCTCCTGGCTGAATACAATTGCTTTAACGACATGTTGATTTCTGAAAAACAGCAATCCACTTTTGAATGTTAAAAAAATACGGATTTACAGAAAAAAAAAAAAAAACGAGACAAATGTATCTTCGTGACTGGTCACTTTTCATTTGCTGCAGTTCTAAGTAAAATTTACAACTCGATGTGGCTGATTTTAAAATGGATTTTTTTTTTTGCCTTTTGCCCAGATTTATTTACTTTTTTATTTTTTATTTCAAGACATCAGATGCTGGAAGGGATTTTTGATTTTTTTTTTCCATTGTGGGTGATACTTTTCTCGTTCTGTTTTAGGCAAGTGTGCAAAGAGTTCACAGACCTGCTGTCCCAGGACCGCTCGCCGCTGGGGAACTCACGGCCGCAGCCTATTCTTGAACCGGGAATCCAGAGCTGTTTGACCCACTTCAGTCTAATCTCGCACGGTTTCGGGACCCCGGCTCTGTGCGCGGCCGTCACGGCCTTGCAGAACTATCTGACGGAGGCTATCAAAGCAATGGACAAAATGTACCTCAACAACAACCCCAACAGTCACTCAGATAACGGCACTAAAGGGGGAGACAAAGACGAGAAGCACAGAAAGTGATGTTTCCATCCCACCTTCACCGAAAGCCAAACCCCAGGGCCCTTCAACACCGACCCACACCCCCCTGCCTCGCCCCGCCCCACCTCCCGGCCCACCCCACTATAAATATTATAAAAAACCTTATAAATACTATTGATAAAGTTAAACGTGCCACTTCCTGATCTTGCGCAGTTTTACACTGTTTTGTTTTCACATCGCATCCCACTTTGGATTCACGGGAAACGACGCGAGAATCTTCTCCCTCCAACCTCTGAAACATAAGAAAAGTTATTTTAAAAAAAAAGAGGAGAAAAAAAAAAAGCTGCGAGGAACAGCTCCAGGGCGAGGAAAAGGTGTATTCCCTCAGCCAGAGGACTTTTTATGTACCCCCTCTTATTTTTATGAGCTGCAACGAATGGACTGAAATACAGCGACCTCTCCTATATCTCAATGCTCAATTTTACGATTGTGACGAAAACGAAGCTAAAAGAGGATGAATTCTTATCAGTATTGTGAATAATAAACTTGAAAAACAAAGAGAAATTCCACAGAGCTCCATGTCATGACTTCAGTTGTAGACTCTATACAAGTGACCAACTTGAACTTTTTGAATTTCAACACGATTCGCGGTTATATAAGGGAATCAGTGTTCATGTATGTATATATTTATTTATGTGTAATTTAATGGGAATTGTAAATATGGTGCGTCTGTTGAAACTTCTTTTTTATTTATCTGGTGCCTCCTGTTTTAGTGGGTTTGAATATTCGGTTAGTTCTTCATGTGATTTTATGGTTCTTAGGAAACAGAAGTTTGGGGTATTTTTATTTCTCTGGGATATTTCAATTCAGCCCTCTTGTAGCATGTTGAGGCGACATTGAAGCAAGTGAACAAATTTAATAGAAATAAACTTCCATTTCTCTCTATATCATCCTTATTAACATAATTTTTTTTAAATTTGAGACAGAGTGTAAGTGAGACCCTGAGGAGAACTGTTTTCTGTTTCTATTTTCGTTTTTATACAAGCTTTTATGTGTTGTGCCAATCAGAATCACCCCTTGTTCTCTCCTTCAAGCACCATAAAAGCAATAAATGGAATATTGTCTTTTTTTAAATGTTGGAAGACATTCAAAAAACATTTTTTGGGACCACCTAATATCTTGTTATGTCCGATAATGTCCAAAATTGGAGGCAGTTTTAGCTGTGTTGTATAGACATGTGCTGGCAATAGTTCCCATGCCTGTCAATGTATTATAGTCCTTTGTTGCCCAGAAAAAAATAAATATTTGATACGCTTCATCTCGAATTTTATTCATGAATTTAATTTTTTTTAGCTTGATACGGCCGGGTGTTATTTTTTTCCAGTTTTTTTTAATTTTTTTAAATTTTTCTTATTTTTCCCCATTGTGAACGACTACTGTAATTGAGTTTACTCCTCCCCCGACGATTGCTTTCTGCAATAAGCAGCTGAACTCTTTGTTTCCCTCAAGTATAATAAAAAAAAAAATTCTTACTTTAAACTCCCTAGTTCAGAGCACAGGATCGTATGCAGGCCAAATGGCTCACAACAATGGATATTTTCGCGTTTGAAGTGTTGCAGCGCCACCCCTCCAGCTCAAACCCTCTGAGAAGCATACAGGCCTGGTGTGCAGCGTTTGGTTGTTGTAGGCTATATTTGGCTCTCTCTTTTACACTGTGCCGGAGTCTTATTCAAAGACATGCATCAAATATTTGTTGTGTTATTTGTCCCACAGTGTAATCAATGAACAATCAGCGCTCACGCTGCTGAGTTTTTATGTATATTTCATGATATAATGATAACCCTTTCAAAACGGATATCCTGCTCTAACTGGTACTTAGTCTCATTTCGTTGTGTTTGGCTGAGTGATTCTATAAATGTGGATATCACGCTGGCTGTAATAGCAAATCTGATGCTGGCCTTTGGTTTATTTTGCGCGCAGAGCTGGAGAGAGCATGCCGTTGCATAACATTTGAGTTTGATTGTATATTGATGGCGTGGCACCTATAGCTGGAAATCAATCTCGTCTGGAGCTTGAATCAGTCTGGTGATATATGCATCTTGGTATTGTTTCTCGCTTTCCTCATTTCACTGTCTGGTAACCATGCAGTTTAAAATATTGTAACACTGGGTGAGCACTGGGTGACCCCCCCCCCTCCTCCCCTTCTCTTCCCAATCTCCTCTGCAGCCATATTTATTATCTGCACGATTTTCGGGCCCAGGTTTAATTCTGAGGCAGTTGTTTTGCAGGAGGGTGAATGAAGCCTAACTGTACATGTCCTTGGCATAATTGCGATGCACAGTGCTGGAGCAGGTGAAGCGAGGCATTGTCTGTCAGACCCTGTTTTTGTTGGCTCAGTCTTCAGATTGTGTGTGGGATCTGTCCTCGGGCACAATAGCTCACTCATAAAGGGGAAAGACTACCAGGCTGCTCCTGCTGTGGTGGATGTGAAGGGAGAGAAAAAAAAAAAGCATAAATAGTCACTTTAAGGGAAAACAATCGTATTAAGGCAAGCATTCATTTATTAGTAAAAGAGGAAGCGTCTCACGTGTGTCATTAATGCTAATGTTATTTAATAAATTTATCTGGGTTTCGTTGAATGAAACAGGTTTTTGAGGGTGAAACGAGCGCATTAGAAATTGTTGTATCGGTGACAATGGTGGATATTTGTGCTTATTATTAGTATAAGATGGGGAGGATCGCCAGGCCTAATTGTGTCTTTATGTGTAATGGAATTGCAAAAGAAACTCTAAATCCCATTGTCTATCGTTTGTTTACCAGACTACAATTTGCATACTTTTTAATACAAAATTGTAATTTTAACCTAATTTGATCTCTAACAGGTAGAGCTGGTTTCTCATAATGGCTCACAGCAAAAGTCATTTACAAAAAAGGTCTGAAATTTAAAGAGCCAGTCAGCAATACCCAGATGAATTTGTCTAATTCAATCCATAACTGCCGCCTGCCTCAACTAAACCAATTTTACAGCTGATTCCCGTATAATAATTAATAATTGAGGGGCCTGATGTTATCACATATTCCAGAGAATAAGCGAAATAAAATATATTCTGGGGGTTGGGGTGATTGTGAGTGTTCTGCAAACATGCTCAACGATGTCATGTGCGTATATTGTGTTGTGAAGTTCGTTGTAAGCTTATCGATGTGGAATTTGTCCACTGGTAGGTGCAGCCTTCATGACAGAAGTTAAACCATCTCTGTGCAGCCACTTTTGAAAACATAATCGATGTAATCAGAATAATAAATTTTAACGTCTCTTGATCGCTCTCTGTCATCCTCAGTGAGCCGCCCCCTCACTGCTGTGCGCAACAGTCCAAGTGCGTCTCCTGCGCTTTACGCGGAGGCGGCCATGTTTCTGTTCAGAAAGTGTTGACTTGATGCTGCTGAGATCATTGCTTACTAAGAGTAGTGTCTGCAAGGCCTAATTACCCTGTAGCACCAGCGCTACAAATGCTGCTTGCCTGCATCTAGGGCAACAAGCCTACAAGGCCCAGATTGGTTCGCTGCACTTCCACAAATGTTACACTGGTGATTGGATAGGTTAGGATTTGAGCCCAGTCCTCCAGAGTGACGTGGGTCTGACCGCAGGTTGAAGCGATTGCGTTAAAATGATCAGTTTTTGGGCAACATAGTGGAAAATAACTTCGCTCTTGCAATCCAGAAGTGTTCACAAAGTTTTTCTTCAACGGTGGAGCAGAAATGTTTTGATAGAGGAGTTAAATGGAATAAAGATGTTGATGTTTCAAAATTACCAAGAGAAACAGACTTAAATGACTGAGCGCAGATGGTTTCTTTATCGACATACTTTCTGCAAACGTACTCCTGCCGATTATAACTCTCAGTATGAAATGTTTTACCAACGGTGTGGTTCTAACAGCCTGCTTAATGATAAGTGGCCTGGACAAGACGAAACGTTCCTCTAAATGACATTTGATCCGCTTATCGGCGCAATCGAATTACGTGACTTTAAAAGTTTGCAATGAAGCGCAAAATGGCTAATTGTCATCAACTCTGACATCAGCCGTCATTTGTGGCTTTGGCCCCCCAGCCTGGCGCTTCTGACCCTCAATGGGCCCCTCGCCCACTCTGCTCAGAAGCCAAGAGAGGTCAAAGACTCCCTCAAATCATCAAATCACCCCTGATTACTCCGGACATTAGGTAATCGATTAGTAAACATTAAGCATTAAGTGACTTGAATAAATAAAAGGATTCGAGGTTCATCATTTGACTATCTCTCTCTCTCTCTCTCTCTCTCTCTCTCTCTCTCTCTCTCTCTCTCTCTCTCTATATATATATATATATATATATATATATATATATATATATATATATATAAATATACACTGTATATATAATATATATACACAGAGAGAAATTATATGTATTATATATATATATATATATATATATATATATATATATATATATATATATATATATATATATATAAATTTACATATACACATAGATCCCCTTTCGGTCACCTGCTAATTTCATGTTTTTGTGTCCCCAAATATATATTGAAAAGGAAAAAGGAGGGATTTTAAGTGTGTTAATGTTTCTTTGCTTGGTTAACGCAGTTTCTATTCTGTTTTTAAGCCATTCTCTCTCCCTCTGTCTCACTGTGTCTCTGCCTGCATCCTCTGCAGTCAGCCAGGGGGGGAGTGTCGCCCCGGGCCAAACATATGCTTCTTTCCATTGCACTAATCCAAATGCAGCGTGGAGGAATAATTGCTCGAGTGGCCGTGGCTTCGCAGGGGCTTTGTCCCTCGCTGGCTCCCGTCAGCCAGGCACACGCCATTTCAATCAAACCACTCTCTTTCTGTGTATCTGTATCAAACCTTAGACCCTTTATCAAACCAGACCCTAATGCTTCATAACCACACACACATCTTAAAAAGAGATTTTTATTTCCCCCTCATGTTTGTTACTGCAGGTCATCATATTTGGAGCAGCATCTTGGTTAATATTGACAGGGTACCAAGTTGGCAGTCTTCATTGGCAGAGCGGCAGCATAAACAATGAATACAAATGAAGTGACTTTATGATTTTGTCACCGCCTCAGACTATTTTAGGCATTTTTCACAGATTCAGAGCATCAAACATTATTCAGTCAAGTAAAGAAAATTAATAGGGTTCTCAACCAGCTGATTATGACTTGCTTTGATAGGATTGCTTTGATAAAAAAAATGGCAGTGAACGGTTTGTAATATAAAACAATTTATTATTATTATTATTATTATTATTATTATTATTATTATTATTATTATTATTATTATTATTTCTGAGTTGTTGTTGAATTTATTTTAGACATATGAAGTAGTTTCTGTTAATAAAAAATTCTGAAACAATTTAAGAGCTTTGGTTGAACATGCAGCTCGTTTCAAGGCTCACAATGACTAAATTTTGCTGTCTTACATAAAAAATGATTGAATTCATTACAGAATATGATTAGATACTGGTATAAAATTTTCTGTGCCACTGTGGTCAATTTACAAAATGATATTATTCTGCAAGTATATGAAAGGCCACCCCGGTATGTGATGTGCAGGCAGACACATCTTGTCATTCTTTGTCTTTTTTTCTGTGAATCAGCGGTGAAAAATCACTCTAGTAAAATGTAATATTTGCGAGGAAATCACATATTTCCAGGGATAAGGAATAAGACACAGAGAAGGGTGGGGGTATCGGGGCAGCAGCGGAGAGCTGTGCATGTCTGACTGAATTAATAGACATGATAATTTCACACTATTTCATAGTGAGCTATCTGTTCCATCACAGCAAAATAAAAGGGTCACTGCGCAGCTGTGGCAAACCCCAAGCGTTATTATGAAGTTTGATGATAGACCCCCCCTTTCTTTCTTTTTCTCTCTCCTTTTTTCTTCTCTCTGGTAGTTAGCTTCAGGCCAGCAATAGCTCGGGGCCACGCCGGTGCCTCCCCATGATAAAGGACTTATATCCTGTATGTGCGCAGAGAAAGCAGCAGCAGCTCCTCTCTCTCCCGAACCTAATCAACTCTCTGAGTTGGCTCTTTAACGATTTGTGTACACCCCCCTCCCCTGCCTCCCCCTTTCTCCCCCCTTTTTCTTTTCTCTCTTCCCGACTCTCTTTCTCTCTGTGAGTTATTACACATTTTGCTATCTATTTTTCCTTACCCCCCAAAATAGAACAAAAATAACGACGATGGTAATAATAACAATAACAATACTGTAATAGAGAAACGCGTCACATATAATGAAATGCGTTATTTGTAATTTATTGTCTGGGGTTTCTCAGAATCTGACAAAAGTAATATTTTAAATTTTCGATTCTTAAAATGATAATTTTTTAAATTAAAAAGTAGAGAAAAGGAAGTGGGGTTCACAGCATGGACTTCGTTCCCTGAAGCGTCCAGAATGAGAAGAAACAACAACTCTAATCCCGGGTGAGAGGGACCCATTTGTCCGCATAGGTTTATCTTAGCCTGTTTTAATTTCACCCAGGAATAAAAAAACCCCCAAAAAACCAAACAAAATAAATAAAAAAATAAAAACAAAACAAAAAAATCCCGCCTAAACAAAATTAAAAGTAAAGCACCAGTGACTGAAAAAAATTGTATTTACAGAGGGAGAGTTTTCTGGTGCTTTGTTTGTGGGAAAAAATACTGTATCATCATCAACATCATTATTATCATCATCGTCGTCGCCGTCACAGCATGAATACAATTGGATTAATAAATACGATTATTACATATTGAGTCATTGATTGCTACTTGTGTTCTTATTGCATATAGTGGATGGCAGTGGGAGGAAGAGAGCTGAGGTTGTAGCATATGACAAAAGTCATGAACCACGATGAAGGAACAATTTTAACATATCTTAAGCTTTAGGGCTACCAGCAGGTTGTAAATGTTGTTCTACTTATTACTTAACATTCCCTTTATAACTACTGACTGTGAGTAAGCGCTGAACCTGGCTTTACCCTGCTGATGATAAATATGTTGTCATTCTATATTGTAAGACTTCAAAGGAGAAAGTGAATATTACATAAGCCGTTTTAAATTTGAAACCAGTCTAATATACCGATCTTCATCATTTTGCCAATTGTCTGAATTTCTTGTTCCAGCAATTACATTTTTCTGTTATGGTAAAGAATTATTAGCTTTCATTAAAAAAAAAAAAGAATTTACCGGTATATAACAGAGTGGAAAGTTTTATCTATCTATCTATCTATCTATCTATCTATCTATCTATCTATCTATCTATCTATCTATCTATCTATCTATCTATCTATCTATCTATCTATCTATCTATCTATCTATCTATCTATCTATCTATCTATCTATCTATCTATCTATCTATCTATCTACCTATCTATCCATCTATCCATCTATCTCTCCATCTATCCATCCATCCATCCATCCATCCATCCATCCATCCATCCATCCATCCATCTCCCTCTCTTTCTGTTTGTCAGTCTGTCTATTTATGAATGAACAATTCAAGTGTTTTAAAAAAAAAAATATTTATTGTCTTGGATACTCAAGATGAAGTAAAATGGGTTACAATGCAGTCATAGGGCCACAAGTTTAGAAAAACCACTTCATCTTCAGAATTACTGACTGAAAATAACACACTTCAAATAATTTGAAAGGATTACTGATCATTTAGTCTTTACTCTGCTATCAGTTCAATTTAACAGTTGCTTTGTTTTAAATGTCTAGTTATAGTGGATGAAGATGCTAAGTTCTTGAGGTAATATCAATTACAGCTTTTTAAAACACTGGATATAACTTTGCATTTTCAGTGACATTTGCAAACTACTTGCAAAGTCAACCCAAATAGATGTAATTATGAGGCTGAATGTGTTTTCACAGACAGAATAACACACCTGACTTTCTGCTATGCCACTGCTCAAACTGCCATGGATGTCTTCTACATGAAACATATAATTGTTCATGACAGTGCAGAAGTGCAAAAAAAGTTTTTTTTACTATTTTCACTAAATCCTGTAAGCAGCTGATAATAATGTAATAACTTTACAATAAACAGCCACATTATTAGCTTAAAGGAGTGTCTTGTATGGTTGAGAGAGTTAGAGAGCTTGGTCTGGCCTCTTGGAGCCTGTGAAGAAATGGTTTTGATCTTACCACAGGCTAAACACTGCCAACAGGACTTGACATTGCAGAACAATTTCCCAATTACCTTTTGACATGCATATTGACACAAAGGCGCAAAACTGTAATTTTCTCTCTGAATTTGTTAGCTTGAGGGGCTCACTTTCATGCCAGTGGATTGTCAGATGTGCTGCTTTCTCTCCCTCCTTCTATCCCTCCCTCCCTCCCTTTTTATAGTATGCTTATATGTAAGTGTCCAGAAAAAGGAATCCCTCCTGACGGCTGAAAAATGGAAGAGACCGTTTTCAAAACAGAGAGAAAAAATGTGAACTTTCACGAGGCTTTGGTCACTCGAAATACATCAGAATCAAGCTTACATATGGATCAAACTTTCTTTGCATCATTATTATGTTTTAGAAAATATTTTTCACTCCAACATCATGGATGTTTCATCCAGTAAAATTTGTGTGGCAAAAACCGTGAGCTTTCCCAGTAAAAAAAAATCCAGATCTTACAAACATGTTGTCTTTTTACTGTCAATCTCGAGGTTTGGGAATAAACATAACATGCCATTTGACACTGAAATGCCATAATCACTGGGATGTTTCCTTGTGTTTGAAATGTCCAGGCAGCGTTGTGAGGCGAATGGACGATGGCCGTGTCATCACAAGCTCGTCATCCTGTTGGCTTGATTGGCACATGCTGGGACAGATTACAGCAGCCAGCATTGATGGAGGGTCATCCTGAGACTCCCAGCCGTCTGCTATCAGGAACCCAGGAAACTGGGTCAGACTTGGGTTTGGCCTGCACCAATCCCTTTTACCCAAGCTTTAGTTCCAATGCAAATGCCAGAGGAAGAGGAGGGTTGAGCCTCAGGCCTCTGATGAAGGCCAAAGCCAAAGCTGGTACATCAACTCATCACAGTGTGCTCATTTCAAAGTCAAACTCACATGTGTTGGTAGCAGTCATACATAATTATAAAACAAAATTTCTGTCAACTCTAAAGGTGTAATACATAGAATCCAAAGATGTAAATAAATAAAAATAAAATTAAAATACCAATGTTTTATGTCACTATACACTGATATTTAATGTAATTATATCAAAGCTAATGATGCATTTCATTTGGTCCCTCGTCAGTGCCATCATAACACTTTAAACCCCTCAGCCTCCATCACTCTGAACCACACTTTTATTTACTATTGTTTGTATGGCTCACTTTCAGATATCTGTTTCACCATGAAGACAGAAACTCCCATTATCACTCATCTCTACATCATCAAACTATGTCTTCTATTGTTATATTGAGAGACCCCCAGTGACAGACTGCTTCCAGATTATGTATGACTGAATGTGGAATAAAAAGGACAGCGATAAACTGAAACAGAGGATGTTCATTTTACTTTGAACTCATGATGTTCAAAGCATATGGCGAGTCTGATGACATGTTTAGCCCTCATGACAGCCAGTTCACGACATGCTAAAAGTTTATGAATCACACATTTGGAAGAACAGAAGAAGAATGGGTCAAGTGAGGAACATGAGAGAGTTTATTTGGTTGAGAAATCAAATGACATATATAAAGTTCTCACTGGTCTTACTGGGAAACCGCTTTAATGAGTGTGGTGACAGCGGGTGGAGTTTGACATCGGAGTGAAACTCAACCACACATAATTAAAAACAGTGTGGTACCATTTGCTGCTGCTTAAAACAATTTGCAGTGCTTGAAATAGAGGCCTGATTATGGTATTTTCTTTATTATAAGAAAAGTATAGTTGGAAGAAGAAGTAAAAAAAACAACAACACTTTTGTATCTTCCATGGTCCTGTTTCACAGTTTTAAAGAGTTCAAACCAAATTAGCTCCGTCTTCTCTCAGTAGTCACCTAAATTAAAGCAGCCACGACTAAGGGCTGGGGCTGAACGCCAAAGCTTTGCAGTGGCAGCACCGTGTTTAACACAAGTTCCATTAAAAAGAGCCCATTACTACTACTGAAAGAAACGATGCCCGGGGCCTCTCTAAAGTGTTGCAAAAACCTCATTGATAATTAAATGTTGGTTACCCCCGGTATGCATCGCTCCCGCACTTTGCTTACCAATCAAACCTCCGCCCACCACTGTTGCCATTTGCTCTCTCTCCTCTGTGTTTATCAAGGAATCATACAGTCCCCTAATAGGTGCCAATTAGAACCAATGGGGGCTCTGGGGTTAATTATTCCCAACACATTATTTGATTGAGCGTATTTAGAGTGGTACAGTGCTCGTGAAAAATGGTGACAGTGCTAGCGGTAGATAACACCTCGATCTTTTGCTGATGTACACCCACAGACGGTGACAGACACATGTATGGTGATGTGTGCACACATACACACACACACACACACACACACACACACACACACACACACACACACACACACACACACACACACACACACACACACACACACACACACACACATGCACACTCATTAAACTTCGCCCATTTCTTCCTTGAGCGTGAAGATTTTTTTTCTTTGATTCTGTGCTGTGATTCGTTCTGCATGTTTTGCGGTAAATACTACAGGTATTATAGAAAGGTCACAAGGTTACACGCTTCATGCTTTAGCAGCTCCATCAATGGATTTGATTATAAACTTCACATTATGATATCAAAGCTTTTACTTTGCATTGTAACGGCCTACGTTGATTTCTCAAGGTAGAGCGAGAATAAAGGCAGTGTGATAAAAGATCCAACTTGTTAATAATTTGTAGTATTGAATAATCTCACTCACTGTTGAATTATAAGAAATGCCCCAAATGTATTGGAGCTTTACTGCAGAAGCAAACAAACAAAAACAACAACCAATGAAAAATCGTTACGCAGGTTCTTTCAAGTGCAACACAGAGTATCGCTATCAATAATACAATAATATGTGAAGAGTGAGAAACAAATGTGGATTCAAGCATCTCTCCTGAAAAGTAAACAGGGGCAAGAAAATGAAGTACAGAAAAAAAGCAGACAAAAAATAATACACAACATAAGCAGTAGGTATCTGATTTATGCTGAGCAAATAGATAATAATCATTATGCCCAAATAGTGCTTCTCCTCTGTCACACAGCAAAGAAGCAAAGACATAAAAGTAAGTTGAGAATAAAGCTTTTGACAGGTTGCTAATGGATCGCTGTAGGCCCATCTGTTTCACTGCAAATAGAGAAATGGCGGGGTTTTGATTTGGGTGTCGAAACTGTTACCACTGTCACTGTAAACAATAATTGTCAAACATATTTACCTCGCAATCGCTTTAGCAGATGTTCCGCTTTTTGTTTCAAGCAGCTTTTTTGTGTGTTGTATCTCCCCTCTGCAGACACACCACATGCCCCCCACCCCTCCGCCCCACCACCACCACCACCACCACCACTGCTGCACCCCCAACTAGAATATTGAGCAGGTATTTGCGAAAGGTGCTTCAGGGCACGGAGTACGAGGGATTGGGTGGGGTGTTACGGTGGGGAGCGAGGAGGAAAAGGGAGAGGGGTGGGGGGTAGTGGGAGGAGGGAGAGAGAGAGAGGGAAGAGGAGATTATCTGGGCCCTTCATCAGCAGTGCGGCCCCCTCCTCCTTCTGCTCCTGCCCATCATGGAACCCTGCGGGCCCAGGGAGGCGGCCCCTTGCCTCGCAGCCATGCAACCTTTTTATCACTCTAATCTGTTAATTGTAGGCGCTCAATTGGCACATGGTGGCTTTTTATTAGAGCCTCCTAACATTAACTAGACGGAGACTGTGGCCGTGGTCTTTTCTGTCTATTATTTAAAGCAGAGGTTTATGCTTAATATCATTCATTGAGCATGCCTCTTAATTCTAACACTGTTCATATTTACCTTGTTTTACATAAAAAAAAGCAATACATCAACTACACTTGATGTTTATAAATTGTATCTGCAGCAAACGTAACAAAAAAATGTAACATTTCTTATTCTTTTGCTTATACTCCTTGATATTTTGGATGTTTGGCTTTTAAAAAGGATACGTATGCAGGGCTAACCCCTTACTGCAGGCAAGTGATCAGCAGACCTGATATCAGGTGGAGCTGTCCTCCCTCTCCTCCTCCTCCTCCTGCCGTCTTTGTGTAGCTTGTTACAGTTAGATGATCCTCTCATCCCGGCAAACTCTGAGGGATGACTGGTGGAGGGCCAGAGGTCTACCTCCTGTCCCGTCCAGACTTGTCTTTTCTAACTGCTCTCACCCCATCCTGCAATTTCTCTGCCTCCTCTTTTGTTTGCCAGACTTGTGGTTTGTATCAACGAGATGTCTGAGACGACCACAGGACTATTTGAAAAATAAAAAGGGTGGGGGATTTACTCAGGTTGTCCAGGTGACACAGACATGAAGGCACTCTTCACACACATTCACACCCCGTCAGAGCTTTCTGTGGACCAAACAGCTTGTGTTTGTTGTCAAAAGACTGATTAGGAAAAAGACCCCTCTCTGCTGGCACTCCCAAGCCGTCAAAAAAGGTCAACAGCAGCTGAATTCTGATAATGTGGTGTTTTTTTCCCCCTCGCAATATTACTCTCACTATCAGCATTCCACCAAAAGCTCCTTTTAAATTGGTGTGACTAATAATCACAGTCCAATTGTACAACACAAAATAAAACAGCATTTTTTAATTCAAATTTATGAAAAGTTTTTTTTATGGTGTCAATTATGTGAAGAGAACCAAATTACGTACTTGCAAAGAATTTGAAATTCAAAAGGTGATTTGCGTGTGTGCCACAGCTCAGAAGTTCTTTCCCAGTTTCAAAAGTACACATGGTGTGTCTGATGCTTTGAAATGTTTAATGTCAAAGTACCAAAGAGAAGGCGTTATACTTTCAGCAAAGTTTACACTCGTGAATCCAACAGAGAAATGCAGGCCTGCAACTTGGTGACAGAACAATAGAGTGAGCGATTTATGACTGGCTATTAACAACTCCTGTTTTCAGGCCCCATACTGCAAACAGGTGTTTTATGAGTCTGCCTGCTTTTCATGTATACCAACTTTCAGAGTTTCCTTTTCCACTCCTGCGCAAGGGTTAAAAAATTAAAGCACTCAGTAGAAGACGGTTGAAAATCACATGTTTTTAACTGTGACCCTGTCTGGTTTTGTATTTGACTCGGATAAAGGAAAACATCCTGAGAGCAAACACAGATTCCTTTGCTGTTGAAAAATATTTGCTTTGTTAGGACTGATCACTGACTAAACCTGTTTTCATACGCTTTTCAACACAGAAACAGAAAAAAATAGTGCTGCGCGAACATTAAACTGACACAGAGGTTATAAAATTATGGCAGAACGGCAGTTGCACTCCATATTGATTTAAGTCTAAAACGATCTGACTCACAATCATCATCATCGTACCGCCAGTTCTTTCACTAACAAAGATGTCTGACATCGCTGGTGATTTTCCCTGTGTGTTGACATACATATTAGATTCAAGTCACTCCTGATAAGACACATAAAAGAATCATTACAAATTGGATTTGTTTACTCAATAAATTTAGTGAGGACTCGGTTGTGTGGCAGGTGTTAGCGTTCACACCCGTGCAGGATGTTTATTTTAATATGGATTATGCGTTTGGTTTGCATCTTTTTCCACACTTTTAGCGCGTCCTAAAAGTGTGTTTTAAGTTGCAAATATGTGTTTTGAATTTTTCTTCTCTGAGTGGAATAATTTGCGCGTTTGAGGGAAATATTTTTATTAAGAACTCTCAAGAGCAATTAAAGGTTTTATTTCTATCCTGTAGCCTGGTCACAAGCACCTCATGAGGGAGAATGGGATGATACAGAACTAAAGCATGAATCCGTCTATTTTGGGTCAATGTAGCAGCAGAAACTTATTGGGCCATGAACTCTCTTCAATCACATCTGCTTACACTCAGCATATTGTGTTTATATGTTCATTCATATTTCAGGCATTCAGTGAGGCTTAAGCGACTCCAGTGTTTGAGCTGAGAAACTTATTTTTTTTCTTGAATCAAACTCTCTCAGCTGCTCTGGTAGTGTTAAACATGGACTTTTTTTTTGTTATGGTATAAGATTTTACAATTTTTGGAGGTGAAACGTGTTTGGAGAGGGAGGATGTGAAGCATTTCCTGAATGGATACATTTTCAGGTTTTTGTAGAAAACAGGGAGTAACTCTGCCATCCTCCATGGAGTGAAACTAATCTAATTCACTTTGAAGAATGTAAGTGGGCCAATGCATACAAGGTGTGAGGCGATGGCGTGTAAACAAAACTCTCACAGGCTTTAATTAGAAACTGTTGCACATACAATATAGCATGCAACAAGCCAGATATTGTCAATATTTTTCCAAACTGCTTTAGCAAATTGCTAAATTGCTGATGCTTCACTGTAGTGTCTATTTAACTTGGGACAGCATAGTGAAATTCCCATCGAGCCCTGCTGACTGATTTATTCAATGTGTTTTCAGTTATAAATGTCTATTCTTTTAATAATCTTATATAGGCATAACAGTTCACACATCTAGCTTTAGCGTAGCAACCAGCGCTAACTGTAAAGATTGCTCTCTGACATTGTGAGTCCTGTTGAAGTCCCGTAATGTCATAGCAAATGTGAAAATCCTCCATTCCAGCATTACTGCTTTTGGAATTTTACATATAAACTGCACATACTCATAGCAGCAAATATGAAACAGGACTTGTCTATATGCAAGTGACTGACTTAATCAATTGTTGGTGAGAGAAAATTCAGTCTTTTGTGTTCTCCTGACAGCTCTGTCATTAGTGGTCAAACTTTCCACTGGGCTGAACATGCCACGCTCCAGACCACACTCCAGTTAAATAGCTTTTATTAGGTGACTTTTTGCCTGGCTAAATGGGGATACATTTTATTCGTATTGTTTGGGGAGAGCCTGAGGTGCGCACGGCCAACATAAGTGGAAAGGCTTTGCAACTTAAAGGAGCCCTTACCTTCCGGCACTGTTTTATTACAACTACTGTTTACATCTCCCAATACATCCTAAGTATTTCCATTATTAAGTTTGGACAAATCATTTGCCTGGGGTCCAAAGTAGTATGCCATTGAAACATGATCCTACTGTTGATCTTATTACTGCCAAACCAAACAAGCAGAAATCAATTTCAGCAGGAAAGGTAAAGGAAGAGAAAAAAAAGAGAGGAAATTAGATCAAAATGATTGGGGGCGGTGGTTGAAGCAGTGGGTGAGAGAGGGAGGTGGGTCTAGGATGTATATATGCCACATATTGTTTGCTCCCTGCCCAACCAAGTCGACAAGTAGAAAGTGGTAATTTCTAAGGCATTACAATATTGTACTTAAGAGCTGCTCTCCTCCGCCTCCTGCCCTGCAGGTGAAATCAGACACCTTAGATTACAGTTGTTTTCATATTAATTGAATACTATGTGGTTGAAAGTCTTACTCCACACTGAGGAAATATGTTACAACTGCTTTCAGATTAATAATGCCTCAAGATAGATTATTTGATGGTTTAAAGGTGTATTAATGTCTACATTTGAAAAGTTGCCACAATGAAAAAGTAATAAAAACAATAGTTGCTGATCTTCTAGACTTTTCTCAGATCGTCACTTCTAATTTATTGGAAAGAAATTCTTTACCATTTAGAGTAAATCAAACAAATATTGCAGAATTAGAGCAAGGAAGCTTCTGTGTTGACATGAAGTATTTATGGAAGTAGCTAAAAATCAATTTAATCCAACATTTAACCAAATATGGCAAAAAAGACAGGGCAAAGTGCAGCATTTGTGTCCTTTTGGACACTAGTGCGTTACCGTCCCGGCAGAGGCCTATCCCAGAGAAAAACTTCTGCTGTAGAGAAAAGAGTGAGAAAAGGATGTGATAAATTAGCCTTGGGAGGAAATGCAAAGCAGAGGTTCTGGCAGAAGGCCACATGTCTCTGCTTTTATTCTTCTCTTTTTGGGTGGCACAGGAAAGGAGCAGAAAGCAGGATGATGCTTTACCACTGTTAATTCCACATGAGTGATGTCATGGAAAAATTACATGTTTCGCAGCTCCTACCACAACCTCCACCTCTTTGTTTGTCCACACAGGGATAACAGTTCATAAATACACTCGCTAATTGCACATGGTGTTATGTTTGTGTGCAAATATGCATGCACAATAATGTAAACAAGCAGTTACAAAACACAAATGCACACAAACATGTGTATGCACACAAACTAATGATTTTCTTGCATTTACAGCTATGAGTCTTCATGTAGTGAATAATTGTGTGTGACTGTGATAGCTTCAGTATTACTGTTAAAAATGATCACCCTGTGATGAGCATGAACAGAGAAGTACATGAGAATCACAATGAAAACTTATTTCCGAGCTTATTATATCAAAATATTACAAAACCAACTCGGCCATTAGCATTCTGCTTTCACATTGTTAAAGCCAGGCTGCAGAGGCCGTTACTAACATATGGCATATTCTTTAAAGATCATACATAGTTCAAATATGTTAATATGGCTGGGAAAATGCAGTGCGAGGTTACAAAATGCACATTAGAAAGCCGTGATTTAATCTAATGAAAAATGCAAACCTGTCTAATTATTCTTTGGGACAACAATTAATTTCAAAACAGCTTCTTGAAGTCAGAATAACAGTGCAATTAGTTGAGGGGGAAACGCTCACTTCCCTTATACAATGGCTTTTTTTTTTAAGCAATGAAGTGTTTTCAGTACTGGTCAGTCATGCAGGCTGATCAAAACCCACCAGAATGCTCTGTGATTTCTGCCCTCTTACATCATGTAGCAGAGACGGTAATGAATAAAGAAGCTCTTTCTCTCTATATGTAAATCCCTGGGAATGTGCATGCACCCATAAAACATACACATAGATGATTTTCTAGTTTAGCTGCCTTATATAGGTTCATGAGTAGGGCAAGGATAACTGGCATGCTCCTAAACACCCATGCACATGCGCGCACACAATCAATGAGCACGAGTGCACACAACCGAAAAGTTACCAGAGATTGTAAGCCACATTGAAAACAGCCATTACTTCTTTATCGGTCTGATTTGCATGAAGCATCAAGTCAAAATCTTTAATCACAAAGGACATAAAAGAAGGGGAATAAAACAAGTGACACAGCAATGAAAGAAATCCAGACTACGAAAACAATTTACATACAGCACCATGCTAATGATTCCAATGCTTTTTCAGAGATAAAAATCAAAGAATTCAGTCCAGTTCTGTTGAAATGAATTGTGTGTCAAAAGCAAGCAATGAGTAACAGCCATCTCTAGCTGTCTAATTGCATTTTATTTTTGTAGAAAGCAGAGATCCTGCTTTGATTACATACGCTGCGTTATATGTGCTCCACTGTGAGACTGTCAAGGCCGTCAACCTGTCGGTTTGAATCTGTCACTCATGGTGCTGAAGATGATGGCGTGTCATTGTATGCTTTACTAGAAAAACAGCGATGAAAATATGTTTCTTGCGGTCACACACAATAACCTCTCATAAAACACCAAAACAAAACAAAAACATCTAAAGCGTGAATTTCAATAACATGTAATGTTCAAGCATTTAGGCTAATGTTGATTACCATATCAACACTTTGAAAAAAAACATTAGACTGACTTGTCAAGCTAATGCAACACTCTCCGCACAAGTCACAACATATTTATCTTAAAACTTTAAAGATTCGCTGCTTTTCATCAAACAGGAGCTTGGCCTTAAAAAAGTGCTCTCACTACTCCTTTACTGCTCACAAATCTAAGAGAAGACAGCATTTCTTTGATGTCAGACATCCCAAATGGCAAACATAATACTGTCTGCAAAGTGTGAATATTTGTATCTTTTTTCCTCTTCTCTTTTTTCCCCCTGCCCTGCTGTCTGCCTGTGTTGTTTTGAGGCGGTGAATAGATTTAAAAGATGCAGGATGACAAGACAAAGAGCTAGGGAATAGCCTCCGGGCACTTGTGCTTTAAGTCATGCCATTTCCTTGCATGGCAGGCAGCCCTAAATAAGTTACTTATAAGCATTTATTGATGCACAAGTGTGGCATCTGTTCCTAGGCTGCAGTTCTAGATGTAATTAGCTCAGAACCTTACGCACTTCAATCAAGCGACACATTAAGAGATACAGCACCCCCATACACCCTCCCCTTCAATGTTTCTTCCTCATTCCCTCTTTCAATCTCTCTCGCTTGGGTGTTTTACTCATTCACAATGTGTGGAATCCTCCATGCACAGTAATTACTCCATGAAACCTCCATCATCATTATCATTATCCTCTCCAGCATTCAGCCAGCATAGTAGGGATTGCTAAACTGTGAAGGCAGTGAGGTCCTGCTCTACTGTGGGGACTTGCTTTGATGACATCACCACAGATAAAATGACACTAAACAATCAAATAGGCACATGAAATCAGTTGTTGGTTCAGGCGTGAGCCATTTCACAGAGCCAGATTTGAAACGACCCCTGAAATTCTTTTAATAGGGTTTGTTTCACTGCATATGGATCGCTTTGTTGCCATGTGTGCGTGCACAAGCAGACATACCATGGTGTGTGTTGTCTCTGTGTGTCCATGTGCATGTACTTAGGCACGGCGCAAAGAGGAATTTAATTTGATTAATTTCAGACGGATTTTGAAAATATAACTATTTATTTTGTCACATAGAACACAAGAGAATGTTTAAACCTAGCCCAGGGGTACAGCTTTTGTGTTGAGTCTCCTTTGATATTACTGAAGGCTTTTTATTGAGCTTTTGACATGATAGATAAACCATACAGTGGATTGAATGGCCTTCCTCTGCAGCACCCAGTAAATGCCATTTGCCATTAACAATGCTGCAGTGGGGTACATAAACCATTAATACAACCTTTATGACTGTGCCGTCTAACTGAGCATGTCTCCTATACGCAGATACTTTTCTGATGGACATGTTAGCTGAGGCCTTCTCTCAATACCACTAAAAGAAGAATTTAATTGCACCAAACAGATGAGATGACAGACATTAGCTTTTAAATGCTGTCGTAAACTGAAGACAGGATGAAAAACACAAGAACTGATACACACATCTTCTGTAAACTCAGCCAATAAAAACTACACCTCAGCATTGAGAAAATATAGCTCACTTGTTTCCATGTTGGCCGAAAAAACCAGCAACCAGCAGTGACCTGATGTGTGGGTTTAATTGATGAGACAGGACGAGACTCTCTTCCAGGCCAGGGGTGTGGAGAGGGTGGAGAGTCATGGGCAATCAGTCACAAGATGAGTGGGCCCAGTGTAGGGACCTGTGGGGTGCCACAGACTCTTGCAGTGGCTGACTATTGATCATCATTGGGGGCCTATCAAGGAAGGGATGTGACTAAAGCAGGCATGCGTGGAACAATGGTCCATAGTTTGGTCGACGTGCTTAAGCAGCTGGGCGTCAGTGCCTTTAATAGAAGGGGTAGACTCCCTCTATACGCTCCACAAAGCATTGTCTGTTTCCTCCTCGAACAGAAAAGGTGGCTTTCTGTGAGGGGCCGTACCCAATATCATGTGGTGGCCTTTTCCCCCTCAGCCAGCAGTCTCCATCAGCTGAAAGAACTATGTGGTTGACATGGTCTATATGTTTGTGTGTGGATGGTGGGGGCGAAGCTACAGGGGAAGAAAGCAGTCTATTGAGTCACATACCAAGGGGGAGAACACACACAGCATATCACAAGGGAGCATCTGGTAGGAAGAATGTGTACATGATGTCAAATGATAGTCCAAAGATAGGTCTCCCTTCATAAATACTTGAGAGGATGATAAAGGGCAGCCCTGACAAGAAGAGTCAAGAGGAAGAGAATCTTGTTTGTGTTGCCGTTTGGGAGAGTTTTCTTAATGGGGTTAGTTGGCAACGCAGCACAATATTGAGGAGTTCTTGCCATCTTGTGACACACGAGTAGGAATGTTTCCATGATCCAAGTAAACTGTCTGACTCAAATTGTGTGGTTAGCTGGAGGTACAGATAACACAATATGTTACTGTCCGCCTATTCCCTTAAACATGAACATCGAGTATGTCTGTCTGCAAAGATAAAAAACGACTTTTGAAAAGCATGCGTGCAAATTCACCTTGATCCTTCCCTTAAATGCATGCACTTACTGTCAGTTAGGCTAAGGCATGTTCAGGCACATGGGAGGCACTATAAATCCTGTTGTAACAAACACCTGCTGTAATGCTCTGGAGTTTGAGTGTAGCTATCAAATCACCACCTGTCCATTTACAAGTATCACAGAAAATGGGATCATAACGTATGAATCTCTTTAAACATATGACAAAAATGTGTCTGTTATTAAGCAGCAGAAGAGGTTGCTGAGTCAGGAAAGATTCCACATACTACCAATTAAGTGAAAAATTACATATAATGATATATTTACTTAAAATGTGCATTGTGGTGGCACTGGTAGTTCTTAGTTTACATCTAATCATTTTTAGTGCTTTAAATCATGGAAATTTATCAAATACACTTGAGGAATATTTATTTATTTATTCTTTTTTTTTTCTTCTTTTTTCGTACATGTTAATATAACAAACTTCACACCTTCATCACATTTACAATTCCTGGAATCCCATCATTCCAGAAATTATATCCAATATTAGATGATTATGCACTTTCTACCTATATTCTCTCCCCCCCCCCTCTCTGTCTCTCACTCATTCTCTCTCTTCCCCCCAATTCTCTCACTCTTTCTGTGTCCCTTGGAGTCTAGCGGACAAAATCTTCCCAAGGGGTCCTCTCTCAGCCACCTGACTATTACCTGTGGACTGAGCTGTCACAGTGAGCTCCCTGCACATGGGAGATACAGTAAACACACCCACACACCCACACACACACACACACACACCCCCCCACACACACACACACCCACACACACACACACACACACACACACACACACACACACACACACACACACACACACACACACACACACACACACACACACACATTAATGCAATTGCGTGCACACACGCTGGTGGTGTCACCCTGAGGGACTGTTAAGGCAGGGGACTGAGACTACCAGGGGACCGAGCAGCTCTGGGGGAAGAAAGCATGCCATCAGTCAGGAGCTGGCCATGTGCTGCCAGTGACACGGCTTTATACATTGCTAACACACTGTGTCTTATGGAGATACATTTGGGAATACTTTCCCAGTAATGAGCAATGAGTCGGAGCCACAATCATAACAGCAGCAATAAGAAAAGAGTATTCCCCAATTTAGCCACAGCTACAAAAGTCAGTAGCTCTTGATACCTATTTTCAGATAAACTGGATCTTCTAAACAGAGAGTAAATGATGCTGAATCATGCTACTTAATTCATTACAGATTTGCACTGCTACTTGTTAGTTTTAGCAGATTTACTTGAGTCACAAATGTTAATGATTATATGATATCTACGCAATTTTGTTTTTTCTTCTTCTGAAATGTATGAAATGGAGGGATCACATGAAAGAGAAAGAAATGAACTCTTTTAATCAGTTCAGTCACCTTCTGCAAAACCAAAGGATAGCTATGATATAATTTCTATTTAAAAAGTCTGTATGATAACCAACAATAAGACACTGATGACAACTTAAACGACTGTTTTTTGTCAATTTTGGCACATTCCACAGATTGGTCTTCACAGTCTATTCTTTGCTGTCAGTGCTCTGAACATCATTGTCTTTTTTGTGTTAAATTAAATCAATTCAACAACTGTCCTGCAACTGCTTCGGTTATTGTAAGCTTTTGTGCCTGTACTCTGACTTTTACCTTTTATGATCTTCCTCATCTTTTAGACAGTAGTCTGAAGGTTCTCTAGAGACCTGTAGCTCCTCACGACCTCACCCCTAAATTCCTCACCCTAAAAATTATTCAACATGGGGCATGTGTTGATTGGAGGATCATATGAACGCCCCAGTGAATCATCACTTTGGTTTGGTCCCAGGAAGGGCAAACTAATTAGCTACGTAAATGATCTGCCCTTTAGAAAATAAATCACCTCTATATTAAACACATCAGAAATCCACCATGCAAGTAGCCTTTTAAATAATTGCTCGCTATACCTTCACTGGACAGTTCTGGCTATAGTCCTGGACTGCTACACAGGGCCTGGCTGTGGCAGCATGTCAGCTGAGGTCTTTTGTCCTGGCTTGTTACACCCATGATGTGTCGGCTTTTGCTACCAAGGGAAGGCAGACGTCTTAGGGCCACTGTAACTTTATTAAGCACAATGCCAACCCTATGTAGCACCCAAGACAGGGCAGAAGGGAGGTGAGGTGGACAAAGCAGGGCATTGTGAGTGAGGTTGGAAGAAACCAAATGCTCCTTTCCCACACTTATCAGTTGGAGCCAGCATCTGAAAATAACAGCTGATAATAAAAACAGCATAAGACAGCAGTAATAAAACACACTACGCGAAAAAAGCATGCCAAAGTTTGTATGTTAATGTAATTTCATAAATTAACTTAGAATCTTGGACTCGTCAATGACAAATGAAAGTGATTGCTTAACAATGTGGTGCAGATAAAATGTTTATATCTCAAACAATTTTGTATGTTAACAGAACACACATTTTGCTGTTTGAGTGTTAAACGCAGTTTCTTCTGTTGCCATTTTGCATGTGGATGTCAGAGGAAAAATGTCAAGTGTCGTAGGTTAAATAGCAACAAGGTCGACACGTAGCGACAGCATAGGGGGTGGATGACTCCTTAGAAACCTTGTCATGTTTTGAATTTCTTCTGGAACCCTTACTTGCATGTACAAAAGGAGGGATGTTCTTAAATGACATACAAAAATTTTAAAATATGTAAAATTTCGTGCAAAATTTCATGTTTGTCCAAAGAGGGCTTTTTGGTAGTTTCTGGGGGATGAAGGAATTAAAGAGAATGAAATAAGAGGCAGTTAGTGTCTGTTTGATCAGTAGTTTCTATAAAATATTCACCATCTACTGTTTATCTTATGGGATATTAACACTGGAGCAGCAGAGAAAAGTTACACAAATACAAAAGTATGTCACAATGAGAGTGTGGCAACAACTCTGATGCTCATTGTTTTGGTCATTGTTACAAAGAAAACTCTGTCTATGCAGTCCAAGTATAACCCACAGCATACAGCCAGAGACTTTATGAAAAGGATTAGTGAGTTAAACATTTAACAAATTTGCTTAAAATATATTTTGGCATATGTTTGATGAATAAAAGGAAATATACAGATGAAATTCGGCTCATATTTGGCAAAACAGAAAAATTTACAATATGTACATACTGTATACCATGGTGCACTGGCATCGCACCCGGAGTTTGCCCCGCCTCATGCCCTATGCCAGCTGGGATAGGCTCCAGCTCCCCGTGACCCACGGAAGCAGATGAAGAAAAATGAATGAATGAATGAACATACTGTATATTTTGACATTTCAACATTTTAATCATTTTAATGCATCATAATTAAGCAGTCTACTGATAATTCTCTCTCTCTCTCTCTCTCTCTCTCTCTCTCTCTCTCTCTCTCTCTCTCTCTCTCTCTCTCTTTATTTTGCATTTGGTTGTTACTTTTGCACAGACACAACTTCTAGTTGCAAATGAACAGTGTCTTCTCCAGGAGATGAAAGGTTGTACCCTGGCGCAAAGCACTGGCCAGCGGGTCTCTAGACAGCAGAGATGCAGAAAACAATACTCTGCTTGTCTCTGCTTTACCTCTTCTGACATGGCCTGACCTCTACATCGATCTTCTTTCTGCACAATAGGCTTCCTCCTGAAGAGCCGACCATGTGTGAGTGTATGTATGTGTGTGTATGTGTGAGTGTGTGTGTCCTCTTTTCTGACAACATATTTTGCTCTGACCAATACGCTCGGTACTCTCCAGGACAAGTCTCCAAGGTGTTTTCCAGAAGAGCTGATTGGAACATTCATAAAATGTTGCTACAGTACGAAAGTGGTGGAATGTCTGTATTTTAAAGATAGTCCTGCTGATTGAGACTAGTTCACACAGAGCAAGTTACATTTTTTGTGAGGAGTTTTCAGACATGTAACGGTCTTTGAGTTCTACCCATACTGATAATGCATGATGTGCTTAAGTGCTATTCATTCTGAATAGACAGAGCAGCACATCAATGTTTGGTATACATACACATACATTTGACATCTTTAGACTCTATAAGTAGAAAATGAATGTATAGGGTGCAAATCAGCTGCTGCCATGTGACTGACCTTTTTTTCAGCTGGCTGTACAGCTAGTGTCAGCAAAGAGTGGATGCTGGTGTGATGCAAATCATGGTGAGAATAAACCTGAAGTTTGTTCTGTGCAAAATACAGTATATACTGAATGTCAATGTCAATAAGTACAAGCAATAAGTATAATGTGATATAAGTTCAACATTCAGGGCATCATTGTTATCCATGTGTATTTATTTGGTGCACAGTTCATTTTATGATGTTCTGATATAATTATTCTGACACAATAGAAAGATTTTTACCTGAAAATGTCTTCAAAACTGTTTAAATACAACACTTGAAACATTTTGGTTACATCACGTTATCAATAGTAGGAGTAAACACATTCACATCCAACTGTCTTCGTACACATCTTCAATGTTCACACATTTGTGAATGTCGTAACACAGGCTTGTATACACACAAACACAGCCCATTTATGTTATCTAACACGGTTTGTTACAAGTAAACACAAAGCGGTGAATAAACTGTGACCCCCGTCAAAAACAAAGAGAGCAAAAGAAAAAAGAACAAAGAAAAAATGAAATAAAGTAAATTAAATGCAATTTTAAAAAGAGAGAGAAATTGAGGAGGAAAGGATGGAGAGGGAGCTGTAGAAAGTGTCTTGAGATAAAAATAACTAGTCACACGACACAGAACAGATCTGGGCACTGTTTCTCTTGCCCCAGGGCACGGCCTGCCCAGCCACCATGCAAAGAGGGAGGGGAGGGTGAAACAGAGGAGGGATGAAGAGGTGATTGCAAAAAATTGAGAGGGTTAGGGGGATGGATGGATAGATGAGGGACTGGACACAGTGAACAGGGGCTGTGGTTAGGGGAAAAATGTGTAAAGGTCAGGGGAGGTGGTAATGGTGGGACACATACATCCAGGAATGATCAGAAAGGTAGAGAGATGGCAGTGTGAGAAAGAATGAAACAAAGAAAACCAGAAAGAAAGAAAGAAAGAGTGTTTGATGTATGTTCGGTTACCATTGTGATTCCCCTTGAAAACGCTGCAGGCGAAATAAAAATCCTTTGTGATTAAGTGAAAAAAGTGGACTATTATGAACTGACTGCACAAAAGCGAGCACATGCACTAATATAAATACTAAATGAGCACCACACAATAGCTGGCAAGGGAGTGAAAAACAAGGTGTTCAAAGCTCTTAATGTGTATTCAACTGAATTAATGTATTATGTATGGCTCTTTATCTTCCTTTTTGAACATTTTCCTGTTAATAAAGCCCAGTCTGGTTCCAAGAGTAAAATGCTGGCATTGCCTGTTTCTTTCTGCCCACCATCAATGGTTTATACAGTCACATTTCATACATACGTTCCTCACCAGGATTTCTATAGTATCTGTCACAAGATCACGCGTTAACCGACTTTCGCACTGAGAGGTGAGAGGGTTCAACCATTGTTGGTACATGTTTGCCTTTATATCATTAAAAGCACATAAAAAGGAGGTTGTAGAGTTTGTGGCAATGAAAGAATATATGTTGAAGCAAAACAGTCTTTTCTAAGACCGATAATAATCAAGCACCGTATTCTTTTATCAATCCTAACAAACCTTCTGGAAGCTATCATCAGAACACAGGAATGACAGAAATATAATGTATGAAAAGTCAAGCTTTGAAAGAATCCTGATTTATAGGGATGTTATGTGTCAATATTTATTCTCATGACGGTAAAATCTATATTATGGTGGATTAAACTTTGGTGTCTGAAGGCAATATGGACAATTTTAGACATAACTTCCCCTGCTAATTCATTGTAGATCTTTATTCACGTATGATCTGTCATCAACTAAAAGGGCATCACATAGCTAAACTGATAAACAGTAGAAACACTGCCAATCGCTGAAGGATATCAAGTTTTAAAGTCTGTGGCTAACAAGCATCTGGAGAAAACCATCTTTAGTCCTACCTCTACAACCACGTAAAACTTTATTTTCCCTCCGTCAGGGTGCAACAGACTGAGGACAGCATGTTTTCTTCCTGGCACCATGTGCCCTCCATGCTGCTTAACAACCTCGTCACAAGAGTCTGCAAAGGACCATAAAAAATAGGCGACCATGGGTAATACTTGATGGCCATTCTTGGAATCAGGAGGGGGGTCCCCTCCTTCTGAAGCAAGGCTAATTAACCAACAGGCTTATCTAATGATACCCCTATCTCTTTCAATATGTCTATCATTCTCCTTTTCTGCCTGAGCCCCCCTTTAACACCTATCCCTTTATGCTTATATTGTTTTCTATTATTATTGACGGACTGATGCTTCGGTAAGTAGTAAAAAGCCTGTTGACCATTCAGTGACCAGTGGAGAAGAAAGCTGAGCCTGCAGATAATTAAAGTTCCCATGGTCTGACACCCTCGGGGGGTAAAAGGAGGGGAAGAACTGGGGCTTTCAGGGCCTGAATTGGGGGACCTCAGTAGTAGTGATGCACAGGTCGCTCTTTTGGGTAAATGCACAGCCATCTCAAATACGGGCATCAGTCTGATTGGTATAGGACACTCAAACCAAAACGGAAAAGGCAAACCACATTCAAGCTCTTATGGATTGTCAGATTTGAACCCTCTGGGTCTTGACAGTTCTGTACATATCGCTACTTTTTTGCATGGCGTATTTTGAGCCTGCCTCTGACTCAAACAGGAAAATGAAATGTTTATTTTTGACCTATTTTTTTCAGAATTTTGTTTTCTGCAAGATTTTATTTTTACTGTGTGGCTTCTCTTTATAGGTCTATCAATCAAGTTCATTTGTGGTACATTCCCTGACATGATGTTTGTCATTCTTATATTTATATGGACATCTACTTTACTCACCCACTCCAACACGCACCGTGGTGAAGTTACATTCAATTGTTGTGGCTACAGAGCCACTCTTCTCTGATCGATCAGCTGATTAACGCTCATTACTGATTTGCTCTGAGTTGATTGGATCCCATCATCAAGAAATTGCCAGTAACCTCAAGGCACACTTGTGTGTGTGTGTGTGTGTGTGTGTGTGTGTGTGTGTGTGTGTGTGTGTGTGTGTGTGTGTGTGTGTGTGTGTGTGTATTTCATGAGTGTATATGTTTGGGGCTGTCACAGCTCATTCGATTACTGGGAGGTAAGTGGGGGAGCAAAATGGGAGGGTTTGACTGTCACAACAAAGGCACAGAAACGCACACCAGGGTCACAGAGGTGTAGACACACGGCCAGAAATCACACTGTACGAGGGAGATTTTTCTGCAAAAACTCCCACTGACCAGCCACGGTTCTACACATACCCCTCCCTCTGTCTATTTTCTCCTCTCCCTCTCCCCTCCTTTTTTTGGAGGCATATTTGAGCTGGGTCAAGCAGAAACGCTAGCCCAGTTTCCGCTGCTATGGCCGATAAGGCATTGTACCTTGGCCCAGTAAACAAAGAGACGCCATCTGTCCATTAGCAAGAAAGCGTGGAAAGAGAGGGAGAGAGGGGGGGGGGAGCGAGAGAGAGAGAGAGAGAGAGAGAGAGAGAGAGAGAGAGAGAGAGACAGAGAGAGAGAGAGAGAACCCATTAGTGGGACTAACATGAAGCCAATTGAAACACACGAGTGGGGGAGTTTCAAGGAAGTTGGTGTGATACTCTAGCAATGACAACTGAGGAACTGTTTTCCAATTGATGTTTGAACCATGACTCCATGATATTTTCTCTAATATACAATAAGACATATTTAATCATGAATGATACATGTATGACTTTTCATGTTCTTTTGAAAAGAACATGAAAAGTTCTTTCAATTTCTTTTGAAAACTTTAAAAAAAAAAATTAAAAAATATTTGTGTCTAAATATGAACATTACCTCAACATTGAGACATAATTCATAGTTTTCAGCACAAATGTGTCTCTAATATTTGTCAAATCACTTTTATCAATAACAATTCATGACATGAAATTGTTGCCTGAGGCATATACACCGATAAGATGTGAACACAGATTGCCTGGGGCAATGTGTGTCTGCTTCTAGCCATGACCAGAGAATGACTAGTGCAAAATATCCCCGGAGGGTCAATCATATCTGTAGGGAACATTCAGACTCAGGCTTAACATAGTCAAAATAAGACCCAGTCTAGTGTGAGTACACAAATTACCAGTCATCTGAATATTTGTGTTTTTGTGACAGATGCACTTAAACGGCGCTGCGATCATAGATCGTGTGATGTGAGAATGACCAATATAAATGGATTGCCAACAGTAAATTAGTATACTGTAATTTAAACAGATTCAAGCTAAAAAATAAAAATATAAAATTCCACCCTAACAGAACAATTTAAGCCTAAATGTGACACAAAGTTATATATTTACAGGTATAACGGTGTTCTGTGTTTGCACACACATCTCAGTTCCATCCCTTTGGCAAAGAAGTCTTTTGTGAGTGTTTTCACTAAACAACCTACTTCTTGCTTATGTTGTAACTATCCCCAAAAAGCTGTTGTTTTCTGCTGCTAAAATTTGACAAGCTGAAGCACATGCTTGAATCAGAGCACATCTTGACAAGCTGGCACTTGTACTTGAGAAGAAACATACTTATATGAAATGTATAAATATTGAGCAGTGTGAAAACAAGTATGTCTAGAAATTGAATTTTGCAGTAAATAAATGTATGTGCCAATAATGTGTGTGTGTTGCAGGATGGACTGAAAATCTACCAAACTCAACAAACCTGATTCCCATCTTGTCAAAGCACACAGGTCACACTAGTTACTCAGGCAGGATGATCAGAACTTCAGAGAACAAGAGATAGAAAGGAGAGAAATATGTGTTGTTGTTAAGAAGGAAAGAAAAAGATAGATTGACAGAGAATGGGGGAGAGACAGAGCCTGAGGGAGGATGAGGATGGAGGGGGAGGTGGAAGACTACCTGCTGCGGAACTTCAAAGTCCAAGCTGTCACCTACATTATTTGACCTTTCACCCGCTACAAAACCCATCATCATATCATTGTCCCGATGTGTTACTAGTCTGAACTGCTTCCAGTGCATAAAGTGTGTCTGATAAAAAACAGAACTGTATCAGAATAGAAAAGTGGATGAGAGAAAAGGGGAAAGAATTTAGAACCACATGATGTGTGTTAGTCCCCTATAGCTAAACATTTCTTCATCTCAGACTGGCCTTCTCATTTGATCTACTGCTCTCCTTGAAAGTCTTCTTGTGCATCTTCTCGTGATGGTAGTAAAAAGAAGATGCCTTACAATGATTAGAGTTAAATAAATGATGGTGTGGCTTCAGAGCCTCAAGCCAAAGCTGATGTGCAATCAGATCAGCCAGGTGAAGCTTGACTCACCTGGCTCCACATCAGCAATATGAATAACTGCCATTCACGCTGTTAATGATGGGTATTTACATACATTTAATCTCAAAACAGACACTCAAGGAAGCTGTACAACTTCAAACTAGATTCTAACCTCCCAAAACCACATAACCTGGCACATATGAAAGCCCCCCCCAAAAAAACAAACACCCAAAACAACCCATCAGCAATCTTATCACTGCAGAGATTATACAGATAGATCACCATAATTTCAAATGATCAATCTGCATCAGATTTTCTATATATTTTTTGAACTGCCATGGAGATAGTCAGATAGCTGATATTTGAGCAAAAGCGCTGCTGGCTGACGGGCTGCGAAACACTCATACATCTAAGTACATTAGGATAACACACAAGCAATTTGAAATAGAATGACAACTACAAGCAGGTAAATTTCTATTATGCACACAGCATAGTAGAAAATGGCAACCTTCTATGTTCTTTAAAGAATAATTATACAATAATAACATTTTAAAATGTCAAAATGTTGAAAATCCTTTATAAAACTGCTCACATTTATCTGTTTTAAGAATGTTTTTGTAAGAAAGCAATCACTGATGATGTCTGATGTCATGCGTCTTCCATGTGTGTGTGTGTGTGTGTGTGTGTGTGTGTGTGTGTGTGTGTGTGTATGTGTGTGTGTGTGTGTCTTTGTGCATGATGTGTGTATATCTGAGGTCATGCCTGGATGGCTATCTATCTTTTTGTGTTGCACTGCCTCAGGGGAAGCTACTGAAATCTGATAAGCCGAGCAGGAGTGTAAATACCTGGCTACTTTAACATCACTGAAAAGAGGACACACCTTTGTGCATGTGTGTATATGTGTGTGTGTGTGTGTGTGTGTGTGCGTGTGTGTGTGTGTGTGTGTGTGTGTGTGTATTAAAGTGGGAATGCGTGCATTTGTTTTAACAGATATAATTTCCTGTTTCAGTGACACTGTGCTTCAAAATTAGCATTTGGTTGTTGTACATGTGTGCATTCTTCGTGTGCGGGCATTTATTGGTGTGAGCAGCTATTCTGGATGCTTGACTTGATGTATAACTGTCATCTTTTCTTCTTCAGGTGATACCCATCAGTAACCCCACACAGCACACCTGCCACAAACTGTGTGTACAGCGTCCCTTTCCGCTGCCACACTAATAATACACTGCACAACTTAACAAACAGTCACATCTGCTGCTATCGCTGTCAAACCCCCATTCCAAACTCCATTCTCATATTTTCCAAACTTAAAACAAAGCTAAAACAAAAGTAAATGAAATAAAAACTATTTGAAAATGTTTATAATATATCTTTTTATAACATCCATCGGTTCATCATTTTCTAGAAGATGAGAAGATCACATTTGTCTTGTCCTCAGCTGCTTATCCGCCTTGTGGGTCATGGATCTATTATTGCCTATCCCAGTTTTATTTCTGGTGCTGTAAAACATCTGTCCAGTGAATGAATCATCGCCATCATATTTTATGTACTGAAATCTAGTACTTGTGGTTGTTTTGGGAAGCAGGAGTGAACTATAGTTCATGATAAAGATTCATAACAGTTCTTGAGTTGCTATGTGTTTCGCTAAGCAGCGTAGAAGAGCCTGACGTTGGAGTAAAACAAACATGTGGCTAAGGGTCACAGGTGTGAAACCACAACAGAGCAGGTTGTTGTATTTAATGGCAGTGAATGAATTATGGTCATTATAACTTCTCAGAAAATTTCCGCCTGACTGAAGACACTTCCTGCTCCAACAGATCTGCTCAGTGGTGAATAGGTTACACTGGGCAGCTCTCCACTGGGAGTTGGATCCAGTCTTTCCACGGACTGTAGCGTAGCTTGCTGTAATAATGAAAAAATAGTCAACCTTTTAGCTTATGTGAGCCAATGCTGATACTGTAAGTGAGATTTCTTTGTCTTTATAGATACACTTGAAATTGTCTGTGTGAAAGGTGTCTCTGCAGACCTGCAAACAGATGCATGTTTGCCTTAGCGTGTGCATGACGGTGAAGTAAAATCCAGCACTTTCTGTTTATCCTTTGCTAAGTGTTTAAATCCAGGGGAGCAGGCTCGGGCAGGCTCTTAATACCAAGATGTTTCTCATTCAATCATCATTGACCACTTTGATGTGTGACCCCTGCTCATCAGGCTGGAAGACAAGAGATGAACAGCTAGATGGGTTCACTGTGTGTCATATACAGTAAGTACAGGCAAATAATCCACACAGATACATACTGTGCATGCATACATCAGTTTAATGTTACACTGAGTTCTAAACAAATACATGCCTCTGCTGTCCGATGGAGACACATGTAAGTAATTACACAGATATACAGACACACACACAGACAAATGGCTCGCCTGGCATCCTTCAAAATAAAGGTTGTTTTTATATTTTTAGTCCTATGGTCTATCAGCCTTGGACTCATATGGGACGTTAATTATTTTAGGTCAGACTCATTAACTGTCAAATGAGGACGTAGAACGCAACCTCACCTTAAAAATGTAAAATGAAAAACTCTTGGTTTGAACAGACAATAATGAGCATAACCTTAAGGGGGATGTGCTTTAGCTCCACCTTTGACTCTTTGCCATTTAGTAATTAACTCCGACTGCATGTTGTTCATGTCTTAATGGCTTTCTCCGCAATCCAGTTTTACCTGGTTCTGTGACCCCACTCAGGTCAAAAAGTCAAACGGTTGTTGCATTAAAAAAAAAAAGGAATTATCCTCTAAACCCCTCGCAAGACCCGTTCAAAGCTGCAGTCATCAGTTACTATCCAGGACTAAACACTTCTATTCTTCTCTAAGACACGCAGATGCAGATTGAGTTTGGAGACATAAACCTAGTGCTGAGGAGGAGGATTTGTGCAGAGAACAGCTTTTCCTTTGTCTATGTTTCTTTCTTCACGATCTGAGCGAGGCAGATGGGACCAGAGTATTATGGTGGCACTTGAGCGTGCGATGATGCTGATCCACTCAGAATGTGAACTCGACCTGCACCTTTCACACCCAAAAACAGTATCCTCCCATTTCGATCCTATTTTATGACACATTCACACGCACAAGTCTTCCTGTAATCTACCTTGGCACTGCTTTAGACAGCAGCGATATCTAAGAGTGTTCTGCGCCCTCACTTCCCTGTTGTCAACTTTTGTCATTTTTTATAGCCGACAGCTTTTAAGTGCCTTTCTAATCACCCACCGACCCCACCTACCTAATTCCGGCCTGAATCATGTGCGTGCCAAGTGTGCCTCTCCTTGCTGTGTCTTTGTAGCAGCATTACTGAGGATTTAAGAACTCTGGGATGCCAGCACACTTGATGTTGTTACGGAAACACATGTGGGTAATACTCCGTGTGGCAACGAGACTCCACTGACTTTTGTTTACATCTCTGCAGATGCCGTAAGGAACAATGAAGATGTATGAAAACCACATTGTCGATACATGTGAATGTCTGGCATGAATCGGGGAGGATATTTTCAATACTTGCTTTGTGTTCATTTTACCCTGCTGATGATTTCCATGTCTAGCCCCACACAAAGCACTGGAACTACTTTTCCATTGAAAACCTTAACTGCACAGTACTATTTAAGGGCATTTAGTGGTTTGTGGAAACTGACTCTAAATTGCAAAAACATTTGCACGGCAATACTCCCTTGCCTAGTAGTTTATAGATCAGGGTTTATTGTGTTTGTTGATGACTGCCGTCTTTTTATGTGTTTTGCTCCATTGATTCACTCCCTGTCCATTTTAGAGGAAAAAACAAAGAGACGGAGGAAAAAACAACAACACCCAGCTTGTTAATTTGCTGATCTCACCAAAAATCGATTGAGATGCGTTTGTCACTGTTACGGCAGATTGAATGGCCCAAAAAAGAACACGGAGGCAGTAAAAACGGGGATAGCTTAATCTGAAGTTGTGAATGACAATATTGATTCGTCTTTACTTTTTGACAGGCAGGAAGTGACTCAGAATCAAAGGTAATGGGAATGTAAGTGTCACAAAAAATGTTGTTTGTCTAGTTTTTGCTCGGCTTTCTGCGGCTTTCCACATCCTTGCCTGAATCCGCCTTGTTCTGTATTAAAATATTTTGAGTAATACATTTATTTTTGTACTTGTATATCAAGGACTTTTCAGTAACCTGTCTCATAGCCATGTGCAAGAGAGACAATCATTTTCTATAAAAATGGTTATTAAATTATGCCCCCTTCATTTTATTAATGTGAAGTAGGCTTGACATTGTAATAATAGTGATGGCAAAATTTAATCTACGACATGTGTACTGGTGGTTTAATCGCTTGTCTTACTGTAAATCTAATACACATGTATCACAATAATCAATAAACATTAAATGTTACCCAAGTCTACATTAACAGGCGTTAAATTTAATCCTAAAGCACACAAGTGTAAAAGCAAAGCGGCGCTCAGATCAAGCCTGCAGCAGAGGGAAGCTCATTTCTGTGAGTGAGAGTGGAGGTATTTCTCTTTAGAGGGCCTTGTGGACACATTAAGGCCTATTTGCCTGTCTATAACACCAACACAGAACCCCATCTCTGCACTTAGGCTCATTGGAGCCGTAGGTTTAAATAGTGCATGGAAGCAAAGCACTGAAAGCTGCCTGACTCTTCCACAGATCCAGTAATGAGTCCCTGCAATAGCTTGTTTTGGATGATTTAAAACACTGTAATAACCGTATGCATGAAGTTTCATTTTCATTTTTCTCATGACAAGAAACCTTGTCCCTGATTGAGGTTTAGGAATTTGTATCTACATCATTGTTCTTTCAGGTGTTTCAAAATAAATAGACATCAACTCACAAATTTTGAAAACATATGTGAGTTTCTGTATAGTTAATACAAGGATAGCTTCTCCAATTCTTGTTACATAAAGTTATGGTATTCTTGACCATTCGCTCAGCCACTCCCCTGGATTTTTTTTTTTTTAAAGAATTATAGTACTTTTTTCTCCTTTTATCCTGACCATCACAATTAAGGGCCGTGGCTCTGAATAACAAAAAATGGGCCCCTCCTTTCAAGCTAGCTTTAGGTTGTGTTTACACTCTAAGACTTCAAAAGCATTGCTGAACTTTTCCAAGCCCCTCCTGCTCAGGTAGTAATCCCAAAGTATAATCTCTTTAAAAACTGTAAAACCCATTAGAGTGACACCAACTAAAACCTCACAGAAAGAGAGAGAGCACGAGAGAGAGTAAATTGTGACAGACTCCTATCAGGTGGATTTATAAACCTGTTGAGGAAAAAGAAAGATTGAAAGTTTACTCTCTAAATTTCCTGGGATATATATACAATAATTGGTTAGATGAATGGCAGCTTCCTGAGCAAACATACGATAGGTGGTTTAAACAGAATAATGTGTGTTTACAGAGGACATGTAATGGTGTTAATTTGGCCTAACTGACTCTAAAACAACAGCCAAGCCAGTAAAACAAACAAATCTCCTTAGCTGCCCTGCCTTTAGGGGGATTCAAAACATAATTCAAACTCAAATAAATGTTGTGAAGCGTTTGCCATCATCCTTTACATTTGAGCTACGAGTAACTGCTGGTACTTCATTGAAAGTTTGTCGTTGTTTTTCGTTGCAGTTTCATTTAAAAAAAAATTCAATAACACAATGTTGTGCAGAGTGAAGTGAACCTGAATGGAACCTGAAAGTTCTTGAATCATAGAGGTCAGTAGCTTCCCGGTGATGGAACCCACCATCAATTTTACTTAATTTCTCCTTCACTCATTTCCTTTTCCTTTTCTTTTTATTGTTATGCTTTTAGTTCCACGTGTTTAGTTTAGACAGAAATTCAAGTTTTACCGTTTACTTTTACACACACACGCACACACACACACACGCACGCACGCACGCACGCACGCACGCACGCACGCACACACACACACACACACACACACACACACAGTCTACAATCATCCATCCATATGCAATAACCAGCTTTCTAAAAGTCATAAATCCTTGGGTGAAGAAATTCCATTTCTGCGGCTCCTTGCTACGTACCGTCCCCTGGCCTGGGCTCTGCCATGTCAAATCACAATCAATTCCAAAAGCTGAACTGAGGTGGAGGTGCTGTATGAAGGTCACACAACCCACTTTGACTGCCATCTAAGCATGAAGCACTTATCCTTCATACCATGTCCAAACTAGCTTCTGAGCAAAACCTTAATATACCACCTTCAAGCCAGGCTAGTCTCTAAGGGTGATCCTACACAGGTCTCCAAATGTCAGATAGTGAAAGCAGATTACAATTATATGTTGATTTTTATTTTGTGTATCATTAAACATGACCTTTGGAATGTCTTAAAATTACAGAATCTGCCAGGATTTTTATTCATCATTGAAAATGAGCCTCACAGCAAACTAATGAAATGATTTTAGGTGGGTTAGTGGCTGCTTCAGGCAGGGTGACCCACCCCATTTATTCTATAGTAGGGAAGACTCTGGGATACATTAATGCCTTTAGATGAGGAATTAATTTACAAAAGACGATGTTGAATAATAAATGACTGGAAAGTTCCATTTATTTTACAGGGTTAAAAACTTTTTATGTAGATTTTGTCACAAGGGAAAATTCAATAGTTCAGAAGTGTGCATTTTTCAGAAACTCATTTAATGAAAGGGCACCGTTAGCCTCTGTTTTGTCCTTCTTTTTTTTTTACTATCCCTACTCATTCAGTGGTTGTGTACATTATACAGTATGTATATCATTGTCTTTCTCTCTTACTTTCGCTTTTCTTTTGGACAGTCAACCTCTCCCCCTGTTTGCATCTCTTCATCCCAGTCTGATCGCCCCTCATATCACAGCTATGATAACCCTCCATGTTCTTGATTAAACAGCAACAGAATAAAGGAATGAGATTATTTCATTTAATGAGCATGACAAATCCAAAGGTGTCTCGTAAATCATCACATGGTTTACAAACTCAATAAGTAAGGGCTTCCTGCCTCAGCCAGGCAGGCCAGCGCACACCTAAATTATTAACAAAGCTTGGGGCCCCCAGAGGCGTAACTTTGATGATGTTATAAACAGGGGAGAGGACAAGGTGCCTTCTCAGCAAAAGATTACAGGACCTCCCATCTCCTACCTCCTATCCAAATCCCAGAACCCTATGCACTCACTCCTAATTACCCACCTTCAATAGTGTGAGGGAGGGGAGGGGGGTGGCAGATAAAAATGGAGGGGGGCAGTCTAGATAAACGTAATACATTCCTTCCATTCATATAGCTCTGTGCAGGCATCTAAGCATGTGAGACAAACTGTCTGCACCCATATACATAATTAGAAATTGCATCTGCAACACTACTTAAAAATGCATACCTTTGTAAATAATGAACAAACTACTAAGGGTGTTAATGCAAGATGTTTCTTAGATGCTTTCAGTCTAGGATCTCAGATAAGCACCGTAAGTTTTTCTGCTGGAACTCTTTCCCACACTCATTGGTTGAATTAGTTCCTGGGTCATACTCCATTAAATCCAGATCCATCAAGTCCTGATAATTGCTGATGCAACATTTGTTGGGGTTTATATTGGATAAGGAGACAAAGGCATGGACATGAAGGAGAATGACTGTTGTTTGGGAAATTCTATGATCAAGTTAAGCCAGAGAAATGTGAGATGTAGGAAGACTTTATGGTAGCTGAGAGACAGTGATGACAGTGTGGCTGTAGGAAATAGTAGAAAAGGAGATTAAATTAAAGAAACAACTGCAAAAAAGTCAGAATCTTTAATAGCATCAATCACCATGTTAAAACACCTGATACATACCTTGTTTTTTTGTGTGATTTTTCCAGACCACCCTGCATTCATTAGCTTCTCTTCAGTATCCTTCTATATAAGGCTGCTCTGTTTGTAGGCCCGGTTGTGCCATGATGTTAGTAAACTCAAAAACGAGCTGCGAAGTCTCCAGTGAGAACGACATAAAGAGGTATAATTTCCCCTGTGAGTATATGCTCCAAATTAAAAACCAAAACTAGGTCCCCAGTGCCAAAGCTCTAAATCTGATAGTGAGTCAGATGAATTTGTCATTGAGCAGATAATAATGTAGTGACTGTGGTATGACTGCTGGCCGTAATAAGGTCCCACATGATGATCATGTTTGTGTAAAGATCTGAATCTGTTGGATAGTTAGATGAGAGTGACAATAAAGATGGCAGAGCGAAAGAGAGGATTAAAGGCTCAGAGTGAAGTAAAATATGAACATCACAGCAAAGCATTGGGCAGATAGTGATAATTCAGACACAGTACTTTAATCTGAAAGGACATTATAAAGCTTTTGGGTCAATTTTCCCCAAGTCAAGTCTCATCAGACTGTCCTTTTTAATTAATTAGGCCTTATTTTTCTAAATGGGCTTGAATGCATTGTAAAATAAGAACATTAAGGTTAATATATTGTCTTGCAAAATTCACAAGGATTTAGTTGTTTCCTGGGAACCCCCCCACCCACACAAAAAACAAGTGAGACACTTGATTCAAAGCAAATCAGGTGACAACATTTAAAACTGGCAGTGAACAATAATGATTAATCCCTGTTTAAGAATTTGCTGGAGGAATTTACCTTTGAAGAAGTAAATCATCACACTTCAGTCTGATAACTGATTATAAAACTGCTTTTGGCTCATACAGGCAAAAACAGGTTTGTTTTCAGTGGACATAGTTTTCAAATAAGTCAATCTATGTGTTTGACAAAGCTGACTCATATTTTCACTCTCTCCTGTTTTGTCCTTCTTGGTGTTATGTACATATTTTTCAATGCCATCTTTCACATGAGTGCATGCCACGAAGTGTTGGCAACGAATGAATGCAAGAGCACAGCAAACGTGCACCTAAATGAAATGAGCAAGCACGAAGTATGTTAAAGTAACATTGACAGATATGCCAGAAAGTGCAGAAAACGAAAGCGAGCAAAGACTCAGACATGGCTGCCATTTTCCCTCCTGCATCCTCCGTCTGTCTGGGGCAGCAGTCGCTGGTCGACACAAGGCCATCTGTGAGGTGGATTCAAACACGCACCAAGCCTTTCCAAAACACACAGAGAATGCTTTCATAAGTTTCTCATCATAGCCATGCAGAAAATTGACAAAATCGTGTCTAAGATGAGTGAGCTTCCAAACCTCTGTTCTTGAACTGTGGCTCAGTCGGGGTGGGAGCGTTTAGAAGTCACGGTCAAACACGCGGCCGGATCGCTACATAGCTCTGGAATGGCAAAAAACCCACAGATGCCCCAAGGGGGGCTGATGGCATATGAAAGTCTCTGTCTTTCTATTCTACACCCTCCTTTCTTCTTGAAAATAAGCATGGCTCTTGCATAATGGCATCAGATCAGATGACTGATGATGAACTAAATATCTCATATCTATCTTTTACAGTGGAGAGTCTGCTCTCACAGTTCCTTAATTTTCTCAGGCTGAAATGTATCAATTCCATTTCCTATTATGGCTGTAAGCTTTAATCATATGTATGTTTATGTGTGCACGTGTGATGTTGTACTTTTGGTTGTGTGTCCCTGTACCTTCTACAGTTTTCAACATTTTTCACCAGTGATAGTAATAATGATCTCTAATGACTGATAAAGTCAGATAATTGGAGAAAAACCGAGGACCTGGAGCCAAGGGAGTTAAATTTCACACAGCGCTGTTGTCCTGCATTGTTCCTGCTGTCTGTGGTGACTGTAACAGAAGTTATGATTAACCATAATCCTCAACCCAAGACACAGTTGCACTACAATAAGTCATCTGTTGGATTTCAAAATGAGGCTGATGACACAGATGCTAAAGTATGCACTCTGAAAGGGAAGTGATGTCACCGCTGCCTACTAAAATTGTATCTGTTCAAATCAAATTAGATCTACTGTGCCCTGGCACATTCAATTACCCGAAATACCACCAAAGACGCCGCCATGATTTGACATCTGCAAGGATAAATGGAGTGCTAACACAGTATCCAAAACTGAGAGCAAGTAGACTTCCTGTCTGAATGGGAGCGACAGTTTCTCTGTCTGTGTCTGAACAACAGTACATGCCATGGATATGAGGACATTGCTTTAAAAAAACAGACCAAAAAGTTGTTAGAAATTTTGAAATTGTTGTCTGGACATTAAAGGAGTGGTACTGTCTCTTTAAACAAGGGGAGATGAACAAGATTTTTACATAGATATATAGACAGATCTTCTTTAGAAGAAATACTTTTCACCTGTTTGTAAATACATTACCAAAAGCTGATAGCACTGAAACATTTAATCAAAGCCAATAGAATCAGTCATAGGAGTTTAATCCTTCCCTTGATCAGATCATTTGACTTATTGATCAGCTGTCACTGAGGCTGACTTCATTTTGCAGCTCAGACACTATATTTGTTGGACGGGGCTGGCTTGTCGTGGCACCATGACTATAATTAGCTTGCCATCCACGGTAAAGTTAATATTTCTCATGTGGACGCAAAGCTTATTGGTTTCCTGGACAGGCTGTAATGGATAACCCAATGAGGCCAGGGTACACCACACACACAAACACACATGTGCACACACACACATGCAAACAGCAGCACATAAATGAAAACACAAACACATACGTGCACTCCCCAGGAGGCCAGCAGTCAGACAGACACTGACACACAAATCCATGCCCGTTGCCCACATGAGAAAGTGGCCGGCTGGCTGAACAGCTGCCTGATCAATAGTCATCAGTGACCTCGTCCACTTGGCCGTCATTTAAACCAAAACCGCTAGAGTCAATCTCTGCACCTTCTGACTTTGTGCTTGATGAGTGCACACACACACATAAACATGTCTTTACTGATGTCATGCATACATACTCTTTGAATAACACGTCTGCTTTTTTATTGTGTGTTCGCACATCACAGGTATTGCTAAATATACATTGTTACAGTAAAACTAACTGTGTGTCAAAATACAGTAATCAATTGTTTGTTTGGGTCACTGATCAATTGTCACAAGTGCCAATCAAAATGTAATTATTCATATTATACAGTCATTGCAAGGACAGTCAGGCATGCTTGCACTGCACCAACTGCTCAGTCATCCAGATTTTCCATATGATTTACTTCAGATTGCATTTATTGAGGCAATCTTACATATGAAGAATACTTTAAATATATATAAATTCACCTGATTTAGTGACAAAATATTAATCCGATATTTGTTTTACTGATTATAATTACAATTTAATTGTAGTACCTTCCATTGATGCAAAAAAACCTCTCTAATTATCCGAGATAGCATCTGTAATCCCTCAACAGCTTTTCCAATATGTCACGAGTGAGCTGCTGCATATCAACAGGAAAAAAAAAAAATCACTGTTCAAAATGAAATGCTGTAGATCTTCAATACGAAACAGGCAGCGGGGACCCAGGGAACAAGACGGCACCAAAGCAACAACAAACAAATGTTTACTGATAAATAAAACATATTCAATCAAAGCATAAATGCTAATGAAAAGAGAACTTGCCATCACGAGAGCTAAATGTGTGAGCTCTGGCACACAAAGTGTGTGAGAGAGGTGTTAATTGCTGTGCTAATTAGGTCCTGATTGCATTGCTCTTGTTTTGCACTTGCAGGTGATTAAAATTTCAACAGAGCACATTATTTGGCACTGTTAACAGGTGCCAAATCCGGCATGCAACACAAACACAGAAACACACAACACGCTCATACATAAACAGACACATGGACACACATGCTCACTTGGTCACACGCAGTCACACACACACACACACACACACACACACACACACACACACACACACACACACACACACACACACACACACACACACACACACACACACACACACACACACACACACACACACACACACACACACACACACACACACACACACACACACACACACACACACTTAATATTATTATAATCAGCCCTGTAGTCCTTGTTGTCTAAGCTAAATAGGAAGTTATTTATTTGGTGATGTATGGTAGTTTAAAATATGACATGTGGGTTTCAAGTGGAAAAATATTTCCTATATTATCATCATCATCAATATATCACAATGACTATATTATTCACAGTTAATTTGTCTTGATCAAAAGATGAGAGATTATAGTGTATACTTTAACTTGCATCCATCCATTTTCTTGAAGATGAGATGAGCGCACTACACCTTTCTTCAGCCGCTTGTCCACCTGGCAGGTCACAGGTGTTGCCGGAGATTATCCCAGCAGGTTACGGGCAAGAGGCGGGGTACACCCCAGACAAGTTACCAGGTGTTTCTCTGAAGAAATTTCTGCTACTTTGGACCACCCTTCTGTCCTACAGTGGACACTCACAGCTCTGCAACACAAATATGGTGACAATAATGGTATCAAACTCATGCTATTAGTCTGATGTACCACAGGAACTCTGTACACTTTTTAGTATATAGTTATGCCACAATAAGGGAAATACATGAACAAAGAAGCTGGTTAGTAATGTCAACATTTAAAATCTGAGACTGTAAAAAGATGGCATATATTTTTTTTAACATCATTGATATAAAAATAAGTAATAGTTAGTTCAGTCAATATTATGTACAAGCATAAGTCTTTCCATCTAAAGTTGTACTTAAACAACAACTCAATCCACACTGGGTCAACCCACGACCCTTGGGACCCAGAATGTTAGAGGAAAGGAGAGAAAAATTCAAACAATGATATATAATTATTTTGTTAATTTTGGGACTTTGGGATTGTCTGTACACCCTCACCACAGCAGGCAGCAGGAGGTAGCTGAGCAGCAACTGGCTGGCTGGCTGGTTGACAAGTCGGGAGAGGAACTGCTGTTGGGGCTACCATTGAAATGACAGCGAGCGAAGACCGTGTGATGTATTCTGTTCCACAACAGTGGAGCGGCTGTCCCCATTGAAGCAGTGGGGTGTGTTGAATACGTGTGTGTGTACATGCACGTGTGTGTGTGTGTGTGTGTGCGCGCGCGTGTGTGTGTGTGTGTGTCTGTGTGTGTGTGTGTGTGTGTGTGTGTGTGGGGACCACAATGACATAGGGCTTGGGAAAATCTGCATCTGTTACTTGAGAAGGATTGTAGGGAGATCTGAACCGTCAGGCTGACAGGCTAGTGCCTCCTATCTTTCAATCAATTGATCAATTGATCGATCCATCCATCTATGCATCCATCCATCCATCCATCCATCCATCCATCCATCCATTCATCCATCCATCCATCCACAAGTCTGACAGAAGATAAATACGAGTTAAAGAATGATATTCATTTGTTCTACAGAACTTGGCCTGAAGCATCAACCTTCAACATTGATGACAGAGAAGTAGAAAGTTACCAGGAGGCAAAAAACTTTTTTGATTTGTTTTGGTTTTAGCAATATGATCCGTAATATATAATATATATCATATAATATAATAATATGTAATACCGTCTACAACTCATCTTCAAGAATTGAACATCATTTCAATTTAAACTAAAATCTCTGTGGATGCTGATGTACAGCGATTATTGCTGTAATGACTATAGATTATTATATAAACAGATACATTAACCAAACGTTTCATTTCCAAGCATCAATGAAAACCATAAATTTCACATGGAGTAGAGACAATTTAACTTGCCATTCTCCTAAACCGTCATAATTACTTAATGTGACACCTTTTATTATGAGTTTGATGACGATGACAGAACATTAAGTAAATATTATTGAATTTTCAATACTGTATGATGTATAATTTAATACTGTATTATGTGAGCATGTGGTTTTTATTTTGCATCGTAACAGATGCAGATATTTGCCTAATTTAGATTTGTATGTCATTAATGCTAATATAATGCTTAGGGTAGCAGAGTCAGTCATGAGCTAGTAATTTATGCTACCTGTGACCTCTGGCTTGAATGAGAATTGCTAGAAATGACAACCACAGTGTCACTTCTGTATCTTATCTGTACTGTATGTAATGCAAGATATCAGACAGATGATACCGTCAATGATAGTGAAAATGGCTAAAAATAGTAAAAAACATATAATATTTAATAGTAGACATACAGTGCGCAAATAGAATGCACGTACGGTATGACTACCTTTGATGGGGGAATGCGTGAGGGCGCACTGAAGAATAGCCTGACACATGTTGCATATAATAAGTGTCATCTTTTTGCATTATAATCATGTTCTCTGTCTTTCTCTCTCTCTCTCTCTCTCTCTCTCTCTCTCTCTCTCTCTCTCTCTCTCTCTCTCTCTCTCTCTCTCTCCCACACACACACACACACACACACACACACACACACACACACACACACACACACACACACACACACACACACACACACACACTCACTTGCCTGGGTTCTAACCAGCTGCTTTGTCTTCCAAAGAGGCCACAGTACTGGACCAGGACACCTGTCATTCTCCCACGGCTGAGAAGGAGAAAGCAGAAAGAGACGGATCTGGATTTTTCTAGGCAATAATTGCTGACTTATTATTTTTTTGTCCTTATCCAATGATTCCTGTGTTATTCATTGAACAGATGTTCAATGAAATTGAACATGCATTTTAAAACACAGTCCTCTCGTAGTGTAGTTAAGTGCACTTGATTAAAATCAGGATATCTGAAGGACAAAAGTTCACAACATGGTAAAAGTCACATCATGAAATATTGTAGTTTTAAGCATGTAAATTATAGTTTAATGTATCAGTGCTTGCGGCTTGTTTGTTTCTACAAAATGACAGTTTTTAGTTTTTTCTTTCTTGCATTTTTGTATATGAAGTACTTTTCATATCTTGGGTCAGTTGTAGCTTGGTTCTCACCTAAAATGTAAATAGAAAGTGCATTTGCAAAACCCAAGCAAACAATCAAGGAAGCAAACAAGCACACAAACAAACAAACAAACAAACAAAAAACCCAAACAAACAAGAAAACAAACAAAGGAACACAAACAAACAAGTAGTTATAAATATTTACCGAACAGGTATTACTGCAGCTACTAAATCAAGCAGACAAACCAGATGTATTTCAAATGAAATAGTATTCTGTGTTCCACGCAAAATCGATTATGAGTGGAAAAAACAAAATTTCCTATCAAAAGGAACAGCAAACTGTTGTGATGCAGGAGTGTTTTGCTTCTCCAGGACCATTAAATATTTGTGAATAGCTTGCTTCACTCAAAGAAATGGAAGGAGCAACAGGAAATGGCTGCCCTATTTTTGCCCCAGAAACTTTTAACTGCTGGTTAAGATCAATGGCACTGCTGATGATATAAATTCTGAGCTGCTAGTTTGTATTGATCTGTCCATAATGCGTTTGGCTCTCAGGATGGCAGATTTAGCCAGCGAAGAAAAAAAAAAAAGATTAATATTGTAAGTCTACTCATCTATAGTTTTGATACAAAAAACTTTTCAAGTCAAATAAATTAAACATGGCTGTAAGAAGAAGGATTGGATGTGTGTAACCATTTCTATAAAAATATAGTTTTTACATATTTTAAAATTTGATGAATTTTTGGAATTTGAAAAGAGTTATGTTTAGTACACAAACCAGATGGAAGTTAAAACAAAAGAAAAGAAAAAGAAAAAAAATGCAATGAGCTGTAATTTTATGTAGTAATTGCATGGGTAGAAAACTAGTTTATTATCAGAGTGAAGTTTCTTAAATTTGGAGATTACAGTAACCAACATTTTGATCTCCAGTGTTTGCTGTATTTAAATCACACACGTGTGCAGGTATTTTTTTTTTTCTCTGTGCAGCTTTGTGCTTGCAGATGTCATGAGTAGAGGGTCAGTACATCCCTGCCGGTGGTATTATCTGGTGATGGTATATCTGGCTCATCAATTTGACAGTGATAATTTTTCACATGTAGCCCCTCATTCCATGAACCAACTTTCACTAGAATCTTGAATGAACTGGAAAGGGCTTGGGGTGTTAATGTGGAATACAATCAAGGGGAGGGATGTCAACAAGTGACATTTGACCACTGATGTCTCAGAGAACAAAACGCACAAAAAAAAAATTGAACTAATGCCACCGTGTTCCCTTACAAATTACATTCTTTGTGTATATTAGGAAAATGACCCCCCCCCCACACACACTTACTAAATGTTATAAGCCCACTACCTGCTTAAATGGTCATTGTCAAATTATGTCACCTTGATATAAATGTAAGGCTTTTATCTGCAATCTGATCATTTAATTGGCAGCTATTACCCCACCATTTACTCACAATGCAGATGTGGAATTGTTTGTGCACCTGGACACGCTCAAGAGTTGAGATTGTCATCTTCCCAGCACGCAAACACACCTGAAAACATACCTGAACAGTCAGGGTGAGGTAATCATCACCATCACAAACCTTCACCTCTCTCATCTTCCATAACTCATCCAGTCATTATCCAGCATTTGATATTCACTCTCTTTTATTAGAAGTAACAGGTTGAGTTTCCCCTAATTGGTCCTGAATAATACCGCAGTAATTTATAAACACTTTTCCCCCTTGTGCCACCGCTGCCATAGCGCAGATTCTGGTTTCATCCCACCAGAGGTTTTTGAAGGTATCATTTCTCTTGACTGGAAAAGCCCCCTGTTGAGTTGTCAGGCTCATTGCTCAAGGTGCGCCCTGGGTTTCACGAGGGCCCGTGCTGACACATTCATAAATATGACACCTTGTTTTGTCCTTCTGGCGTCTTTTTGGTTTGCGATGGCCTTTGAATTGGAAGCAGGTAAGCTAATAGGGCTGCGTCTGATGCATGGGAACCATGGGCTTTGGGATAGAGCAGGGTGGCCTGAGGCGACACATGACAGGCAGATAATGACTGTATAGCTGTCAAGTCAAGGATACCTGTCTGGCGGTAAATACAGATTTGCCTTTTTGACATCATTTTTCCACCTCCAGGAAGATCAACTGAATGCAGCTTTCAGACTATTTCAGACTAGCTATCAGACATATGAAAGCACAGATCACACAAATACACACACACAAGCACATACACAGACACGCACACGCATACGTACACGCACACGCACACGCACACGCACAAGCACACACACACACACACACACATACACACACTAAAATATATATCAATCTTCCTACATGTACACAACCTACTAAACATATATACATGCTGACAAACACACTCGCACGCACACACACACATTCATGACTGCAAGCAGGAACAGGAACAAAGGCACTCTAAATATATGCGCTTATAATTGTAATTTTCTGCACCGTCCAGCATTCCCACGTAATGCTGCATGTTTGGGAATGCATGGAGTGAGTTAATATGATTCTATTGTAGTCAGGCATGAAAGATAGAGAGATTGTGCGTGTGCGTATGTGTGTGTGTGAGTTTCTGTGTATACGTCTGCATGTGTGTGTGTGTCCATGCATGAGTGTGTGTGACTGGCAGGCTGGCTGAGGCCTGTGTTTTGCGAGTCGCCCCGGGGAATGCAGGTGAAAGCAATCTTGGTCCGTGGAAGCCGACGAGATGTGCCTTTCTGCACCCAGAGAGCTGGCGAGCTGATTTCTTTTTGATAGGCTCAAGCCCTGACACCACCACCCACCCCCCCTTCACATCACTATCAAGCGAGGCCACAGTACTTTTCTTTCACATCCCCAATATCTATTTGTTAGCTGGTTGTAATGTTTTCTTCAGTGTGCACCAATATTTACAGCGATAAACTTAAAGTACTATTTCTCACATTCGCATAAACACAGCACTCGCAATATGCACGTACACCATTTATTATATTTCACTCTCTCCCCTGTTGCAAGAAGCCAAGCAGCCAAACTGCTCAATACACACATGAAACAATGAAATGCAGCCTAAATACTGTATACATCATTGGTATTCTGGTTTTGTGTAACATGCAAAAGTTTTAGTAACAAATAATTCAGTTTTAATGAAGAATTACTGTAAGTGCTGGAGTAGAATTTGTATTAATAAACTCTTAATAAAATGATTGTGTTAGTTCTTCCTATGAATCCAAAACTGACGTCACTCCAGTGAGCACACTGGTTTCAGTAAGCAGCTGTCCATGACAATGTGAATGGATCTCATCAGACAGTGTGTATTCTTTTGGGATTTATGATTTAGAAATAAAGCTGATCTGTTTAGTATTAGGCACTGTAAGCAGAGCTCATGATAAGTGATAAGTTGTTGTAATTAAGTTGGGGATATCATGTGGTCTGGGGGGTAATGCTGATGCAACTTTGGTACTCCAGTGTGTCCCCCACCATTTGTGTGCTATGTATGCTGGTGTAGCTTCTTGCATACTCACCTATAAAACCCTTCCCCATCTCACACAAATCAGCAAATACAGATACATAATATTGACAGTTATAGCCACAGACAGGCAGGCAAACAGACAGACAGACAGGCAGACACACAGACAGACAGACAGACAGACAGACAGACAGACAGACAGACAGACAGACAGACAGACAGACAGACAGACAGACAGACAGAAAAGCAGACATATACACACACAGATGCTCACAGACACACTCGCAGCATATCCCTCGGGGTGAACACTGACACTTACGACAGTTTATTATACAGTGATACGACCAGTGAGCTGGGCTGATCAGATTACAATCTGTCTTCATGCTGCCAGTATTTAAACTGCTGCTAAAGACCTACTTTGCAACCCAAAAGTAAACAATAATTGGTTTCCCAACCACCAATAAAAACTTCATGCAGTGTCTATAACTACATGAAGAATTTGAGATTTTGAGTCCATAAATGAATATTTTTTAAATGGCCTTGGCCAATAATCAAAACTAAAAACTTTTGATCATTAAACCCCACTGATAAACCATCAACATATCTCACATAAAGAATAAATTACAGTGGGAAATGCAACTTTTCCTGTGTTAGCTTGATGGATTAGCTTCATTCTAAAACTTGTAATACAGCCTTTACAGGCTTATAAAGAGAGAGAGATCACCTTGCACTCTTCTTTCTCGCAGCCATGGCAGTCAGTCAGCCATCTTGCTGGCCAGAAAGTCATATGATAAAACCCTCTCTAGATGACCCCTGGCTAAAATGGAAATGTGCATTAGTGCCTTAAGTTGGAGACTGTTGGGAACCTTCATACTGTTGAGATAAAGTAGCAGGCCTAAGCCTTGCCTGGTGAAATGACACATCCCCCAACTTTCCTGTTCCTGTACAAATGCTATAATATTGTGTTTCTATGCTGGGCCTGTAACCTTTGATTAAATTAGTCCAGCATTGCCTCGGTCCTTTTCTAAACTGTAGACACAGGAGAGCTACTTAACGGACCCTGTCCCTTGAAGGGAGAAACTGCTTGAGCTTACAAGTGTATGGTCACAGAAATATCAAACCCTTTTCACTCAAATCTCTCTTTTTCTACATGCCCTCTCTCCTTCTCATCCCTCCATCTTTTTCTCTACATACACTCTCATCTTGTCTTTCCTGTATGTGTACATGCCGTGTGTTTGTATGTGTTTGTGTCTGTATG